>NW_006441071.1:4148607-4170611 GCF_000325575.1 Pteropus alecto
GGCCGTCCTTCCCTTCACCCCCAAGATCAAGAGATTATTGTTCAACTGCCTTACAAGGAGCAGGAGGCATGATCGACTCAGGATTTTAGTTTTTCAGAGTCAAGTTTTGTTTTGTTTTGTTTTAAGTTTTCTTAAGATGCAATTCACATACCATACAATTTACCCATTTAGAGTGTATAATCAATGTTTTTTAGTATATTCACAGGTATGTGCAATCATCACCAGAGTCGATTTTTAGAACTTTCTCATCAACTCAAAAAATAAAATAAAATAAAATAAAATAAACCTGTATCTTTTAGCAGTCACTTTCCATCTGCCTTCAATAGGGAACAATTAGTGTACACTCTATCTCTGTAGATTTGCCTATTTTGAACATTTCAAATAAATGGAATCACATGTGGTCTTTGTGTCTGGCTTCTTTAGCGTAAGTTTGTCAAGATTCTTTCATGTTGTAGCATGAATCAGTCTATCATTTTTTATGGCCAAATAATATCGTTTTATGGATATGCTAAATTTTATTTGTCTACTCATCATTTAATGAACATTTGGGTTGTTTCCAATTTTTGCTATTATGAATAATGCTGCTATAAACATTGATATGTAAGTTTTTTTGTGGACATACGTTGTCATTTCTTTTAGGTATATACTGAGGAGTGGAATTTCAGGGCCACATGGTAATTCCATGTTTGATTATTTGAGAAACTGCTAGACTGTTTCCAAAAGTAGCTGCACCATTTTACTTTCCTTCTAGCAATGTATGAGGATTTCGATTTCTTCACATCCTCACCAGCCCTTGTTATTATCTGACTTTTTCTTATATCCATCCTAGTAGGTACGAAGTGACATCTCATTGTGGTTTTGATGTGCAAGATGTTGAGCATCCTTTCATGTGTTTATTGGTTCTTTATACATTTTCTTTTGAGAAATGTTTATGCAGATCCTTTGTCCATTTTTAATTGGGTTATTTGCCTTTTTGAGCTGTAAGATTTCTTACATATGTTGACTACAAGATAATTATGGGATACATAATTTGCAAGTATTTTTTTCCATTCTACAGATTTTCTTTTCATGACCTTGAAAGTGTTCTTCGAAATACAAGAGGTTTTTTATTTTAAAAGCATCCCATTTATCCATTTTTCTTTTGTTGCTTATATTTTCATGTCATATTTAATGTTCTATTGCCAAATCTGAGGTCACAAGGATTTACCTTTGCGTGTTCTAAGAGTTTTATAGTTTATATCTCTGAAACTTAATCTTTGATCTACTTGTAGTTAATTTTTATATATGATGTGAAATAAGAATCCAACCTCATTTTTTTGCATGTGGCTATCCAGTGTCCAAGCACCATTTGTCCTAGGTTCCACCCACCTTGCTTGTCCACAAAGCATCCCCTGGATATCGCCCACCCTAGTCCTCTGGTCATGACCCTAGTGCCAGTATTGGCAGACCTCGCCCAGATAAGTGCGTCCTTTACCAGTCTGCCAACTCTCCCTTTGCCTGAAGGAATAGAAAATCTTTTCTTTCTCTAAGTCACCATCATTACAATCTTACAAAGATGTAACTCTGCTCATAGCAAAGATTTTTTAATATTATTGTGGAGAGCAATTTAGGTTCTCTTTAACACTCTGTCCCAGAAATGATCTGGCTTTACTTAATGTTGCAGAACTAAAAAGCTCACAAAAATGTTGTTCCCAAATCGAAAGAGCATTCTGCCCTCAGGTGGGAAGTCAGTGTCGACTTTCAGTTTAAAAGGAAACTTCTGGCACTTTGAAATTGCAAATACTCGCTCTCCTATTTTTATTTTGGCTATCAAACAGGACATCAAGTATTGGGGTACAGTCTCCGGGAACCTTGTTACTACACCTGGTGTATCACAATTGCTTTTCTTTAGCTCTTTGTTGGTTCTCCAGTTAGAAATATTCTTAATTAAATTTTTTTTTTTTAAAAAAGAAGAATTATATCTTATTTCCAATTGGGTTTCAAGGAAATACATATTTATCTTGAACATGTTATCTTTAAGCTTTTTGATCATTTCCCTTATGGTTCTTTCTGGTAAGTAAGTGAGAATCACTTAGTAGTTCTAATATTGTCCTACCAAAGCAGAAAGGCAAGCACATATGTCAATAGTCGAACTGGTAGAAAATTGAGAAACCCAAATGCCTTTAAAAAGAATGACGTGAATATAAATGACACGCATTTGTGTTTTTTTCAATCCAGATAAACTTGAATTATTTAGTCCAATATTATTTGGAAGGGAAATGGAACTAATTTTTAACAAAACATATTTTACTTGGGCTGCTATAAAAATAAATTTGAGGAAAAAAACAAATCTTGAAAGTAGACAGTTAATGGTAATAATCTCTTAGATCTAAAACAAACAAACAAACAAACAGGCAAATTGAATCCTGGCAACTCTGTTAAAAGTAAATGATGTTCTTTCTGTTCCAAAACAAGAATTGATCCTCCTTAATTCTTCATTATTAAAATTCAGGAAAAAAATAGAACTATTTTCTATTCTGAGTAATTTGCATCCTTGCATCTCAAGCGCCTTAGCAGAGTATCCAGTATAGGGTAAACACCTAAACAAGAAATGGCCGAATTAAATAGAGAAATGTGAATGTTCTCAATTTTGAGTGTGTGAGGTGAAGTTTTTGCTTCCCCACAGTATCTAGCCCAGCTCCTCTGCAGAACAGGACTTCGCCCACATTCTGTTGATTTTCTGTAAATGGTTCTCATTACCCAAATTTTATATTATAATTCTGTAATGTTCAATAAAATAAAAACTTTCTGGGCTGAATATTTTTAATACCCAGACTGCTTGCAAGGTATTCCAGGCTAGCCAGAATTTTGCAGGAATATACATGCTAACATGTCACAGGAGAATAAATGAGCAGGCAGCAAGGCCTGTGGTGGCAGCAAAGTGTCTCTTCCTGGAATCAGTGAAGGAGATGGAAGTGAGACAGTTCACCCTCAGTGCTCCCGGAGACCTCCAACACAGAAGCTGCATCATAAAGAAATGGTTCCCTCGGACTGTTTCCTTTCCAGGCTTCTTCAGTTTCCCCACTCCTGAAATTATTTTCATTCAAACAATATTTCCTGAATGCTGGCTTTGTCCTAGATGATGGATGCACCGAGGTCCAAGTGCAAGCTCAGAAGTTCATTCAGGATTCTAAGGCCAATGGTCTACCAGAAAGGCTCTGGTCAAGGGATCATGGAGCACTGAAAAATATGGGTTTGTAATCATGAGTGGTACGCCATGGACATGGATATGTTTGTCTAAAAAGAGTATGGAATGAGAAATAAGGTTTCTGGATAAGGCCCCCAGGAATATACCAATCTGACTGCCAATTAGCTCCTTAGTATCTATCTTCTCCCTCTTCTTTAGTAATTTGAATAGTTAAAAGACATTATTCCCCAGCATCTGTTACAGTTGGGAGGACAATAGAATCTAAACAAGGGGTTCTATGGGGCTTATGAGAAACCTCTTTAATGACTTATCTGGAACGTGCAATATTTTGCCTTTCCTCCCTAACTTTTGATGCTTCCTTGAATATGGATGTGATGGTTGCTATCTTGGACTTTGAGGTGCCCTGGAAGATGCTAGGATGCTCAAACAGAATGATAGATACTGGATCCCTATATGGCCTATCATTGGGCTTCTTTCATTCATAAAAGAATTACTCTTCTATCTTATTTAAGATACTGCTATTTTTGTTTTCTGTTAAGTGCATCCAAACTCAATCTTAACTGAAAAAGTAAGGCAGAAAAGGATGAGTTAAGAATGAAAAAAATGAAGGAGACGCCATTGAAGTAGAAAGGGAGACTATGAGAATATCTAAGAAGTCGAGGGGACAAAAGAATTCCATAAATGAGTGAATGATCGAAAGTGTCAAGTCCTCCTGAAAGATCAAGTAAGGTAACACTTAAAAGTGTCTCTAAATATCCATTGGACTTAATGGCCTAGAAGTCATGGGGGACTTTTATGAGACTGTACAGGTTTGTGACTGAGGCAGAACTGGGTTTGGAGTTGAGTAATGAGAGGTAAGAAAATGGTAACCACAGGTATAGACAAACCTTTTGAGAAATTTGGCTGTGAAGGAGAGGCAAGAGATAAAGTAGAAGTTGAAAAGCAGTGAATGGGGCCAAGAAAGGATATTTCTAAGACTGGAGTGACTTGGGCCATTTTTAAGAGAAACCAGATGACAGAGAGATATTAAGTATATAAAGGTGGGGAGGAGTCAGTCCTTGTCCAGACCAGGTACGATGTCCTCTCCTTATAAACACCTCCTCTGCTGATGACCTCACCTCAAATTGATTGGAAAATGGAAAGCATTAAAGATTTTTTTTAAAAAATATTTTCCCACTTCAAACCTTTTGTTTTTCACCCATAACTCCTTGTCTCTGAGACCTATCTCATTTAGGCAATTCAGAGGATGCTCATTGCTTGGAGAAAGGTTGTTGCGAACAGAAAAATCAATTCTTTGTTTTTGAAACTTATTTGACAGACATAATCTGGAGAGAAAATGATTTGGGTTTGTAAATTTATAGACTTCTGAGCTTTATAGATCTAAGCTAGAAGACATATGCTTGTTTTGGTTTGCACAATGATGGAAGTTGTGAGGAGTGGGGAGGCAGGGCAACATGCGAAGTGGCTCCCACACGATGAAGAATTATCCTGCCCCCACAGCCAATAGTGTCCCCATCCTTGTACTTCTTTGGCCTGTTTTGATAGTGAGTAAGCAAAACCCTGAGAAAGATATGGTTATCAGGGACTCAAATCCCTTAAGTTTGAGGATTTGGGTAATAATGCCACCAGATAAGTCACTGAGACCAACAGAAGTGATAACTGAGAGCAAGAAGAATTGTAAATAGATAGTGGAAGAGGGAGAAAAAGAGGATCATTTGAAGCCCTGAGACCAAATGCAGCATCAGGAATGTGCTTTGTCCTAATTAACTTCCCTCTTCTAAATTTCCCCTCTGAAAGTGAGGCCCACTGGCACCCTGGAAGAGCTACGCCCTGAACCTACACGATAGAGTGGATCAGTACTCCGGCAGCCAAGAAGGTGGTCCACTATGATCTTCCTTTAGGAAGGAACTTACTATTCTGCTACAAGGGTGCTGTTAACTAGGAGCCTCCAGCTGCAGCACCTTTGGGATCCACAACAATGTAGGAGCTGTGGCCAAGCTCCTCTGGGCAGTCTCCAGACAATTGCTAAGCATGATGAGGGTAGTAGGGTCACTGTCTCCTCCTGAAAAAAGTCTCCTCTAATAGGCATCTTTGCTTTGGAGTTCCATGTAGGACTGGCTTTGTCTGATCTGCACTGTGGTTTGAGTTTCCCCGTCTAATCCTTCTTCCTTTCTTTGCCACTTACAGGTGCCAGATCAGCACCACAATCTGAAGGCTTTTTCTCCAAGTCCTGCTTCTTCCTCTTTTTTTCTTCCACGGGTGTTACTCTGCAATAAATTTGTTGTACTACTAACTCTGTCTCAGTGTCTGCTTCCCAAATGACCCAAATGGAAACAGAGATTAAAGAATATAAGATGCAGGACACAAAAGAACCATCCCCTCGCCCTATACTCATTTACGACAACTTTGTTGATTCTTCTTTCTCGTGCATGATCTATCTGTTTTCATTACTTGGTTTGGTCCTTTACTACAATTTGCCTTCATATTTACTTAAGTAGTTTTGAAAATTATTATAAAATAATACAATCTAGAATTCAAACAATATAGAACAAAAATTATCCTTTTCTATTCTAGTACTAATTCCCAGAGTTAATCATTAACTTGTATATCCTAACGGATTAACATATCTTTCTATATACAAATTGGGTCATAATAAACATTGTTATGCAATCTCCTGGGTATTTTTAACTTATAACTATTATTTTGAACATATGAACATTTTTTCGTGTCAGTATGTGTAACTTAGTCTTTTTAGCAACTATCATAATTTAGGTAATAAGTCATGTCATTGAAGAACTTTTATTTCCAGGATTTGGTTACTATAAACAAAGTTGCAGCAAATCTCTTTGTATTTACTTTTCTAGGAATGGATGCTCCATGTCTTTGTCCATTTTTTGTTAGATTATTTATATTTTTCATACTGATTTTAAGAGTTCTTTAAATGTTAAAGAAATTAGCACATTTTCAGATACGTTACAAATATTTTTCTCTTTTGTTGTTTGTGGTACATTTAAAATATATCATAAAATTTAAAATGGATATATATTCAAATATATGATTATTTTCTGTTATGGATTTTTAGGTATGAAGTTGTGCCTAGAATGACCTCTATACCAATGTTATAAAAAAAAAAAAAAGCAAATCACCTATGTATATTTCTATTGCATTCATAGCTTTCTTTTTTAAGTATTTAATTA
The DNA here is from genome assembly GCF_000325575.1 of Pteropus alecto. Classification (NCBI taxonomy): domain Eukaryota; kingdom Metazoa; phylum Chordata; class Mammalia; order Chiroptera; family Pteropodidae; genus Pteropus; species Pteropus alecto. The sequence continues at coordinate 4,154,992 of NW_006441071.1, forward strand.
TTTTTTAATTTACTGGAATTTATTTCGGCATAAGCAATCTAGTTTTACTTTCTTTTCCAAAAGGTTGCCAGTAATTCTAATGCTATGTGTAAAACAACCATCTTAGCCCACTGATTTGAAACACGACCTTTACTAAACTCTAAGTTCCCATAGTATTTCTTGATTACTGTGCTCCTCAGTCCTTTAGGATCCTTACAGAACCTGTGTTGATCGGTCATATGTGAAAAAACAAATGAGATAAATAGCAAAATGGAAACATTCACCTCAATGTAAGTCAGAAAGAGAGTTCTCCAAGGTCCTCACCACTCTTACAGAGGGCTAAGTCTAAAGTTGAATAAGATGGTCCACAGCTTCTACGGGTGCCAGACAAGCAAGCAAGAGGACACAGATCGAGGCAATCTGGGTTCTTGCTGCCCTCTTAATGTGAAATCCTTTCCATTAGAGTTCCTGGATTTTACGAAAGCTGTGGTAGTTTTTAATGAGTGCTTAACTGCAGGAAAGCTTTGCACTTCAAAGCCTGTTGCCATTACAGCTGCTGCATTAGTATAGTAAGTAAGAGGATCAGTTGCACAAGAGAACTTTGAGTGTCTTCTAGCATCCCTCTGCAGCAAGGCAGCCTTTCTGAAGGTGATTGCAGACGGACATGGCCCCACATCTTTGAAGTATACTCAATGCAGAATCAATTCAGGAACTCACAGATACTAGTTATCAGCTTGTGTTTATTCACATCGCAGAGAAGGGTTTAATTAATGTAATACATATTGGTCAATTCTTTGCTTTTAAACTTTACCTTTGGCCCATCAGCAGATCAATACGTATTTTAATCTTCTTCTGTTTTAGAACTAGTTTTAAGACTCACAGCAGAGGCCCAGATTTTACAATCATTAATCGCTATTATTAGACCCTTTCATTTCCTAAACATCAGCAGTTTCTTAAGATTCTGCTTTCATTCCTCTACTAAGTTATCCCTTCTTGTTCATCACTTGGTTCTGCAGTGTCTTTCAACCAAGCCCAGAGTTTAAAACTAGCCAATAATTGGAAGAAAAAGAATGCCCTGAAATTCTCCATTGATTAACCAGTCTGACTTCATTAACAGATGCACACAAAACTCAAGTAGTCTAGCCACTTCCTGATAGTTGCTGTCAAGTACTTCCAAGGCCCCAGGTGGGTCCGCCAGAGTAGAGGACTCATATTCTTTTTCTTTTTAAAGTAAGTATTTTAAAGATGACAAAGATGAATTATCATCTTCAAGTGGCCAGTTATTTTACATAGCACAGTATGTTTTCCAGCATATCAAAGGTTGGAGCATCAGGAGATTCCGTCATTCCCTCATTGCCTAATTCAGGCGAGTCACTTGATCTCTGTGGGTCTAAATATCCTCATCTGTAAAAAGGAATTTAAATAGGGTATTTTGGAAATTATGAGATCATATGAATAATGTATTTGGCACCGAGCCTGGCTACCAGGACACATCCTAATAAGGAACTATCACTGTTAACAGTGTTGGTATCACTAGTGTCTAAAGGATACTAACTGAATGGACAGGAGTAATCTGACTAAATGGTCAGCTGTATTCCCACCTGCAAACATCTCTTCTCTTATTGACTTAGAAAGAAAAGGAATTTGTGTGATCCATTATAAAAAGAAAACAAACCAACAGTCTCTTCACTTGGTTTATGGCATTTCAAGCAAGATGATTTCCATTGGCCATATTAAGCATCCTCCCTTCTTGGGCTTCTCTTTGTCTCTACAATTCCTTTTCTATTTTTACAGAGTTAATTTTATTCTAAATGTAAAATTGCACGTGTTCATTGTAGAACATTTAGAAATATATAAAAATATGATGAAAATAAAAATTATAGAGAATAAAAACTATTCATAATTCTATTTTTGATAATATATTGGTGTGTTTTCTTCCAAATATGTATCAAAGAAGATATTTACATTATGTATATAGGTAGAAACAAATCAAAGTCCTTTTGCATTACAAAAGTACTTCTACAAAAATATTCTGAAAAGTCAATCCATTTGTTCAAAAGTCCATAGTGACTTTAAACTTAGCACAACATTGTTGTTGGGTAAAATCAACCCCTGTTGTTCCGTTGTGTGGCTTAGTTCATATCTGTGAAAATCTGTTGAGTGGAAAGTCTAAAAAGTGTAACTTCCATATGCATATACTTTTGTGTCCTCTTTTTGATCAAACATCAAATTATGAGAATTTTGTAATATCAGTAAGTAGTCTGTGAAACTGTGATTCTCAATATTGCATAACACTGTTATAAGAATACAAAATTTATTTGACAATTTCTTATTTTGCTTTTATAAATAACCCTGTGATGCATATCACACAGAGAAATCTTAGTGTATATCTATGGTTATTTCTTTAGGAAAGATTTCTAGAAGTTGGATCAAAAGTAATAACTTAAAGATTATGATACATTTGGCCAAATGCTTTCCAGAATGATTGTACTTATTTACATACTACCCACTGTGACACTACTTACTTACTGACACAAAATTATTGTCATTTAAAAAATCCTCTCTAATTAGATAGTCATGAAGCTATATTCCATTTCATACATTGTGGTGTGCTTTCTAAGCCCTGAAGTCTGTATTTTCCTTGATGATAATAGGCCTTAGGCCTCCAAATTATCTGTACTACCTCATATTTGTCCCAGGAGCCATGGCTTCACTTGCATTACCTTCTTCTTTCTGGTCTTGTTGCCTGCCTGGGCTCTACTATTTCAAAGTCATACTGACCAGTCTTGCTTGATGTGAAACTACACTGAAGTCTCTTCTCATACCAGGAAGTACAGATGCCCCTGGTCTCTATTCTGCAGCAGATTAGAAAAGGCTATTTACGCTGCCTCAATGGTTCTGGGTGGGAAGATGGTTTCTGAGCAGAGTTTCTGGTTTCCCTACTCCAAATTTCCTCCCTATCTTGCAGGTAGAGGTAAAGCTGAAACAGTAGTGCTTAGATTCCAAAGGCTAACACACACACACACACACACACACACACACACACACACACACACACACACACTTTCATTCTGGTCTTCCTACTTTGGGGTAAATGAACATAAATAAAGTAATTATTATAGACTGTTCTCATCTCAGGTAAGCACATCCATCTCAATGAGCAGATTATTATACCTCCTTACACAATTATCTGGCATCAGTCAAAGAGATTTCCTAAATAGTATTTAACACAACTGCTTATCCAGGAACAACTGCCTGTGGGACTTTGGGAGCAGACTGAGGATCCCTTAAAAAGGTGTAAAGTACCTACTAGCTGCTTTCCTAGATATTCTACATACTTTGGAGACTCTCTCTCTCTCTCTCTCTCTCTCTCTCTTAAGTACCTACTAGCTGCTTTCCTAGATATTATACATACTTTGGAGATTCTCTCTCTCTCTCTCTCAATCTCTTTCTCTCTCTCACACACACACACACACACACAAAATCTGTAACACAAACTGCATAAAATATAGAAAATATTGCATATCACCAGTTCTCAAAACATTAAGGAGTCTGGAAAATCAGCTACAAATACTAATAATGTCATTTTTCAAGAAAGAAAAGCCAGCTATTACATAGAAATTAAAGATATTAGAAGAAAGAGAAATGAAGAGGACTCCCATTGACTTTGGAGTGTTGTGTTCACAGTAACTCTGTGGTTGAATTTACCAAGGGACAGAGAACTAGGGAAGAGATAGACATGATGATACAACCTCAAAAAGTGTTCATTATTTAAGGAGAAAGAAGAGGAGCCAAAAAAAGAAGACTCTACGAAAGAAGTAGGAGGATAATCAGGATCGTGTATTTATGTGGAAGCTGGAATAGCAGCTGCAAGAAGCAGAAACAAGTCCATGGTCAAGTGCTGCACAAGAAGTCAAGGAAAAAATCTGACATAATTAGGTGAGATATATGAGTAGGAGGTGACCTTCAAGTTAATGTTCCTTGAGTGAAGTTTCTGGAAATCCTCTTTCTTATAGAATCTGGCATGTCCCCCTCAGCCTCTTCCCATAGCCTCTGCTGAGCTGGTAACAGCCCATAGAATCCTCTCTCTTTGGACACAGATGATCAGGCAGGTGGACCACAAAGAGTTTCAAGCTAAGCTCTTTCAGGTTCTTAAACTGGAAAAATATGTGAAGCAGAGCTATGGTGGCCGTAACCGGGCCACATGGGAATGGAGCTGAGAGAGCCAGTCAGTAGAGGGAGAGAAGAGGAAGCAGAAATGCAGAGAGCAACAATAAACAGGAGAAAGATATTACAATGTGAGAAAGACTCCTTGCTTCCTCTGAAGCTCGTGCGGCACTACTTGCCCTGGGGTTCCATGAATTATCCTGCTTTCTTTCCAATAATTTTGAGTCAGATTTGGTGCCTCATAATCAAATTACTAGAGTAGTAGACAGTGACTACTCTATGCCATTTAGCTGTGTGCTAAATATTCTCGTACATAATGCTCACAAGAGCTCAGTAAAAAAGGTGTCATTATCTTCCTTTTCCCTTAGAGGAATCTGAAGTTCATGAGGCTAAATAATGGGCCTAAGGTCACACAGTTGCTAAGTGAATTCAGTTTTAAATTCTCATGCCACTACTCTGGGCCATAAACACAATACAAGTTCAATTACTGCTGATTGATAAGTCCTCAGAAGTGCATAAAGGCTAGGTTTGTGCTATAATCTCTTCCTTTATATTAAATTATAAATGTAACACCTTAATTTGCATTACTCATACATCAGCATTCGGTATGCTCCATAAGAGAGGAAGTGTCAGAGAGAGCCAAAAGCTTTGCAAAAGAAGTTTGCATTCTTCCAGTTCATGAAATAAACTACTACAATATGAACTTTATCAGAAGTTCTTAGATACTCTAACAGAAGTATAAGCCTTTCAGTTATTAAAAGAATTGAAAGCTTTTTATTGTGCATGAAAAAGACAAACTCCTCCCTTTCAAATTATTCTACTTTATAGTACAATTCCTTCGGCTGGGAGGAGAACTTCAGACACTTTTTCAAATAACCCCAACCATTTAATCTGTACCTTTAGGAAGTCATGCTGAGAGTATATGGAAAAGAGACAGACAGAGCCAGAAGAGGGGGGTGGGGAAGGGGGGAGAAGGGAGAAGAAAAGGTAAGACATTATTTCTGATGTAGTAATAATCTCCCAGTTATTCTGGCCTACTTTAAAATAAGCTGGGTATTTCTAGCCACAAAGAACACTTAACATTGTTTAGGGAGCTACAACTTTAAAATCTTCTATCTGTCTACTCCAGACAAATCTTTCCACCTATTTGTCATCTCCATCATACATAAATCAGGACTACATTAATTAAACATTTTCACTGGAAGTTAGGATGCTGTCTTAGTCAGCTCAGGCTGCTATAACAAAATACTGTAGACTGGCTGGCTTAAGCAAGATTTATTTCTTACAGTTCTAGAGGCTGGGAAGACCAAGATCAAGGTTCCAGGTAATTCAGTTCTCCCCAAGGGCCCTCTTCCTAGCTTGTAGAACGTCACCTTCTCGCTATGTCCTTACATGGTGGAGAGAGAAAGATCTCTCTCTTCTTTTCTTCTTACGAAGCCACTTATCCTATCACGAGCACCCCACCTGCATGACTTTATCTAACAATAATTCCTTCCAAAGACCCAGTGTCCAAACACTGTCATAGTGGGGGCCAGGGCTTCAACATATGAACTTGGAAGGGTCACTATTCAATCTGTAGTAGATGTTTTGAACTAGTTATTAAAATTTTAAAAACCCTTTGTGAGCAACACCACAGAATATCAGCCATATTATAACAGGATGCAAATGTCTGCCCAAGTAGAATAATAAAGCTTGGACAAATGCCAAGGGCCTTCTATAATTTGGGAAGGTTAGAGAAAATATATTTGAAGGAGGTTTTAGGCCATGGGAAATGGCTTTTTAAGTATATAATTTTAGTAGGGTTTTACTGAGGGAGAATTCAGATTGCAAAACATGGGTCTGAGGGGAGCATAGGCCTTACATGCAGGCTACTGTATCAGGAACAGAATCCAGATGCTGAGGGTGTTAAGAGAGGGGGAAAGATCAGCTGCTGCACCCCCTCTCTTGGCCATGTGCTAACTGGGACTAGGGGAAGCTCGAGAACTTTGACTGAGTCCTGCTTAAGAACTGGTTCTGGAGCCTGTGAAATCTTGAAAATAACATGTACTTTCAGAAATTCAGTAATTACTTAAATTCGTTTTCAGGGGCTGATTATTCTTGTTTTTGGAAAACTACTTCAATAGACCTTTTGGTTCTTCAAAGGTAAAGCCAAAATGCTAGTGTAAAACAAAAAGTGTGCAGAAAACATCTAAAACTCTATTATGTGTGCAGCTATCTGTCAGTAGACTGTGGCTAGGAAATAGGTTAGAAGGAAAGCTGAGATTATTTTCCCCACTTACTAACACTCACTGTATGGGTAGAGTACCTGGAGTCTGAGTAAAGGAGACATACTACAGAGCATACATATTGTGGGAAAATAAGTCGGCCTCTAAAACATGGCAGAGAGTCACTCTGTGAAAGGACTTTTCCTAAGAACATTGAGAGTCTTCATATCTACTTCTAGTTTTAATTTTTCTTTCCTATGATAAAATTCCCTTTGGTTATTCTCCAGTCTTCATTAAAGTTGTGCTAAACACTACAGCCTGGTCTTAGTAAAGAGATTTAATTAATAACTGAAACATTAAAATAGTAAATTTTATGTTATATATATATACATTACAACTTAAAAAATTTTTTTTAATAGTTTTAAAAACTTCCCAGGCTCAGATAGCTTCATTAGTGTATGCCATTAAATGTATAAAGAAAGATTAACATCAATCCTTCTCAAATTCTTCCAAAAAATAGAAGAGGAGGGAGAATTTTTCAATTCATTCCATGAGGTTAGTATTAACCTCATAGCAGACAAACACACCACAAGAAAAGAAAATTTCAGACCAATATACCTTATGAATATAGGTGCAGAAACTTCAAAAAAATCCCAGCTAATGGAACCAACAGCTTAAAAAAAGATTATATACCACACCATAACCAAGTGGGAATTATCCAAAGAATACAATGTTGGTTTAACATGTAAAAACCAATCGATGGAACACATCATATTAACAGAATCAAGGATAAAACATCTAAATAGATATACAAAAGTCATTTTACAAAAAAACTGATCCTAAAATTCAGATGGGAATGCAAGAAATACAGAATAGGCGAAAGAAAAAATAAATTTGGAAGACCTGCACTTCTCAATTCCACAACTTAACTTCAAAGCTACAGTAATCAAGACAGTGTGGTACTGGCTACGAAAAGACATATATAGATCAATGGAATAGAAATAAGAGTCCAGAAATAAACCCCTTATGCTTAGAGTAAATAATTTTTGAAAAGAGTGCCAAGAAAACTCAATGAAAAAAAAATAGTCTTTTTTTAACAGATGGTGCTGGGACAACTGGATATACACATGAAAAAGAATAAAGCTGGACCTCTAGTTCACACTACATACAGAAATTAACCCAAAATGGATCATTGGCCCTAATGTAAGAGCAAAAACTATAAAACTTTTAGAAGAAAACAGTAAATCTTTGTGAACTTGGGTTAGGCAATGGTTTCTTAGAAAAAACACTAACAGCATAAGTGACAAAAGAAGAAACTAGGTAAATTGAACTTAACCAAAATTAAAAACTTCGTGTTTCAAAGGACATTACTATATAAATGAAAAAACACCCCACAGAATGGAAGAAAATATTTGCAAATCATACACACACACACACACACACACACACACATGACTTGTATCCAGAATATATAAAGAACTCTCACTCACAATTCAAGAATAAAAAGATGCATAGACAAATTAAAAAACAGGCAAAGGACTTGAACAAACATTTCTCCAAGGAAGATATACAAATGTCCAAAAGCACATGCAAAGATGCTCAACACCATTAGTCATTAGTAAAATGCAAATCAAACCACAATGGTACCACTTCACATCCACCAGAAGGGTATTATCCAAAAGATGAACAATAACAAGTGCTGGCAAGGAGGTAGAGAAATTGGAAACCTCCTGCATTGCTGGTGGGAATGTAAAATGGTACAGTCACTTTAGAAAACAGTCTGAAAATACCTCAAAAGCTGAAACTTGGAGCTACCATATGACCCAGCAATTCCATTTCTAGGTATATACACAAGAGAAAGAAAAACATGCCCACGTAAAAACTTGACAATTCATGTTCATAGCAGTATTCGTCCCCAAAGTGGAAACAAACCAAGTGTCAGTTGACTGATGAATGGATTAAAAACAGTGTGGCAGTCATACAATGGAATGTAATCCTACATATAAAGGAACGAAGTACTTATACATGCTACAATATGAAGAAAACTTGAAAGCATCTTGCTAAATAAAGAAGCCAGGTTTAAAAAAAGGCAATACATATGATTCCATTTACATAAAATGTCCAGAATAAGCAAATCCTTAGAGATAGGGAATATCTTATGGTTTCTAGGGACTGGGGGGACCAAGAATGGAGAGTGACTGCTAGTGGGTATGGAATTTTCTTTGGGGTAATGGAAAGGCCCTGGAATTAGAAAGTGGTGATGGTTGTACATCCTTGGAATGTACTAAAATCTATGGAATGAACTGTATGATATGTGAATTATATATCAATAAAGTTGTAATTTTAAAAGAAGATATGCATGCACTCCAATCTAGATATTTGAACCCTTATTAGAATTATTATAAAGCAGATAAATCTAGTCAATGGATGATCATCAAGTGTGAAAGTTATTCAGTGATAAAGTGACACAAGGTTTCTACTCTGATTAACTTGACATTCAGGGAAGACTGTGCTAGACTTCTTCAGGAGCTTCTCTTATGGAGAACATAAGAGAATAAGAAACCCTGCAGATTATTAAATGGCTTTGAAGTTGATAATGGTGTCCATGTGCCAGGACTATTATGTGCAGCCCTGCAGATTGTGTGCTAGTCATAGACAATAATGTAGATGGAGCCTTCTGAGGCTGTGCTTGCTGGCAACCCTGCTCTGTCCTTCAAGAAGTCTTGGACTCAGGCACACTTCAGTAAGAATATCACCACCTTTAATTATCCGAAAGCACAATTTTTTATTGTGACTGTGAATGTGAATTCTGCTTCAAAGGAATCTCTCTATGGTCTTCACAGTACATCTTTAGAATATTTCTCCTCAGCCCGGAGGAAAACTTAAGTGTATTTGCAAGTGGTGCTTCTGTATCCATAAAAGCACTTACGCTGAGTTCAATAGTCAGCTGTACATCAAGGTCACTAAAAATGAACTGTTGCCTTTCAACCTCAGGTCCTAAATGATTGCAGGGAGTTTCCAAGTTCCAGAGTTTTCCATGCAGTTTTACTACAGAAGCCTCTTACTTTCAGACCAGAAGTGAGCTTAGAAAAAGTAAAGAAAGCCATATTTTGCTATTTATATGAGGAAAAGGGGCAAACATCTGATGTCCTATTATACATCCTATGTTTATTTCTTGTATGGTGCTTTTTACTAGGCATCCAATATGATCCCATGCATTCCAGATTGCATTTAAGATTCTCCCTTTATACAGATACCTCAAAAAATAGAAGGGATCTATTGAGGATAGGTAGCTCCCTTTTATTCTTGTCATCGGTGAATATTTATGAATATCTGACGGCTCTTAACCTGTCAGCTGAGTCTTCTTCAGATCTGAGTAAGACTTTTTATTTTACGTAGTTTCCTACAACAGCATAACATTTCTGGAGCTGATTCACTGGGAGGACTCTGTCAACAATCAGCGTTTCACTGGCATTAACATGCAATAAAAGACAATGAAGCATGACTCAATTAAACCGCAAAAAAAAAAAAAAGAAAAAAAAAAGAAAAAAACTGTCTTCAGATAACATTAACCAAGTAGTTTTCCAAACCTTTGTGAGGCTTCTACTGTGTGACTAGCATTATGGTCAGTGCTTTAAAAACATATGTCTGAGCATCTAACAACTCCCCCCACCCCACCCCGCACACACAAAATGATTTAGCAGAAAAAGCAAAACTCTTTTTGTTTTATCTCCTTCTCATACTGTATCTAGATATTTTACAACTTCTAATATGCAATATCAATTAGGTCTCACCACTACAAAGAATAAGGACAAATTTTCCCTTTGGGATATCAATGGAAATTTAATTTGCACAGAAGATACAATTTGGGAGATTGTTTAGAGTCAGACCTGCTTAAAGGTAACAAACGAGAAAAGATTGTGTAGGCAGTAATTCAGAGAAAATATGTAAGCATCCACACAGTATGAACTCCTAGGACATCTGATATCTGGGTATGCCAATCAACCCATTCCTCAGCCGGGAATGAGTCTTATAAAAAAATTGCCAAGATTCAAGAGAAAAGATTGGGCTCTTCTACCAATACATAAATGTACACATTTATGCCTCACTTAACCAGGATGACTGGAGTGTTCTTTACAGAACCAGAGGCTTTTGTTTGTTTGGCTTTGGTTTTTCTGTACTTGAAATATTTAGGACTCTAGGTTTAAATCTTTAATATTTTAGATTTCATTATATTGAACACTTAATCATTTCAGTTAAAATTACTCTCATTAGGAAAAAAAACAATTTGATTTCACCAAGGGAAAGATAAAATAGATTCAAATATCATCCAATAAAGATCTTCGAAGATTTTATTTTTTGGTAAATTTTAAAATTCTTTCACCTTAGTTGTAATAAAAGGCATGGACAAATGCCCAGGGACATATGTTGAACCCATGGGTAAACAGTAACGAAAAATACTCTAACACGTTTAAGATATAATTTATAAATTCCAAATCATTATTTTAAACTATGATTAATATAAATTCTTTTGAGATTAAATTTCTTTTGTAAGAAAGCTATAAAATTATGCAAACAAAAGTGGAATCAAATGAAAACAATCATTTAAAGTAGACTTTAAAGGTAAATTTAATACACTTAAAGGATGATACCTTTTTAAAAGTGTAGACATTAAATAAATACTTGCGATCACAGGTTAATTAAGAAACTACAAAAAACGATGGCAATAGAGTGACTGAATGTCCCAATATAATCACTGTTTATTATATTCAGAAGCCAAGAATATAAAATGAAAACCTAAAGAAAATTTAAATTCAAATTATGAAGGTAACTGATCAGGATAATTCAAAAGAATGATTTTTCTCTTTGAAAATACTGAAAGATTAATGTAACACTAAAAGTTTACTGGTTACATTAGTTGTCTATGGCTGCTGTAACAAACTATCACAATCTCGTGGCTTAAAACTACATAAATTTATTCTCTTACCATTCTGGATCCTCCAAGGGGAGAATCTGTTTCCTGGCCTTCTTTAGCTTCCAGTGGTGCCTGTAGTCCTCAGCTTGTGGCTCCAATCTCTGCTTCCAGCATCACATCACCTTTTCCTCTTTGTAGTCAAATCACCCTCTGCCTCCCTATCTTATGACACTTTAGATTGCATTTAGGGCCCACCCAGATTATCCAGGGTAATTACCCCAACTCAATCACATCTGCAAAGTCCCTTTTGCCATGTAACATTCACAGATTCCAGGAGTTAGAATGTGAAAATCATTGGGGTCATTCCTTAGTCTACCATGCTAGCCCAAAAAATTTATTTTAAACTCTCCATCTCCATCCTAGGAGTTAAACAAATTAATGCCTTCTTGATCAGCTTTACTCAGCACATATCATTACTTTCCATTGGGAAGTTATAGCTTGTTCAGGCTGGCTTACCATCAAGATCTTTCAACTGAGGGTCTGTCTCTGAAAGTATCTATTAGTCTCCTGGCCCAAGCTAGAGACACTGGGTAACATAATGAAGGGTGTTCGTTCCTTTGAAAGACAAGTACAAACTTCACTATTCTTCCCATTATTAGTCTTATGGAAGGATAGACGTGGTGTTGGTTTATTTTGTCCAATCAATGGACAAGTGATCTAGATTTAAAACCAAAACGTACTTCTCAAAATTATTACTAACTTGTCGAGACAATTAAAAAAATTTTTTTCTCCTCTTTAGAAAGTGCTAATTATTACTAGAAGGCAGGCCTGGCAAAGTGGAAATTGTATGGGCTTTGGAGCTGCAGCTCTGGACTTACTAATTACTAGGTTCTATGTGATCTTATTAGTCAAATGCTTAACATTTTAGATGCTCAGTTACTCATCAATCGAATGGTGATGCAAATTCCTACTTCAGAGGTTTATTGTGAGAACAGTTGAGTTTTCCTATGATGGCTGGCATAGGATAGTTGCTCAGTAAATATTATTTTCACTTTTTATATTAGAAAACTTACATAAAAAGCACACAGCAAATAGGATCAATTTACCATTGTTCAGTACAGTCTGTAGAATGAATTCATATATAATTGGTAAATATAGTAACGTGAAAATAGTACTGATTTCTATCAGCCCTCGATAACAGTGTATATCATAAATGTGAAAAAAATAGTGTTGCTAAGTTTAAAAAGAGTCATATTTTTGGTAAATTAAAGTTGTCATTCTACCACTATTTAAAAGGTTATTCACTTATGTCATTAAATTATCATCCAGTTGGCAATTCTAGCAATGTCCTATACCTCTTCGCATTTGTATTATGTCACTGCAAAACGTTTACATTACGAGTGCTGGCAAAACCTAAATAAATAAGTGTAACCTAGGTATCAAAATACTAACTTTAAGAATCCCTTTGATAATGATGGGTGATGTGCATATTTTTCTATATCGCAGGTTAGTAAGAAAATCCACACACTAAAGTATAAAGTAAAACTTCCTTTCCCCTACAAAAGTATTTGAAGTCACTCTCGAAAAATGTCTCTTTTATACATCAGTTTTAAGGAAGTAAAGAAGCCGATAGAGCAACTGTCCCTGCCAACACAACGCGGATCTCAAATATGCAGCGATTGGTCACTAAGGTGCTCAGAAGCAGTCTAGGTTTCTCAGATCTCCATAGGACATGTCATTAAGTCTTCTCCTCCTGCTGGGTTTGACTTCTGGGGGTGAGGGGAAAGCATATGGTAAAAAAATTACTGTATTTGGTAGTGAATACTAATCATTCAGAAGGCTCATCCTTCCATCTCTATGGCCTTTGATACCTAGTCGGTTATAAATGTGACATACTTTGACTTAACAATCTTTTTGAATTTACAGTTCAGATTTCATAAAATTTATCTGTAAAATCAATGCCCACATTCATGGAGAGACATATATGTTTATTTTTGGTGTTATCCCATTAACAAATTGTAAAGTTAAGGCAAAAATTTACAAAAGGCAAAGTTTACAAAAGTTCTTATTTCTCTTAAATTAGTAGGATCTGGAAATAGATACAACACAAATACACACACACAGACATGTAAGTGATATAGGGGTAACACTTTATAGTGTGAGAATTGGAAGCTCAATGATGTTACGTGAACTAAAAAGCTCTATATCAATTTCTATATGGACAATATCTTAATCATTGTATGGAATGGCAGAAAAAAATGTTTTGAAACGTGCAGAAATTATTTTATGATCTATATAAAAACAATCTATAGCATTTTCTGTTACAATAAATTTGCAACTTGAATTTCATGCATGTTACATTACACAGGGTATTATTTTGGAATACTTTAAACCCAGAATGGTTAATAAAAAGAATTCCAAAGAAAGAATTAAAAGAAATTTGGTTAAAGATGTAATTTTACTCCACATAAAAAGCTTTCTAAGGATTTATATATAACTATTTATACTGGCTCAGTACTATAAGAAATAGTATTGTGCTACACAGTATGACAGTCATAGTGCTGTGTTACCTCAGATGGATGGCATAAATCACTTGGCTAATTTGGCTAACAATATAAATAGTCGGTGTACAAATTTTATTACCAAGTCCAATTTAAAAAATTCTCAGAAGCTGGGTATATTTGAATCAAATGTCACTGTCAAGTTAAGACAATATAGATTCCATAATACGTACTGTTACTTTCTAATGTATCTATAACAACAAACTCCATAACGAAAAGTAATATAAAATATGGACTTTGTATCAAAATTCTTCGTTAAAACTACAGTTCACATCAGAAGTTAATATCACTGGGATTTAAACGATTAATACAAAAAAACAAATACATATTACAAATATTCTTTTGTTCTTCACTTACCATGATGCAAACTGTTAGGATTTAACCTTTAAGGGTTAAAGAGTTTAATCAATGTCAATGTCTGATCTTCTGAAGGCGATAAAGAACAGTCTGTCTAGCGATACCCAACAGAACATCACTTTGTCAAGCCACAAAGCGCCCAAAAGCTTGTCAAGTAAGTTACCAGAAACCTCTTTGTGGTTAGAACTCAGCTCCTTCCTGCTTGACCTATTATTTGATATTTGACCACTTGGTTGCAAGACACTTGCTCTTTCTAGCTGAAATGTCACTGGGGCATCTTGTCAGCTCCCCGACATCTCGGCCTGACATACAATTTTACTTTTGTGTGCTACAAGGCAGAAAATGCAGGGCAATGGCCTTGTTTTAAATTCTGTCAGCATCAAAGATGGGCGTCACTCTTGGGTCCTACCAACAACAAAAACAAAAAAAAGGAGTCTATTTTGAAGGTCAAAACGGCCATTATCTTGAAGTTTTTCAGCTTATACTAAACATATTACCTGCTATACTGGTGTGAGAACTGTCCTTAAAAAGTGCCTAAACATACCACAGAAATCTTCCCAGGACAATTGCTCCACTTTGTTATCAAATGCAGACTTGATAAAAGGATGAGTTTTCAATGCCTGTAGGGACCAGATTCAGCAGTTAACTTAACTTGTTCAAATGGGCAAGTGGTATCATGTAGCTTTACAAGGAGCAACCTGACCTTCTCACATTGACCAGGAGTGACATTATTGTGCAGGAGGAGAAGCAGTCACATCATTTCTGTTTTGCACAACCTGCTTAAAGTTTGCAACTAAATGCTTGTCTTCAGTTGAGCTGACAAGAGAGAAGAGGGGGCTCAGTGAACCATGGCAGGGCTGCCATGAAATGACAGGAATCATTGGCATACATTTCAAATAGCTCTCTCAATCCTATTAAAGTATTGCAGTCCTGCTTTAAAATAGACAAGTATGAAACAACTTTGATAGATAGAGACTAAAATGGCTTATTGATTTTTTTAAGTCTGAAGGAAATTACCCAAAATGTGTCATTCTTTAACATTTAAAAATATGTTACATAAAAATGAGCAACTGTGATAATAAATAAAATTTAGAGGGAAAAAAGTTGGTTATTTCATTATTCACGGAGATATAGATACCTGCCCACACCAAGATATCACACAATTTTTAAAACTCACTGCTACTTGTGTTGAAACAAAATTCAACTGATAGGAAAATCCCCCTTCAAAACAATTTTAATTGTACTGTTAATTCTTCCTGCATTTTTTTATTTCATAAAGTCATAATCCAATCTGAGTTGGTCTTTTGGTAATAGCAGACATAGTTACTGGAGAGGAGTGAGATGATGTCAGGGGTGCAGAATTTATAAATGTCTCCTTTAAGAAAGTGTAAGTTGTATCAAGTTCAGCTTTCAATGGCAAAAAATCCCCAACGCCAA
>NW_006441071.1:4170649-4189200 GCF_000325575.1 Pteropus alecto
TCGTGATCCTGTCTGTGATATAAAAAGAAAAAAATAATAAACACAGAATTGAAAACTCTTAGAGAGTCTAAAACTGTAAACAGAGAAATGGACAAATAATCACTGTAGTATAAAATGGAGTGGACACTGCCATTTATATACTTATATAATAATACATTAAATGTTAAATTATTTTTCAAGTGGAGTGTATCTCTCATTTACTTTATGTCATAAAGTTTTCAGGACATTAGGAATTTGCTTAGACACTAAAACTTTGTATAAAACTTTTATAAAGTTATTGAATCAAAGAGTGAATACAATCAGGCATTTTTACCTCTGTTTCCATTCGCTGGCAATATGCAGAAACCAGCGCTAATAGTGTTTATTTCCTTATGCTATATAACACATGCTTTATGAAATGGAAGATTAGACTCCTTAGGAAATGAACTATGGCACTCAAGGTCTGCCACCTGCCTCCGCACCTTCTCCAGCCTCCTGTGCTCCCCGCCAGCACCGTGATCAGGAAGGCTCTTGTCCTCTCTACCTGGTTTGTCCTGGCTGTAATGTTCCCTGCATTACCTCCACACATTGACATTGACTCAGACACAGACATGTTCAGTAACTTAGAGTCACTAAAGCCAACAACCACTGACTCAGAGTCAATCACTGGCCTAGACTTTATTGGTGATGCAGAATCGACCACCAACGTATATTTGGAGAATACACAGGTTTTCATATTGACTACTGATATGAAATCAAACACCTGCAGATTTGTGGAAGAAGCCACTGAGGAGGCCACAGCAAATGTCACTCATGATTATTAAGAAGAGCCCAGCATCCCTGTGGAAAGCCACGAGTTCATCTTAGCACTTGTTTAAAATGAAGCAGATTTTCCACTCGCTGTCATCTTTACTCTGTTAACCACAACTTTTTAAGAAGCCTCTAAGCTTCTGAACATGCCTACTCTTCCATTATAGGAGACTAAAGAATTGTAAAAAACTAGAGAGACATAGGACGTACCCAGGTGAGGATACACAGAGTGGAGTATCATCCACAGGCAGAAGAGATGTATCTCTTAACCATGTCCCATTTAATATTTAATAAATGTTCATTTGAAAATTTAAAAAAAGAAAATGAACTATGGATATGTATGTTTTTAAAATCTATGAGTCTGACTTACTTGACAAATACGGCACAAAGAAAAAAAGTCAGTCCTAGTGACCTCTAGAAAATAGCGCACTGAGATATAAAATGCCAGTGAAATGAACATTTTGCCTTTAATAATGATGCCACAACCCTGTTTTAATAAATACTGTTCTATTACAAGTATTTAAAAATCATGCATCAAAATACAGGATTGCAACATGAAAACAATGTGTCACATATTTAAAAGCATTGCTCGTATCCGGAAACTATTGGAAATCAAACAAGAAATACACATACTCATGAAGTACTTGAAAATAGAATTAATATTTTGAAGAAGCTATATATTTAAGCCTTAAGTAACATCAGTACTGAGTAGTTAACAGTTAGCATGAACAAAGTCTTACCAGTAAAGCAGATAGGTGTTATTTTACAACATTTATAGATAGAAGGAAAATAGTGATCAGTTGTATGTCAGACTTCTCTAGATTCCCAGGAAATAAATGTTGCTGAGATAATAAGTCTAGTCATAAGTGTCTCCACTAAAAACCATATTTTATACCACAGAACATTTTTTAAAAAACATCTTTTAGGTAGATTCCCTCACAGTTTTGACAACAAAATAGTGTGAACTCTAAGGATCTGTTTTATTATGTCATGTTATACAAAACCATTTCTACATGTGAAAACACAAGAGCAGTTAGTTATCTCTGGCCGTAGAAAAGTGTTAGAAATTCAACTGTTGTATGTGTTACCATTTTTGTGGATTTTTTTTAAAACTACAACTGGAGAAAAATCAATGGCTGTATCTAACACCTAGTTCAGCAATTTTCTTTGATCTCTGTTCTTTTGATTTCTTGATACTCCACTGCAAGCCTACAGCTGATGGAAGTCATCTCTTTTTATGCTGGAAGTTAAAAAAAAAACACCTAAAATGGCCACTGGAATGGCTTTATGAAGGAGCGGGTTTAGCACAGCCCCACAGAAGGACAGAACTCCTGAGATCATGCGTTGACCCTGATTAGTAGCACTGATGAGGTTTCACTTGCAGAATCTGAACAGGGCTGAGCATATCACATCGGAACTGGAACACAGACATCTCAGTGCATCAAAGGCTGGAGGTGTACTTTTATTGCACCTTTACTGCCCCGAGAACCATCTTTCCTGATTTTATTTTTAGCTGTGTGTCTGAATTGGCAGGAGCATTACTTGATTGATGGTACTGCAAAAAAAGACGACAATGCCACCTACTAACTTAATTTATTCTGCCAGACCTGAGAGTAAAGGGAATGCTGGCAAGCAGGAGATGGTGGGACCTGATTTTCTGCTTACTAAAACTCAGTTATAGCAATAGTATTCTTTATTATGATAAAAGAATATTGTCAGGCAAGGCTTCAAAAGTTTGTTGTTACATCTTTATACTTCAAGTGCTGTCTAAGAAAACAGCGAATGAAAAGGGAATGTGCAGAATCCGAAGAAAGAAGGTCAAATATTCTCCGAGGATTTTTTCTCCTTGATGCCTCAGTCTAGAGAACGATAACAGTGCCAGACTGACCAATCACTCCTGTTTTGCAATGTTAAACATATATATAATTTACTCAAATCTATATTCTATGCTTGAAGTTTCCTTTTTTTGTTCTTGTGACTCCATCAACCTAACACATTATGTATGGAAGGCTGTCCTTTAGGGAAGGTCTCTAATTGCTCATTTCTCCTTAATATTCTATGGATCTTGGCACTCAACAAAGGGTCTCTCTTTTGTCTTTTCTCATCTTACTTTTTAATATGTCTATTTTCAACCATGTTGTCCGAAAGCGTCTTTTCGACTAATATAGCTTTTTACTAAATGACCTTGAAATGTGGTTTTGAGTATTTCTCTATCATTTCAAATCTGAGATTCACTTTTTGCACACTATCTTCTGACCTTAAACATAAAAAATAACCTCAAAAAAGTGATTTCCTTAAAGATTTGCACTCCACAAAAAGTATGCCCTCCACCAAGTAAACAGATACACCTTTGTGTATATAAAAACAACTTTTTTTTGTTACCAGGGTCATTTGTCATACTCCATATTCCGTACACTGCTAGAAAATAATTTATTTCCTTGAAATAGAATAAAATCTGGTTTTAAGTCACTTAATAGCTTAAAAATAAGCCAGCAAAAGTTCTGGTGAAATTCTGATTTCAGACTGTAATGTTAAAAAAACAAGTAAATATGAACTATTTCTCTTGTTACAAATAACACCCAGAAATATATCAATAACACTTTTAATATAACACAGCGAGTAAAAGACAGTTAAGTAACTTTTATTGGAGATATTAAAAGTTAATTTTCATTACTTGATTTTATACTTTAAATCTGTAAAGTCTATGGTCATTTAAACTACTTTTTAGACTACTGAGGTGTTCTCGTACTCTCTCATGTAAATCTAAATTTAAGCAATTTTTCAAAAAAAATTAGTTACCTGAAATAAAAGCTAGGAGTCGTGTGAATCTTTATGGAAGCACTTTTATTTACTCAACAAGCTGTAAATGATTCTATTTGAACTGTTATAGTCCATCAATAAATATATATTCAGAATACAAAATGTATCCACTAAATTTCTGCATTTAAAAAATTTTATGAAATATTGTAATTGAACATGCCCAATAGCTATTTTTCAAAGCTTTAATATCTTAGTTTTTTAAGAGTATTTTTCCAACAAAAAAAGTAAATAAAGCATTAGTCTAATAACAAGATAATCACTCAATAAATTGTATATAAATCAAAGCAATTTTGCAGACCAAAGCTTCTGAAACAATGACACTAAGCTATATGTCTCCTGTGTAGCATTTATGATCAAATTAAGTCTTCTAGAATCTAGGATTATAAAAAGTGAGGGCTGGTATGATTTAGTAAGCCTGAACAGTATTGCATGGAGATTATGCTAGGCACAAAGTATGGTGAAAAGAGTACTAGACGAAATCAGAAGCCTACAGTTTTTTCTCCCAGGTCTGTTACAATCCAGCTCAGTTATTTTAGGCAGGTGAATTAGTCCTTCTAGATCCCACTTGCTTTACCTTTATAATAAGTAGCTAGCTAGCCTCTTTCCAGCTCTGAACTTCTACAGGTCCACCGTAATTCCGCATGAGACAACATAAGATATAATGTTAACACTCAACTTTTGTGGATGACGTTAACCCAGAAATCAGAGTCTCTCAAATATAATATTTATGATTTTGAGGGGATATAGATAGGCCATTCTTAAGGGGAAGGAATACATATTGCACATGGTTCTAAAAAATGTCAAACA
The DNA here is from genome assembly GCF_000325575.1 of Pteropus alecto. Taxonomy (NCBI): domain Eukaryota; kingdom Metazoa; phylum Chordata; class Mammalia; order Chiroptera; family Pteropodidae; genus Pteropus; species Pteropus alecto. The sequence continues at coordinate 4,175,066 of NW_006441071.1, forward strand.
GATAACAAGACTAGCCACAGTTTAGATGATGTGGCTTCATCCAATTAAATTCTACAGTATATTTTTTATTACTTTGACCTCCATGATGATGTTTTAAGCTCTGTAAATTATTGACTGGTTTTAAGCGAAGTGTGCAGCTCCACATAAACTGATTAAGGAATCAAAGTCCCCACAAGAGAGCCTTACAATGAGGCTCCCTCACCATTTCTACATTAGCTCCTAATGTGTTCTTACCACTAGAGTCTCAGTACTCAATATCACAGTTTCCTTCCTTCCAAATACCTCAAGTTAATTAACCAAATTCTACCTGTCTACTTTCTAGTTCTGCCATGCTGGCATCATAGGACAGTGTAATTTATACAAATAACCAGAGTTGGCAATAACCACATATATAGTTTTCTCTTGTGGAATGCTCAGTTATGTACCTGATATATATATGCACACACATATACATGCACCTGATATATATACACATATATACATACATATACATACTTGTGACATGCATTCACATACATACATTATATATGTGTATATATAAACATATATATATACATATACATTCATATATACTTGCTATCACATCATGAAATATTTATTTCTTGTAGTTACCAATTATTCTAATTTTTGGCTACCAATACCAAACCTATAAGAATATTTCTCCCCATAAGTCATTAAACCTTAGTACAGACCAATTTGGCTCTTTAGTTAACTGACGTCAAGATATGTGGGGATATGTCAGTCAATGGAGCATTGTAGAGGAGCCTCTAGACAGATAGAAAACAATCGAAGAGGCCTGGGTACCTAGAGAGTAAGCAAGAAGGGCAATCATAGACACAGAAACAAATTAGAAAAGAGAGGTGGAAGATATTAATAACAAATTTGATTTACATCACAACGATTTTGTCCTCAAACAGACATTCTGTATTGGTTCGAAAGCCAGAGCTCTAAAGTCAATCTACCTGGTTCAAATTCAGCCTTGACTACGTGGTTAATGTGTAGATTAACTGGATTAATGGCCTCGATTCTTCGTGCTTCCTTATATGCATGTCCTTTGCCAAGTGATGCTCAAGCTCTCTACAGCTTGGTTCACAAATTCTTTGCTTCCCCTTTAGCCTCAGCTACCATTTCCTCACTTGTACTCTGCAATCTAATTATGTAGAACTTGTGAGTCTATACATATGATGTTCCATAGTTCACATCTGCCTGTCCACTGTCCAAGATACCCTTCTACACTTTGTGGGATGAGTGCTTTTTCTACCTTTCAGACTCTGCTCAAGACGTAACTGTTTGTAAGTCCTTTCCAGATCTTTGCCCTACCCTTCCCCAACTACGATTAGCTGTAACATCCAATCACACTTTTATATTCCTTCATGAGCATTTATTTTTCTATTTTTATTTATTTGTATACACTCATATCTCCCCTATAAAACTATGAACACCTAGTGTGATTGATTCTTGACTTTGTATTCCTAGCACTTAGCAGAGCATCTGAGACGAAATAAGATTTCTAACTGATGAATGGCTGAATGAACAAACAAACCACTCACATTATTACTTCATGGTTATGGTCTTATATTTCTATTTGGTTATTTTACAAATATACAGTTATGCCCCAATTAAAAGTAGCACAGTATAGTTGAAAGAATATGGTCTTTGAAGCTGAATGGACCTCGGGTTCTGAACTTGATTCTGCCATTTATTAAGTATGTGAGCTTTGACAAACTACTTGACCTACATGAACTTGCATCCTTATCTCTGAAGTAGGAAGACTAACCCTGCACAGGGTTGTTAAAAGGAGTAAATAAAATAATATACACAAGATGCATAGCACACATAGCTAACCTTCTTCACCTCTCTTTCTACTCTTCTCAAGTGATAATAAGTTCCAAATTTATATGTAGCTAACGTGTATTGAGCATATGTCAGGCACTGCGTTAGTTTTGTAGGCATTATTTCAATTCTAACAACTCATTGAGAAAATATTCCAACTGTCCTTATTTACATTTGAAGAAACTGGGGCTCAGAAGAGTAGAATAAATTGCTCCATTTTGCACAGCTTTGTAAGTGGTAGAAAGAGATGTGAGTCTTGATCCCCCTGATTCTCCTCCCAGATGCCTGACCACAACTTTTTCATGCCACTCAAAGAAGACACAGCCTAAGCCTTTTTTTTTAAATATCAGAGCTGTTTCATAAACATAGTAAGAATTCAACAAATCTCTGTGAAACTGAAAAATAAAAGTACATAGATTATAATAGAGGCTAAATATCAATGTTTATATTTTTGGTAATATATTTTACCATAGTCCAATATTTGAATATCCAGAGTGCTGGAATAAACAGATTTTATGGCATTTACATAAAATAAAAGTGCTAGCCCTTTCACCAAAGGAACTTACATGTTGTTATATTCAGAGATAAAATTTAGCACTGAAGTTTTAAATTACAGTAGAACATTTAAACTTTAATTTTAAATTACTTTAAAGATGTCTTGTGCCTGACAAGATAACAATTCCCATTTTCTTCTGTTGGATGTTTACATTTCCTGACATGTCTGAGGTTGGAAAAAGAGTAAAAGAATTTTTCCAAATGGCTTTTGTTCTCTCTTTTCCTACTTTTCTTTACACTCCTGTGCTCCCAGTTTGTTACTATCTTGGCAATTTTGATACACTTAACGGCAGAAAATGCCAAAAATGGTCAGAAAACACAAAGGAGGCCATTTTTTCCCTGTGTCTTAGAAACAGATAGTCCCAGATAACTCAGAGAGAATTTGAAATGGAAATCTATCCATACACTCAAGTTTATAAAAAAGGTACAAATATTAAATGAAAACTATATTTTTAATATACGCATACTATATAGAAAGATGCCATTGATTTTTGATCTTTAAAACTATTTGAATCATGAACAAAGGCTATGAACTAGTAGTTCACAAAAGTAAAAATACGGCTGATTAAAAAATAAATAGTAAAAAATAAATCCCAATAGTAATCAAGAATGAAAAGTAAGATGAGATGTTTATTGCAAATCAAAATTAAATTTTAAAAATTATGATACTAAATATTAGTGAAGGCACTATGAAATAGGCATTCACAAATTGCTAGAGATTGCATAAATTGATAGAACCACTTGAGCTATAATCTGGCAGCTATCTTAAATGGTTAATATTATTGTATCCAACAATTCCATTTATGATTAGGTTACTTACATTAATAATAACAGGCAAAAAGGGAAAATAATCCCATATTCAACAATAGAAGTATGGTTAAGTAAGCTGTAGCCAGTTGATGGAATATTATGTGGCTGTAAAATTTATGGTTATAAACTTATGTATAACATGGACAAATGCTTAGGCTTGACCAAGGATCAGCAACCTTTTTCTGTAAAGGTGAGTCAGGTAATAAATACTCTATTTGTGCAGGCCATACATTCTCTATTGCAACTACTAAACTCTGCTGCTGTAGCCTCCAAAACTGCCATAGACAACATGTAAATGAATTAGTATGGTCGTGTTCCAAATAAAATTGTATCTATGAACACTGAAATTTGAATTTCACATAATTTTCACAAAATGAAATATTATTCTTCTTTTGTACTTTTTTCAACCATTTAAAAATGTGAAAACCATTCTTAGCTCCCAGCCTATGCAAAAACAGGTAGCAAAGTAGATCTGACTCACAGGCTGTGCTTTGCTTACCTCTGAGCTAGACCACGTAAGTAAAAAGGCAATGTGCAAAATTACATGATATTTGTTTTGAGGTATTGGAATCATTTAATTTTTTTCCCTAAAGTTCAGTGTTTTCCAATTACCTACAATAATATGCCTTATTTTTATAACTGAAGACCCTTTATTTAAAAAAACTAATTTTATATATAGTGTAACCTGTATTTTAGTATAGTTATGACTTGAACTATGTGGTCAAAATGAAAATGTAATTGGTTTGTTAAAGGTCTCAGAGGGTAGGTCTTTTACCAAGTGTTTTGTAAGTTTTGTAAAGATTTTAATTTAGCTAAGAATACATTCTTATTTCAACATTTGTGGTTATCAAACTCATATTCACAATCTGACATTAAGAAATCACATACACAAATAATTACAAGGAGTAACTTGGACCTCTGCTCTGCACAAATGCAACTCCTTTCCTAGAGTGGCTACTTACAACTTGTGTGCCTTCATTTTAGCCCATATAGCACTTTCAGCTGCCAAATTACAACTTCTGTGGTCAAAATGTACACATGTCACACTCCCTCTGGGAACTATTAGGCAAAAGTTTTCTGACCACTTTTTCATTACTGAAGAATTTCTTCTTAAAGTTATAAACATTTTTTATTAAATGTCAAAAATTTAGTAATAATCTGGAATCTATAAACTTAGGCCTTTCAGCAGTATGTTTTTCTCTGAGTGAAATTACTAACAATACACTCAGGTAAAGAGGAACAGAAGAAGGAAAGAATCATCTAAAATTTAACGTTGCTTGAAAGAGAAGACTTTCTTAAATCTTACTAACACTCTAAGTACCTGTCAGACACATATCTCAACAAAATTAGCAAAAAAAATCTTAAAATTTGAAACCGTTTTCCCATGCCCCTTCCTTCCACCACTGTTTTAAATCATGTTCCCTCATTATTCCACAACATCACATCTAAAATCCCTAGCAATTCTTACAAGTTGTTACAAATAGTCTTTATTTCCCCACTGACCATCCAAGGTATACGTCTTATATGCCTTAGGGCTGTTGACTCATTGACCAATGCTACCACTGGGCCTTTATGGAGGGACTGGTTATCTTCTGTTAAAAAAATGTGGTCTCTCTATTGCTCATTGAGAGAGGGGCACTTCAGATGTAAGTCAAATCATGTGGTCTGGGGTTCACATCAGTGGAATGCCTTCAAATCACGGCAAGTTTTTGAGCGTACTTGGGAGTACGCTCCAAAACAAATCAATTAGCAGGCAATGACGCTTCCTTTACATGATAGGCAAAAATGTTATTTCTGATAGAACCAGGCCATTTTCAGTTGTCTCAACCCAAATTCATCTCTAGGGAGAAAATCTTATAGAACTGTGAGAATAATGCAGCGACCACAAAATTCCAAAATAATATACCTATAAATTAAATTTCAGGAATCTATTCCTCACATGCTCAATTTCATATGATATATTTTCCCAATGGTTGCATATGTATAAAACATTTATAAACCTACATCCACCATTAGTATCCTAAAGTAGCTTTATTCATCAATTCTTTCAATAGAGATATATCAAGTACCTACAATGTGCCAGATATGGTTCCAGGTACCAGGATACAGCAGTGAATTACGCACAAAAACATTCTCTGCCCTTGGGGAGCTCACACTATCCCTAACTATCTGCACTGTAAGCCAGTTCTCCTTAAACTGGAATTTGCTGAAATAGTATGTAACCACAGAACTGCTATTTTCGTAGTGTTACATTTTACTGTACAGTGGCACTGAGTTCACCAGCTTCATTGTTCTGTGGTTACAGACAAGGTCCCAATACAGACAAGGTCACTGGTTATTCCCTGAGCTATTCACACAGACCTCAAGTACCCTCGCTGGGTGTCTGCAATCCCTCCACCAGGTCCTGCCTCCAAAGTATTAGAGGGCTCCCTGTGCCATATGGGTGACAGTTCTACAAAGAACTGACCACATGCCCACCTTCCCCTCCCTGTCACCTGAAAACTGTGGCAACTGTGACTAGACTCCAGGGTCACATAATATCTGTCATAAAACATTTCTTTCAGCTTCCACCTATAGATATCTTTTTTCTAAGTGTCCAGATACCAGTCCCTAGGCCTGCATAGAGGAGAAACATTAGGCTGTTCTCTCCATTCCACATCTGCCCACAAAATCTCTACCAGTCCTTCAACAATCGCCAAAGCCCTTATTCAAATTAACTCCCCCAAATCCTGCACACCGACTTTTCAAAAAACCTACACTTGTTTGCAATGAAGTTCAGACAGAGTACGATATCTGCAAAATAATGATTTTGACATAGGTTTTAAAGCTCTTTACTTAAATTCTTTCCTCAGTTATTTAAATGGTCCTTCACTTTCTCTAGCCTAAATGCAGTTTTAATTTTTGTAAACAAACCATTCCCTCAGACTTATCTCTATTTCTTATTTTTCTTTATTGTATATTTGCTTATTATTTGAGAATATTCAAATTTGCTATTGAAGACAGGAAAAATTGGATAGAGGCTCATAATACGTGTTAAGCATAAAGAATGAATCAGCCAGAAGTCTATGAGACATAGGAAGAATCTACATGTTAAGAATAGATAATAAGTTAGCACCCTGAAAGACAGGTCACTTATAGATAGAAAGAGATGGAAAGACCATATCATAAGTAGAGATATGCCACCTCTAGGCTAATGTCATCCTTAAACTGGACACGGAACTGCAGATAAAACCCATAGCTGTTGAGCAGCATAAGTAGAAAGCTTATAGCTACTGGCCAGCAGTATTTGTCCCGCATCTCTCTTCAAAGACAAGTATGGCTAAGTGGCCCAAGGCACCTAGTCTCCCAAGCCTCTTTTTTCAAACCTCCATGCTGGTCCTCCTAACCTCACAAAGAATGCAGAAGGCTGATGCAGCCCAGAAAGACAAGTCACCTGAACACTGCACATCCAAGGAGTCAGGTAGTATGGCCCCCTCTGCTGGCTCCCTACCATATCCTTTCTGCTTCTCCCTGTATGTTTCAAATTGATATGATAAACCATATGACTTGAGAACGTATCTTAATTTGGTCTGTGAAACCTTCTGTTGTGACCTCTGGAATAACCTGCCTGGTCGTGTCCTTGGAGGCCACTACTGCATGAAGGAAATTTTCCATAAAACACCTTGCTCCCTGGTACTAATCGAAATGCCGATCCAGAAGCACGTCCTGCTTTCTTCTATCTCAGAGTCTCTGTTTCACGCTGTTCTTTCTATTTAAAAGGAGGCTTCTCTGTCAAGTTTTTATAATTTTTCAAGACTCACTTTTCCCCAAACTTCCCCTGCCATCTTATCACTTCACATTTGGGTTAGATGCCGCTTCTCTATGTTATCATAACACCCCACACATATTTTTATAATAGCACAATATCACAACCTGCTATTTGCTTAAACCTGTGCTATTCAATATGGTAGCCGCTAGTCACATGTAATCTTTTAATTTTAAATTAATTAAAATTTAATTTAATGTAAAATTAAAACTTAAAATTCAGCAGGGACACCCAAAGCAAATAGTCTCAACTTTTCTCTATCAAATGTACCACGCAAACATTAAATAAATTTCTGGGATTTTCCTTTTTTTAAAAACCTAAAACGTAGTTCCTCAGTTGTACCAGCCACACTCTTAAGTGCTCAACAGACATATTTCCGTCATTACAGCAAGTTCTAATGGACAGTGCTAGCTTTCATTTTCTATAATTCTAACTTTCTCCAATTCTTCCTTTCTAGAGTGGCTAGAGTTTTAGAAGAGTTCCTTTCTGTGTTTATCTTTCTTGACCTTCTGGTGAGTGTCATTATGGCATTTTACTTAGGCCACTCTGAAAAAGAAAGAAAGAAGCCTGTAACAAAAGATAAGAGGAAAGTTACCTTGGCAAGTGTCCATTCTCGAGACACCCAGGTAGGAATCCGAGCTCCCTTAAGCTAGATTTTCTGTATCAGAGAAAAATGCATTGCTTATTCTACTACTTTAATTTTCAATTTTGTACTCTCTTGAGGAAAAGATTCTATTGTAAGCTAAATTTGGAGGCAATCTAATTGTTTGATGTAAACCTTCAAAGTTGCCTTCGAGTTGAATGTCTATCTGCTTGGGCAGAAAAGGGGAAAAGAGGGAATTTACATTCACTTTGCTAAACATTAGCATCTTTTGTTCAATCATTTGAATGCAGGACAGTTAGGGGGAAACAGCTTAGAGAACAAGAGTTGACATATACAGTGTAAAATCTTTTAAGGTGCTTGGATGCAATGAGGGAGAAAGCGAGACGGAACCATAGCTTCCTAACTGTGCTCTAGTCTGCAGGAACTTTGTGACAGGTCTCTGTCTCTCAGCTACACTTGACTGGCTTTTGCTGACATTCAGCTGTCAGACAGCAACCCTTTACCAGGCCCCTAACATGCTCCACAGCTTCACCCAATTAACTCGCTTTCACTTGACATGGCAGCAAAAAGCTTCATAATAGGTGGTCAAGGTGCATGGTGTCTGCCTGCCCTCGAACTGCTCACACACGGCAAGATGTTTAAGTACTTTCTGCCTGTGTGCTCACAACTAGTATGACTACAATTTAGTCATTCCATGTATTGAATTGGACAGGAATCTAGGAAATATTATAGTGATGCATTAAGCTGCTCAAAAACAGACTTCTACATGACTAAAGTTAAATTTTAAATCAGTTCTTTAAGCCCTTCTGAGATTTGATTTTTAGACTATCAAAAATTAATATCAACTAGCAATCAATTTATAGTTATTTTTACTCTAAATTTTTAATAATAATACTGTATAATTCTTTAATAATAATACTATATTAAGATGATCTGGTATTCTAAATTTTTAATAATAATACTGTATAATTCTCTAATAATAATACTATATAAAGATGACCTGGCATAAAAAAAAGACCATTTGACAACTAAGGACAGAAAGGTCTAGGTATAATTCAAGAGTATGAAATTCAGCCTTTGTTCCTAAAAATTCATTTTTTGACAAACTTGACATTTTTCTGTAAATCTTTGTCATGCTACTTAGTTTTCAGATGAAATATACTTGAAAATACATATGGCTAAAAAATAAAAATTTTTATACTTATTGAAAATGATCTCTCATTTTTTTTCATCTCCCAATATGTTCAAACTTAAGCATATAATCAGCTTTTACTGATTTGCACTGTATAAATTATGAAAGAAAACAATGTTACATAAACCAAAAAAAGTAATATAAACCATGCTATCTTTGGAAAACTACATTTGTAAAGCTATATAATAAAGATGCCACCAAAAGAGTTACTTTATGATAGATCTCTATTATTAGCAGAACTTTATAGCTATTAGTAAGACAGTGTTATTTCAATTCCAAGGATCCTATCAGTAATCAAAGCTGAAAATCTAATTATAGGAATGAGAAATTCCAGCCTCCCCACCATGAACCAATCCTAGTAGAGATTTAGCACTCCTTTACATCAGACCAAGTAGAGTTTAACCATGCCTTGTCATTCAATATGAGTCTGAGAAGACTCTACACTTTTGAAGTCAGCTCTTCAAGTAGTGATGCTTTTGTAATATGCCTTCAAATTGAAAGAAATCTTTCTCTACCAAAAAAAAAAAAATGCATATCTGTTGTTTTGACTACTGCTCACTTCTTACCAGAAGCTCAAAGCAGGGGTAAATTTTGATAGAATTCCTCGGCAGCTTGGAAACCACCCTGTATCCATTTTATTCATTAAGTCCTGCCAATTTTTTCCATCTATATCTACCTAGAATCTAACCCTTCTCTATCTCCACTTACTACCCTCACACAGATAATTCTCACTTCTCACTTGGACTTCTTTAATATGACTTGTCACAGTTCACTACAAGTTTTCATGTATATGTCTGTCTTCTCACAAAAACTTCCCAGATCCCTGAGAGAAAATCCCTTATCTCATCCTATTAAGGATGTACTATAATGTAATGCTTAAGAATGAGGACTTTGGGTTCACACTACCTAGGTTCAAATCTTGGACTCTACACTTGAGTTTCTTCATCTGCCACATAGTAAGTATTCAATAAATAGCAGTTGTTGTTATTACTCTTACTAGTATTAGTATTCTTACCTGATAAAAAGGACGTAGCATATGGTAGGTACTCCATAAACATTTAAGTAAATGAATAATTAAGTACTTCTTTGATTATTGCTTCATTTCAGATGATGTAAAGAATAAAAATTGCTCATGAAGAGAATTAGTGATGAATTTAAAACTTTGAGTTCTGATAATATCATTTTTATAGAAATAAACAATAATTGAAAATACCTAAATTTGAAAAAAATCAGTAAGAATTTGGGAAGTTTCTTAGACATTTATTTCTGAACAGATAACAGAACCAGCAAAAAAAAAAAAATAAGCCTTTTATTGGTCTAGAGGCATTTTTTATTTACCGTCCTATTTTAAGGATTTGATGGCTTGTTTAATCTAATTCGAGGAAGGTCTCATTATTTACAGAATTGTTAAGGAATGGGAATAAATGGCTTATTTGAAATGAAGGTTCTATTTGGATACTATTTTAAATCTTTTTAATTTCTTTGTTTCCCTGAAAATAGTTTCACATTTTTCTATCCCGAAACTACTGGACATCTTAACCAGACAAGGAATGCGGACTGATAAAATACAGGAGTACTTCCTGAGCTTTAATGCACCCAAAATGACAGGCCATGTTTTGTTATACACTCTTTAAGTAAAGGCAAATCATAAGACAAAATTAAGCTGCACAATTAAAAAAATTACTAGTATTTGGAATATAAACAAAAATTTGCCAAATTTTCAAATTTAATTTCAGTTTATAGCTACCCTGAATAATGCTTTTTATGAGACTAAACCCCATATTAAACTTACCAACTGTATAATTTTCTTAGGGCTGCTGTAACAAATTACCACAAATTGGTGGCTGAAAATAATAAAAGTTTATTTTCTAACAGTTCTATAGGTTAGAAGTCTATAGGTTAGAAATCAAGGCCACCCTGATCCAATATGAACTCATCTTAATTTAACTAATTATTTCTGCAAAGACTCAATTTCCAAAAAAGGTCACATTCTAAGGTTCTGGGTGCCATGAATTTTCCAGAGGATTCTATTCAACTGACTGCATCAACTATTAACAACATAAAAAGGAATGTTTTAGGGTTATTATTCTTATAATTGTGGGCTCAAGACACCTATATAGTTCTACTTCTGACTATTTTAAATAATAGCTTAAATATTAGTTCAGCAAAACCTTGTGGACTTCCTAAGCTCAATTAACTTTTAATGATCATTGTTCATGAACATCACTTCTGGTAAAGGTATACATTTAGTCTTCAAATGTTACTAAGCAAATGAAGCAAATATTTTATGAGACCAAGTTATATCTTAAAGTGAACTAACCTTTTTTTCCTTCATTTCCAATTGCTGAATATTTTACTTTCATTATAAACCAAATGTGTTCAGAAAGTAGGGTATTTTTAAAGTATATTAAACGATGCCATGATAAACATAAACTTTTATCCCAAAATTCTACAAACACCCCATGAAACAAATTTTAATGTCTATGAATGTCAAAGTCTCAGAATTTCTATAATATATGTGTAACTACAATTTTCTAACAAACACATGCAGAAATGGTTTATAACAATAGTGACAAACGTCGCTTGTTGTTCCATTATCCAAATTCATGCTATAGCAATTTCTTGTCTCTACTAAATCCCAAAGTAACTTGATTTGTTAGTATCACTTTTTTCATTTTTTAAATCAACATAATTTTATTATAATAGGATATTATTTATGCAAAAAATGAGGCAGATTAAAATGTTAATTTTACAACCTAAGGAATAAAATCCTGTATTGAGAAAGTATTAAAGTATTAAAATATAAAAGTACTATCTCCCCTTGCCATCATTAAGCAGGCATTTAACAACAGATCTTAAAACCTAACTAAATTACGTTTTAAGACAAAGATATAAAAATGCCCAAAAGAAGGCATTCTAAGGCTAACTACAATGCTCTGCCTGGGATAGAGAGATATTTTGAGGCCTTGGTAGTTCTTTCTTATTTGGAGAACAAGTAAAAATTATAACCTCTGCTTAACTAATTAGAACATAATAGAAATGGCATTAATAATAATAGCAGGGACTTTACAGGTATCCTTTCCTTTGATCTTCCTAGAAGCCTAGAGAGAGGAGCTGCTCTTATTCTCATTTTTACACATGATGAAACTGAAGCATTCTTGAAGGGGCTGTTAATTGAATGAGGATTGCATTGTTAGCAAGAGAGTTGTGAAGCCAGGATTTGAATGATCCCACTCCAAAGCCCACAAACCAGCTACTGTGAAAGGACTCTTGAGTTGGACTGCCTGTGCTCAAATCTTTGCTTTAGCACCTAGCAAGCCACACTGTATGGAGATAATAATAATACTGAAAAAATAACACATACATGTAGGGGTGGTTCTGAGTATTAAACAAGTTAACATGTATTAGGTTCTTAGACTGTTGTCTTACACATGGGAATTACTGGATAAATGTTAGCTAATCTTCCTCCTCCTCTTTTTGCTCTGTATCAATCCCCTGGCTTTAAAACTATATATATATGTATATCTACACACACACACACACACACACACTCACACACACACACACACACACACTCACACACACACACACACACAAAAGCCCTGTTCTGTTTCATGTTCATAGACTGTGCCTTTACCTAGAAGACATTTTCCCTTGGTCACAAGGGGGCATCAGTAAGAAACTGTAGATGATTTAGTCCAAAGAGAACAGTGGTGGCCACAGTGGTTTACAAAGAGCCAGCAGTCTCAGCTCTTTGGCTTACTAGCTGGGTGATACTGCACAAATCGCCTGGCCTTTCTGAATCTCATAAGTAACACCTTTATCACACATGCACACAAAGGTACAAAGTTATATACATGGATGTATTTTGAAAACTGTAAAAAAAAATTACATAAGTAAACAAAATTGTCATCATTAAAAAAAAAAGAAAGAAAGAAACAACTCATAGCCTGACATTAATTGGGTATAGGCCAACAGCATCTTCTTTCTGTTCCCATAGTTAACCCTGACCAAAATTGCTTATTAAAACTCTATCATTTCTTCAAAATCAAGTTCAAATACAAATTACCAAAAAATTCCCTAACCACCTCAGTCCAAATAAATCTATCATTTTAAACTCCATTGAGTATTTACCATCTTATTGCTTTATGTGATTCTGTCCTAATTCACCAACGAGATTATAAATTCCCTCAACTCAGTGACTCATTACACCTTTTTTTTTTTATTCAATCCATGTGCAGATACAACTATCTTTCTTGAATAATATATGGGAAGAGAAGGAGCTCTGAAAGATTATAGAACTCTTGAAAAGGCAACAAAATTCATAGACTCAACAAACTTTGGTTGGATACTTAGTAATGAGTCAGGCACAATGTGGGTGGTAAGGCTATCTTTAAAGATGATTAAACACAATACCTGACTTCTTCAAAACTGTGTGTAGGCCATCAGGTCTTGATCATGATCTAGTTCTAAACATACAGGTCTGGTTTGAATGAGTAGCAGTTATCTGGCATACCCCCTGAGATATTAGTTGATTCTTGGGACCCGATCTTTTTTATCTTTTTTCCTAAACTGCTAAGAACCAAAAAGGAGAGGATTTACCAATGTTTCCAAGATCTCTTCAAAACCAAGGACCACCCTTGGACCAAACTGGAACCTCAGAAGGAGTTAGAGTAGGAATGAAAAGTTTGTAACTTGAAAATAAATTTATATAACACCAAGTGCATAATAAATCTCATCATAAAGGAACATATTTCAATTCTCCTACATGATCTCAAAATAAATATATGACTTTTTAAGTTGGGGTTTATTCATTTAATAAATATTAACTCATTGCTATTACATGCTTAATTAGTATATAATTATTATATAAAAACATGAACAAGCCTGTTTTTTAAACATATAGTGCTCTCAGCATTTACAAAAATAAAAGCAAGCACAATTTCTTAACATCCTCTATATGATGTACTCCATATCCATATGCATCTCAGAAGTTCTGAATTCATAAATAATTGTTCCTCGCACTGATCTAAAAAGATCTTTTTACATTTGCCTTTAAAGGTTTCTGTTCTTCTCATCCTTAAACTGATGAAATTGCCTAACTGCCATCATGCAAATCAATTCTAAGGTCACTGAATTATATGCATCAATGACAACAGTGATGATACTGTTAACAACACTGAGAAACTCACGGGTATTATAGAATCATTACTACGTTGAACTTCATTCCTACCATGAACTTGTAGGAAACAGGAATCTTCAAAGGGAAAACTAACATCAAATAGAGCTGACAAGCCATCCAGCAGTTTAACTCAGGATCCATCTGCATACTCAGT
>NW_006441071.1:4189227-4203786 GCF_000325575.1 Pteropus alecto
CTGACATTCCCACCACCAGATTTTTAAATTACTTTGTTTCTTTTTTTCTTTAATTTGCTGTTATATACATTGCTATTGATGTTGTAGGAGCTCTTAATCATAGTTTAAAATTTCTATAATACCCTATATCTTTCTTTATATTTCTTATGGTAAAGAAAAATAAATCAATATTTTTTCCTTAGGGATATGAGATGTCAACACATAAGGATTATTTGTTGAAGAAATTATGATTTCTATAAAACTCAAAAATGCATTCTGAAGCATTCACTTTACTTGAACTTAGAACTTAAAAGAATAGCTCTTTTATTCTTGTATTATTTTTAAGAGCTATAGATGATCTAATAGTATACTCCTCACCATCACCATTATTACTTATTTATTGTGCTCCAATAGTATGCTAGGTACTGAATAATATATAAACAAAGTCACAATCCCTGATCTCAGGTGAACAATTCAAATGGACCTACACATTAGAAATTTCTTTCCTTCCCTGGTATCCTTCCCTTAAGAAAGAGAGTGGGGAAGAGCATAGAAAGGACAACTTCGATAATAACCTGACGTAACAGATGATCTTAATAATAAAAACATTCTGAACCCACAGAGACAGAAAAACAATCATAGCCACAAGCTTGGCTTTTGATAACTGAACTTCCAAACAGGCTGGTGAACTTTAAGTTAGGCCACATAATTTGGAATTTGTAATGAGACTTTTAGTAAACTATTCCTTATGTCCCAGGTATTATGCTAACACATAGGAATAAAACAATCTCCTATTCACATGACACTTCTATTTTAATGAGGTTAGTCAATTAACAATCAATGCAATAAGGTATAATAATATAACATGTATAATATACATATATAATTTAATATATGTATATGTAATAATATATGTATAAGAATACAAAAATGTGTAATTATATAATAGGGTGTTTTGGGAGAGTCTTGGAATTTAAAACTTTAGGGGAAAATCAACCAGGCAAAGAGTGGACTATACTATTCCAAGCAAAGGAATCAACATATATGAAGGCTCATGAGAAAAAGAGGCTGGTACTAATTTTTGCTAAGTAAAAAAAATAAAAAAACCTAAGTTAAAAAAAAAAAACAGATCGGGAACCCTGTGACTATTATAACTGGTAATCTTATATTACGTCTTTGCATTTTGTGCTTTAAAATGAGTTGGTTTATTTTATATGATATTTGTTTATTTTGTTCCTAAATGACTAGTTAAAAGAGAGGATTCCAGGCTGCTATTCCTTGTCTATATATATAGTAAGTCTTGATTTTCAAATGAACACACTATTTAAATAAATTTTTACGATTTTCTCTTTTAACACTGGATTTGAAACACTAAAGATATCAAAGTGTTGGCAAAAGAATTTTGATCAGATGAAGGGAACTTATGGATCTGTTAATAATCATGTGAAATAAATTTCCAAAATTATTCTTTTTGGGGAGTTTCTTACTACAACTGTATTTCAATGTTCTTTATGCTTCCTGTCTGTCTAATGACACACTGTGGATGCAAATTAAATATGAATACGACTAAAAACAAGTTAAACTATAAGAATTGTTAAAATCACAATAATGTCCAGAAGTGCTGAACTAACTGATAAATTAACCAAGTGTTGAATCAGTACTAACTGTGAGCTCAACTTAATAACTTGGTATGCATTCAGAGACTATCAAATATTCCATTTCAAAGGTGAAAATATTTAAAAACTCATTTTATTTATTAACCTAAAACACAGAAACCAAAACAGATGCCATTACTATCATTAATGACCTGAATCCTCTAAAACAACCTGCCAGATGGATGAGGTAACATTGCAGCCATACAAACCCCTGAGAGGACAGCCTTCAATGTGTACCTACGCACTTCTGAAGGTTACAGAGTAGAAGGTTGTGAAAAAATAAAGAGAAAGAAAAAACATTTGTTTAGTACTAAAAGGCACCTTAGAGATCATCTAAGCCAATATCTTCCTTTTCACAAATGTGGAAACTCCCAAACTGGTTATTCACCCGAGATCATACACATAGTAGGGCACTGCTAGGATTAAGTTCTTAACTCTTGATTCTCCAGTCTAGTTTGCATTCCATTACACTTCATTAAGGCATATCCTCTCTACTCCTCTGTACCCCCAAAATAATAGGTAGAAAATGTTGCAGAGATAAAACTATAGTAGCCGTGAATATGTGTGAGTTGTGATCAAGAAAATAGAGAGGGAAAATCAGTGAAATGTTTGATAGACTGGCTAATTTTAATATCCTTGTTGGTTCCCAAATTCACTGGACAAGGTTGGCTTTATGCAAAGGGTCCTGCCTTTATTTACAATAAAAAAATTTTGCGAATGTCCTTAGCAAGGGAGAAGTTGAAGAGTCAAATCAGTTACCACTGTATTTCTGTTCCCTTCAGCCTGGAAAAAAAGTACTGACCGTAAGTTACTTGAAGCTTAATTAGATAAGATTGGATCAAAGACTGTGGATAAGAAAACTATGCTTCAGTATAGTACTCTGAAAAGTCTTTATTAAGTTTATGAAAGTCTAGTATAAGACCTAGACTGAAAAATATATGCTAACATACAATTTTATTTCTTCAAAGGTTACCTTTATGCCTTTACTCAAAATATGTATATCACTATTATCCCAACAACAAGTAACATAAATTTATATGTTTAATGACAAAAATCAGCATTAGCAATCAAGACTTTGTACAAAGCAGTGCCTCCAAAAGTTTTTGCATAATCACTCCTGAGAGCAGCCCTGCCAGAAGTACTGAGCGAGTAGCCCCGCTCTACCTGAGCTGCTCTCACAGCCCCTCCAAAGCAAGTGGGCATGCACAGCCCACACAGGTAATGTCCCTTGAGCACCAGGCTCTGGTGGTCAGAGGGGAATGTATTTTTAGGCCCCACAGATCTGAAATAACCAGAGAAACAGTTCAAGAGCAAACCAAGAACTAGGGGATGGTTAAACAGTAAGGTTCATCTCCTACTCAGGGGAACTTGTGCAAGACTGTGGGAGAGAACTCTTTCGCATAACACATAGAAACACACATACAGAGTCAAGCAAAATGAGAAAACGGAGGCATACATTTCAAACAAAAGAACAAGATAAAAACTCCAGGAAAAAAACCTTAATAAAACGGAGATAAGCAACTTACCTCATAAAAAGTTCAAGTAATGGTCATAAAGACGCTCACCAAACTCAAGAGAACAGATGAACACAGTGAGAACTTTGATAAAGAAATAGAAAATATTAAAATTCCAAACAGACATCACAGAGATGAAGAATACAATAACTATAGTGAAAAATACACTAACGGAGTTCAACAACAGACCAGATAAAGCAAAAGAAAGAATCCATGAGCTAGGAGACAGGGCAGTGGAATTCACCCACACAAATAAGCAAAAAAGAAAAAAGAATTTTTAAAAAGGATTTTAAAAATCTTTAAAATTTCCCAGCTTAAAGACCTTTTCAGACAACATCAAGGGGAATAATATTTACATTATAGGAGTCCCTGAAAGAGAAGACAAAAAGAGCAAAAAAGTTATTTGAAGAAATAATGACTGAAAACTTCCTTAATCTGGAGAAAGAAGCAGACATCAGATCCGGGAAGACTAGAAAGTTTCAAGCAAGATGAATGCAAGAAGACCTACACCAACACATATTATAATTTAAATGTCAAAAGTTAAAGATAAAGAGAGAATCTTAAAAGCAGCAAGAGAAAAACAACTTATTATGTACAAGAGGACCCCCATAAGATTATCAGTAGATTTCTCAGCAGAAATTTTGCAGGCTAGAAGGGAGTTATATGACACATCAAAGTGCTTAAAGAAAATACTTCCAACCAAGAATACTCTACCTAGCAAGGTTACTATTCAGAATCGAAGGGGGAGATAAAGCATTTTCCAGACAAGCAAAAGCTAAAGGAGTTCATCACCATTAAACGGGCCTTACAGGAAATGTTAAAGGGACGCCTTTAAGCTGAAAAGAAATGGCATTAACTAGTAACGAGAAATCATATGAAAGTAAAAATTCTCACTTGCAAAGGTAAATATATATAGTAAAGGAACTGGACTGCTTTATATATTTAGGTGTTTCTTTGTTAGGTGCATACATATTTACAAATGTTATATCTTCTTATTGGATTGACCCCTTTATCATTATGTAATGTCTTTCTTTGTCTTTTATAAGTCCTTTTTAAAAGGTCTATTTTGTCTGATATAAGTACTCTAGCTTTCTTTTAGTTTTCATTAGCATGAAACATCTTTTTCTATCCTTCACTTTCAGTCTGTGTATGTCCTTACATCTGAGGTGAGTCTCTTGTATATAGCATAAAAATAGGTGCTTCAGCCCCTTCTATATCTTTTGATTGAAGAATTTAGTCCGTTCATATTTTAAATGATTATTGATAGATATGTAATTATTGCCAGAAATATTCACTGGTGAATTCTACCAAACATTCAAAGAAAAATTAACATCTATCCTTTCCAAGCTATTCCAAAATATTCAAAAGGAAGAAAGGTACCCAAGCTCATATTAGAAGGCCACCATTACCCTGATTACAAAACCAGACAAGGAAAATTCAAAAAAAAGAAAAATGTAAGCCAATATCTCTGATGAATATAGATGCAAAAATCCTCAATAAAATATTAGCAAACTGAATTCAGCAATATGGTAAAAAAAAATCATACACTATGATCGAATAGGATTTCTTCCTGGGATGCAAGGTTGGTTCAATATCTGCAAATCAATTAATGTAATAGACCACATAAACAAAATGAGGGACAAAAATCATATGATCATATCAATAGACGCAGAAAAAGCATTTGACAAAAACCAGCTTTCATTTGTAATAAGAACTCTTAGCAAAGTGGGAATAGAGGGAATATACCTCAACATAATAAAGGCCATATGTGGCAGACTCACAGCTAACATCATACTCAATGGTGAAAAGCTAAAAGTGTTCTCCTTAAGATCAGGAACAAGATAAGAATTTACATTTTCACCACTTCTATTCAACATAGCATTGGAAGTCTAGTGATAGCAATCAGACAAGAAAAAGAAGTAAAAGGCATCCAAATTGGAAAGGAAGGAGTAAAACTGTCTTTATTTGCAGATGACATAATACTAACGTAGACAACCAAGATTCTACCGAAATATTATTAGAACTGATAAATGAATTCAGTACAGTAGCAAGATACAAAATTAATATTTGGAAATTGGTTGTATTTTTACACACCTATAACAAACTATCAGAAAGAGTAATTAAGAAAACAATCTCACATATAATTGTATCAAAAAAAAAATAAAATAAAATACCTAGGAATAAATTTAACCAAGAAGGTAAGAGGCCTATACATGGAAAATTATAAGACGTTGAAGAGATACAAATAAATAGACACATATACCACGCTCATGGGTAGGAAGAATTAACAATGTTAAAATGTCTATACTAGCCAAAGCAATCTACAGATTCAATGCAATGCCTATCAAAATACCAATGGCATTTTTCACAGAACTAGGACAAATAATCCCAAAATTTATATGGACACAAAGACCCCAAATAGCCACAGCAATCTTCAGAAAGAAGAAAAAAGTTGGAGGTATCATGTTACTTGACACCAAACTATACTACAAGGCTATAGTAATCAAAACAGCATGGTACTGGCATAAAAACAAACACATAGATCAATGGAACAGCATAGAGAGCCCAGAAACAAATCCACACCTATACGTTCACTTAATATATGATAAAGGAGGTAAGAATATACAGTGGGGTAAAGAGAATCTCTTCAATAAATGGTGTTGGGAAAATTGAACAGATACATGCAAAAAAAAAAAAAAAAGAAAATGAACCACCTTCTTACATATAAGAATAGACTCAAAATAGATTAAAGATTTAAAGGTAAGACCCAAAACCATAAAACTCCTAGAAGAAAACACAGGCAGTAAACTCTCTGACATTGCTCTTAGTGATATTTTTTCTGATACATGTCCTCAGGCAAGGGGAACAAAGGAAAAAATAAACAAAAAAGGACTACATCAAACTAAAAAGTTTTTGCACAGCAAAGGAAATCATCAGCAAAACAAAAAGGTAACCCACTGAATAGAAGAAGATATTCACCAATGATATATCCAATAAGAGGTTAATATCCAAAATCTATAAAAAACTCATACAACTTAATACCACAAAAAAACCACAAAATTTCCACTTAAAAAAAGGGGCAGAAAACTTGAATAGACATTTCTCCAAAGAGGACATACAGATGACCAAAAGACATATGAAAAGATGCTCAATGTCCCTAATCATCAGAGAAATGCAAATTAAAACCACAATAAGATATCACCCATACCTGTCAGAATGGCTATCATCAATAAATCAACAAACGACAAGTGTTGGCAAGGATGTGGAGGAAAGGGAACCTTCATGCACTGTTGGTGGGATTCCAAATTGGTGCAGCCACTATGGAAAACAGTACGAAGGTTCCTCAAAAAATTAAAAATATAACTACTTTATGACCCAGCAGTTCTACTTCTGGGTATTTATGCAAAGAAATCCAAAACACTAAGTTCAAAAGATATATGCACCCCTATGTTTATTGCAGCATTACTTACAATAACCAAGATATGAAAACAACTTAAGTGCCCATCAATAGAGGACTGGATAAATTAGAGGTGGTACATCTGTACAATCGAATACTACTCAGCCATAAAAAAGAATGAAATGTTACCATTTGTGACAACATAGATGGACCTACAGGGTACTACGCTAAGTGAAATGTCAAAGAAAGACAAATACCATATGATTTCAGTTATATTTGGAATCTAGAGAAAATAAATGAACAAAAAATAAATAGGAACAGACTCATAGAACAGAGAACAAACTGATGGTTGCCAGATAAGAAGAGGGTTGGGGGCTAGGTGAAAACGGTGAAGGTATTAGGAAGTACAAATTGGTATTTAGAAAATAGTCATGAGGATGTAAAATACTGCATAAGGATATAGTCAACAAGATTGTAGTAACTGTGTATGGTGCCAGGTGGGTACTAAACTTAACAGGGGGGGATCATTTCATAAATTATATAAATGTCTAACCACTATGCTGTACACCTGAAACTAACACAAAATAATATTAAACGTTAACTGTAATTGAAAAATAAAAGGTGTGATATATGTATAAAATAGAATACTACTCGGCCATAGAAAAAGAATGAAATCTCGTCATATGCAACAAGATGAACGGACCTTGAGGGTAATATCCTAGGTGAAAAAAATCAAACAGAGAAAAATAAATACCACATGTTTTCACTTATATGTGGACTACTTAAACGAACAAAATGAAACTCATAGGTACAGAGAACAGACTGGTGGTTGCTAGAGGGGAGGAGGGTGGGGGTGTGGATAAAACGGGTGAAGGGAATTCAAAAGGTACAAACTTCCCAATGTAAAATGTCATGGCTGTGATGTATAGCATGGTGATTGTATTTAATAATACTATTTATAAGTCTGAAAGTTGCAAAAAAAAGTAAACCTTAAAAGTCCTCATCACAAGAAAAATAATTTTTTCCTACTTTGTATGGTGACACATGGTGGCTAGAGTTACTGTGGTGATTACTTTGCAGTATATACAAATGTTGAATCATTATGTTGTACACCTGAAACTAATATAATGTCAATTATACTTCAATTAAAAAAATTTATGCTTAAAGTAAAGCAAAAATATTTGTTGAAAGAAACAAAAACAAGTCTTAGTTTTAGGCTTTCAAGCAGCCATGTAGCAAGCAAAGATGATTTTACTAAGTACAGAAATTATCATGACATTGTATTCATTCTTCTATGTTTTGGTTTTTCTTGCGGGGGAGCTTGATAATAATCTATTTATGATATGTTGAAATGACTACTCATATAACAGATGACTGTTCTGTGTGTCTTCTTGATATAACAGGGACTTTCAAACTTTTTAACAGCAGAATCTTTTTGTTAAATGAAATCTTATTCGGAAATTAAATTTTTAAAAGAGATAAAAGTTACCCTGCTTGGATATGGGGTGGAGAGTAAAAACTCTGATCTCTAGGTTTCCCCCACTCACCCTGAGGTACCATATGAGACAGGGATAAATAAGACTATGAGATTTACTCAACAGCTGTTTCTAATAATGGTAACCCCTCTGTACTCTTCATGCTTGTTTAGCATTAAAATAGTGACCAATTTAAACTCTTTTGAATATTGCTAAAAAGCATTACTACAGACCTGATGCTTTCATTTATCAGTGCCATTTAAAAAAGAAACAATGCGGTTATAAAAGCCGAATTATTTAGAAACCTTACTTAGAATGGTTTTTTTTTTTTACCTGCTTTAGGAAAAACATTTAGCTTATTTCAAAGAATGGTAAGATTTCATATTTAAATAAATATGGATCGGGAAGTATAAGTACATAAACCAAGATATTTAAAAAATTACTCCATTGGCAAAATGTAGTAATATCCCAAAATAATGAATACATATATTTATATAGGATAAAATATAGAATATCTACATAGAAATACATATAGCTAGGTTCAAAACTCCTTCCTAGGCCTTTTTCTTATTTCCAAAAGATGGTTATATTATCAAGAAAAGGCAAAACCAGTTAGGGTATACATAATTATAATCATAAGAATCTAGAATACACAGTGTAATAAAATTTTTAAAATTAAGTCATATACCACCAGGAAGGACTAACAAAATGATGTATCAAAACAGTTATTTTATCATAATAAAATTAAATATAATCTACATTGTATACAATCTACATGGCACATTTTTTTCAACCAAATTCATATTTTCAATTTGAAGTCATTAGCAATAAGATGGCGGCGACTAGAAACATAAAGCTGTATAACCTTAGTTGGCCCCTTACATTCTGGAAGGGTATCTTTCCAATTGGTGTCAGGCAAACACTGAGAACAAAAAGATATCCAAAAGCATAAGCTGAATTCACAATCTATCAAAGTATGCCCTAAGCCAAATTTCTGGGAAACTAAGACAGCGATTTCTTTCCAAATTCTCAACTAACATAAAATCTTAAGAACAAATGTAATATGTCCAATCTTCAAACCAATATAACATGGAAGGATGTGCACTTTCAATTCTCTGTACATAAAGCAACTTCAAAAAGAAAAGGAAAGGTCCTTTTGTTCTAGGTAAAAGGCCTTAACCAGATACCTAGTGGATTTGTCAGTCTTCATACAGAGTAATTTTTCACTGGAAAAAAAAAAATAGCTTTTTTTTTTTTTTTTGCACGGAAAACTCTTTTCAAGTTTAAATGCTCCTGTCTAAAGGTCTAAACAGTCTAAAGGCACACACAACATATACTTCATCATTCTAATGTTTCCCTGCCATTTCATAACCTGGAATCCACTTTCCAAGAAAAATGTCTGCTTCCATCTTTAGTTTAGATCATGTGCTTTGGACATACAGATATGAGTTCTAATCTAAATTCCAAACAGCGTAATTTGGGCAAGTTACTTTTCCTCTCTGGGGCTGAGGTGCCTCATCTGCGATATAGGGAAATAATATTTCTTTCATGAGATTGATATGTCGATTAAATTAATAATAGATGGAACAGATATAGATGTAAAGTGTCTCTAAAGTCTCTGGCGATTAGATGTTACCGATATTATTTAGATTGTGGGATTATTAATTTAAACTATTTTGAATCAGTTCCCCCAGCTTTCTCTTTGAAGACACACATACTGTATCATCAGAAACAACTATTTGTCCATCCATTCCTCACAATTAATTACGTTATGTATTAACTCTTAATTCAACTTGAACAAAAGTTTCCTTGTCCATGCACAGTTAGAGTCGGTTAATTGTTCAATGAGTCTGACTAGTAGAAAAAGATGTGCCTTGACCACCCACTTTGTTGGATTTAATGTCTTGGGTGTGGGAGATTTCATTTTAAAGAAATCATTTAGCTCTCTCTTGGGTATTCGGTTTGGCATAAATAATGAATTTTCAAGCAAAAGTTTCTTCCAAAATTATGAGAATTATATGACTCTTTATGTTTATTGTTCAGCTGCCCACCTTACTCTTTTGGTATTGCTTTCTATGTAATATCTACTTTTTTAAATATTGACAAATAAAACACCATTCACAGCATATAAGGGGAGTTTTAGACATCTAAAATACAATGAAACTGAAACTGCTTTAAATATGTAGTTAGAATATTTATGATATCAGTGACAATTGTATTGAAAATTCCAAAGTATTGAAACCATATAATTATTAGACTTTTACTTCCCCTGCAGGTATAAATACATGAGTCTAATAAACTTTCTCACTATGAAAAAACACACATTATATTAAAATATTTAAAACTATTTAATGAGGTTCGTTTCCTTCCAAAAGTAAACTGAGGTTGTGTCTGAACCAGCTTGAGGCAAGGGAAGTTTCAAACATAATGTTTTTAAAACTAGCCATTATTTCCCATGTTGAAAAAAATTGCAATTTTATTTCCTAACAGCAAATGAAACTGTCAGGAAAATTTAGGTGTAATAAAATTGGGTGGTTAAACCAACATGCTGGACTTGAAATAAAACTGAATTAAAGGAATTAAAATTAATTCTTATGTCAGTCAACTCTTTAAAAATACTATTCAAAACGTACTGTTTTTACAAACAGAACTTCCTTGTTCTTGATAAAGTGCAAAGTTAACTATCTCTTTAATGACCACTAATGGTGCTGTCGTTGAAATTGTGCATTGAACAATATTTTGCATAAAAATGTGTTGCTTCTGGCAACTTTTCTGCCTACATAAAAAGTTGTCAAGCTGGGTGACTTTAGTGGTACAGTTTTAAAATGGTGGAATTAGTCCAAGGTTAGCTAATAACGGCTGACATGCCCTGGAATCTTGAGGCCTAAATCAACATTGTTTTCACAGCTGTAATTAAGCCACCTAATCAGAAGCACATTTTGACGGGACAGTTTCTGGAAGCCAGACATTACAATTTCTTATGCCTGGAGCGCAGTGGCTCATGAGAGGTCCTCATTTAATTTCAGGTTAAAAAAGAAGGAGGGGGGGCAGTAAAATAAAAAGACTTCCTTTTTTTTTTTTTTTTTTTTTTAAGCAACATACACTGTTGAAATGAAGCAGGCCTATGTGTTCCTGCCTTGACCAGCCTTATATCTCACCCTCCTCTGGCTCTCTGCTGAGTCCCCCAACTCTCAAGTGGCAGCTGCACAAAGTGAGATGAAGGGTCTCTGCCAAGATCAACAGATGAGCTGGTCTAAACTGGCTCTCTGTGTGTTCTGATTGTAAATTGTGCTGGTGATGATTAGAGAACTCTAACACAGGATGTCGACTCTTAAAACTGTCCAGAGAAAATAATTTTTTTAAGTTCAGGAAAAAATTTTTTTTAACTTTTTTTGTGGCTTGGTACATAGTATTGTGTCTATAACTTTCATGTGATTCAAATGAATTCACCCAAATTAAGCAACTCTGTTATTAAAAAAGAAAAAAGAAGGCCATGGCTTGGCTCACAGCAGGGACCTTCATCTCTGGTAGTTACTATAACAGTGCTGGAGAGTGTGGTTCTCCACCAGCACACCAGTCATGTGCTTCAACAACCTGCCAACAGGAAGGTACTCCTAAAATGATCAAAATCTAGGATGTGATATTTACATTTTATCAAGTAACAGTGTTGATGTCTTCAAAAGAGCTAAAAATTGCCAGCTGAAGCTGTTTTCTGCAGTGTTGTTGCATTTTGTAACATTTAAACTTTCAACCCCAGAGGCCATTGTAAAACTATCAATATGAAGGCACTAGTCACTGGAGTCTGATTACATTTAGTTCTGCATTTTAATTACATATGGATTCTATTAACTAAACCTTTTGCCTTATAGGCAACATTTTAATCAAATTACTATAATTTTCAAATATGTTACAATAGTTTGACGAGTTAAAAGTTCACATTCCTAACATATTAAATATCAAAAAAAACTTTGCTTAAAAAAGGAAATACTTCTTACAAATACACTAATACATTTTCAGATTACTTTGGGGACTTTTTGACTGCCTAGTTACAAGTTATTGTTAAGTTTATGCAACAGGTATCCATTTGTAAATGGATTATTGGTGTTGAATATTTCCAAATTCAAAATATAATTATGTTCTTATAAATTTTGAAACAATACTCATTTTATTGTTGTAAATTGAAGCAAGAACAAAACAAAACATGGTTAGAATATAAGTATTCAAAATGAGTATTTGTAACTTCAATCAAAGAATTTTAGAGCTGAGAAGGAATTTAGATTTCATCTAGTTTAAACTCTTCGTTTTACAGCCAGGAAAAACCAAGTCCAAGGAAATTGTGTGATTTATTTTCCAAAGCTTTGTGGTGAGTTGATAACAAAGGTTGTTTTAGAATCCAAGTTTCCTCTGATTCTGTCATGCTACTTTCCAGTACAACATATTGCCATTCTGTGTAAACAACAATATACCTGCCTGTCCCATACCACCCAAAAACTAAAGAAATATTTTTTAATGTGGTAAAACACACAACATAAAATTTACCATTTTAACAACTTTAAAGTGTACAATTCTGTGGCATCAAGTACATTCACAATGTTATACAACCATCACAATCCACTTTAGTTCTAATCTTTTCCGTCACCCCAAAAGGAAATCCCATACTCATTAAACAGTCATTCTTCATTCCCTCTTCTCCTCCCCTGCACCATCAACCACTAATCTGCTAATCTATTCAAGTCCTTTGCCCAATTTAAAAATTAGGTTGTTTGTCTTTTTGTTGTTGAGCTGTAAGAGTTACATACACATAAGACCCTAATCAGATATATGATTATAAATATTTTCTCCCATTCTGTGGAGTGTCTTTTAATGCACAAAAGCTTTTAATTTTGATGAAGTCCAATTTGTCTATTTTTAATTTTGTCACTCATGTCTTTGGTGTCATATCTAAGAATCCACTGCCAAAGCCAAGCTCATGAAGATGTATCTCTATGTTTTTTATTAAGAAATTTAGTTCTGGCCACAGTGGGACACATGGCGTAGATGATATAGAGGCTTTGTTCATCTCCTCTTGCGAATACATCAAAGTTGTGATAGAAGCATGGAGCAAACAGCAAGCAGAGTCACCTGGGGTCTAGATGAACAGAAGCCCTACAACCAGGTAGAGAAATAAATCACCCTGAAAAGGTAGGAGGTAGGAGGGGGCAAAGATTCAAGGCTACTGGTTCCTGAGCAGCTGAGTGGGACAAAGGCTGCAGTAGCTGCAGATGTTCTTCTTAAAGGGGCCATGTCCACGAATGGACTTTGCAGCGATGGACTCACTCTCTCTGAGCACCAGTGCGGGTTGGTTGATCGGGGGGCACCAGAGACTTACAGGGGAATGCTGAAGTATTGCAGCAAGTGCCGGATGTGAGGCTCTCTCCTGGTCAGAGGTGTCAGTGGTATCCATTCCT
Organism: Pteropus alecto; assembly: GCF_000325575.1. Lineage (NCBI taxonomy): Eukaryota > Metazoa > Chordata > Mammalia > Chiroptera > Pteropodidae > Pteropus > Pteropus alecto. Next base: position 4,202,695 of record NW_006441071.1, read on the forward strand.
CCTCTGTTGAGCCCGCCCTGCTGTGTGTGGATGCAGCATCGTCATAGCTGAGACGCCATCAAACTGGAAAACAGAGGTCACTCTGTCCAGAGGATTCCCTAAAACTTTGCCTCCCCCAACTCACGACCCTGCCTAGGCCACATACAGTTGTGTCCTCAGCAAGTCTTGTGCTCCTTGCTGAGCAGCTCCACCCATGCTGGCCTTGGTTTTTGGCATGGCCTCTTGAGGCAACTATAAGCACAGCATCTGTGGATTGCTAGCTGAATCTTAACAGGTGGCCCCAGAGGAGCACAGGCTGGGGCTCAGCTTGGCCTGCAGCTGAATCCCTCTCAGGACTATGCCAATGGACACCTACTACACAAAGCCACGGTAATAAGACCAGGAGACTTAGGAGCTTTGCTTAGTACACAGAAACAGACACAGAAAGGCAGCCAAAATGAGAAAACAAAGAAGCAGAAACCATATGAGAGAACAGAGCAGAGATCCAGAAATAATGGAGTCAAGCAATCTAACAGATGCAGAGTTCAAAACACTGGTTATAAAGATGCCCAATGAACTTAGATGAAGTATAGATGAACTCAGTGAGAACTTTGAGAGATAAAAGACATAAAAATGAAAATGGAAATTATAAAAGGGAATCAGTCTGAGATGAAGAGTATATTAGAGGGAATCAACAAAGTGGATGAAGAAGAGGATCGAACCACCGATACAGAGGATGGGGAAGCCAAGGACACTCAATCAGAACAGCAAGAAAAAAGAAGCCAAGAATATGATGATAATTGAAGGAGCCTATGGGACATAATTAAATGCAACAATATCTGCGCCATAGGGGTACTTGAAGAGGAAGAGGGAGAACAAGAAATTGAAAACCTATTTGAAGAAATAATGATAGAAAACTTCCCTAACCTGGAGAAGGAAATAGACATACAACCCCAGGAAGCTTAGAGAGTCTCAAGAAAGAGGAATCCAAAGAGGCCCACACTAAGACACATCATAATTAAAATTCAAAGTTTAAATACAAAGAGAAAATCTTAAAAGCAGCAAGAGAAAAATATTTACTTACCTACAAGGGAGCACCCACAAGACTGGCAG
>NW_006441071.1:4203950-4206615 GCF_000325575.1 Pteropus alecto
AGTATATAGGAAATGTTGGAGGGACTTCTTTAAGAAGAAAAAACATGTATCAAAGACAGGAATAAAGTATGGTAATAAGTACATATCTATCAACAAGTACCTCAAATGGAAAAGAATTAAATGCTCCAACCAAAAGATAGGGTGGCTGAATGGATAAGAAAACAAGACCCCTCCATACGCTGCCTACAAGAGACCCACTTCAGATTAAAGACACACACAGACTAAAAGGAAGGGGATGGAAAAATATATTACCTTGATTGACCTAGAGGGTATTACGCTGAATGAAGTAAATCAGATAGAGAAAAATACCACTTGATTTCACATACATGTGGAATCTAAAGAACAAAATAACAACATGAAAAACGAACGAACAAAGATATACAGAGAATATTTTGAGGGCTACTAGATGGGAGGAGGGTTGCGTGGGACGGTGAAAAAGGGCAAAGGGATTAAGAAGTACAAGTGGACATGGAGATATAAGATGTAGCATAAGGAAAATAGTAAACGATGTTGTAATAAATATGTAAAGAGGAAGAGAGATCCTAGATTTAGTGGGGTGATCACTTTGTGAGTTATATAGATCTCTAATCTCTATGCTATACAACTGAAACTAAAATATTATTGTATGCCAACTATAATTGAAAAAAACTCATTAAATTAAAAACTCATTAAATTAAAAAACTCATTAAAACATAAATATGAGCAACTGTCTATTATATTTCAATAAAGCTGTTAAAAAAAAGAAATTTAGTTCTTAGATTTCTGGTCAAGATGAGGGAGTAGATAAATGACCATATTAAAATTACAACTAACGTACAAAACAACCATCATTGAAAATTGCCTGAAGTCTAGCTGAAAAGAAATCCTAAAAAGACATACAGAAAAAACTACCTTGAGACTGTCGAAAAGAAAAAAAAAAAGAATTTCGTTCTTATAGTTAGGTCTTTGATCCATTTTGGGTTAATTTTTGTAGATGGTGTGAGGTAAGGGTTCAAGGAAACACATTTTTGAAAATAAGCTTTTTACTGATTTACGTAAATTAGATTTCTATTCCTGAAATAAACCTCGGATACTCTTACTATTTGCTAGGCCTGAGCATAGTTAATTTTAATTCACTATGTCATTTTTATCAATAAATATTTACTAAGTACCCACCATTGAGTAAAAGTTATTACACTGATCATTTTATGTCTACGTGGGTAAACATAGAGAAGCAAGGTCCCAAAATATCCGAAAAAGTTTAAAATTATTTAAGTGGTATGTTGAAAGAATGTTCTTCTTTGTCACAAATAATTTTTGGCTTTAGGGTGTTGGGGTTTGGGAGAATTTTTTAGGAAGAGTAGTGAAGAAGAGAAGAAATATCCAATTTATTTATTTGAATATTTTACTTAAAATTTTTATTGATATCATACATAAATTATTCTATTCATTCTCATTAAGTATTTGCTAGAGAAATATGTGAAATACAGTTTGATGAAAATTAAAAATTTTTTGCATGGGTAAAATTTGGTTTGTACAATGTGTATGTTCCATAATAATTATATATTAAACAAATACTATTGAAGGAATGCTCCTCCAATTAATTTCAATTCAAATCAACCAGAATTTGTTTAAGTCAGATCATTGTAATGGATTTTGAAAAATGAATAAAATATTACCTCACAGACTCACAATATGGTAACACATACACAACTAATTGATTATATAAGTCAGACTACTATACAGTGCTCACGCAGGTAAGTACAGTAATGAACTAAAAAAACCAGAACATAGAGTCAGAACATGCCTGATGTCAATGATAAAGAATTTTTATCATTTTATCCTGAAGAAAATATAGAGCAAAAATACATGTTGAATTAAGCTATGGCCTGACAATATCTGTGTGTTGGAAAGAACTAATGTGACAGACAAGATCAAAAGGGAAATCTAGATATGGGGAAACTCACTAGAAGACCACTGCAAACTCATTAAATTGTAAAACATAAATATGAGCAACTGTCTATTATAAGGAATGCTTAATGTGACCACTAGGGCAGAAAGGACAAAATAAATCTAAGAGATCTGTGGTGGTAGAAACATTAAGACTTAGCAACTGATTAAATATTAAATATAAAGGGAATAAAGGTTCTATCTTGGGGTGCAAGGTAGATGTGTCAGAGATAGGACCAGAAAGTTGGGCAACATGTTCAGTTTGAGATATTTGCAGAAAACTGAGTGGAGGCTTCCGAAAACCTAGCAGGCATCTAAAGCCCCCAAAGAACTCAAATTAATAAGAAAGATAAAATAGTGGAAGAGATACCCAGAAGCATATTTAGCTGTTGCCACTCTTTAAACAACTGTTAAAAATAATTAAAGCATTAAATTGCCAAATTACATCTACATTTTCTACAACCTGATTATTAATTGATTATAATGATAAGAGTTTGAAATTTTCATTCTTGCCACTCCTTGCTCTGTCACTGTAATATTTCGTCACTGAAGAATAGAATCATATAAATATAATATATTTATTATATTTTATATTTATACTTATATGTAGAATATTTATTTAGATATATTACGTGACCACAAGTGTAGAAAGGACATAATATATCAGAATTTATCTAATATACCAGACATAAGCATATCTAATATATTTATTTATCATATAAATATTGCATGTAAT
>NW_006441071.1:4206674-4236784 GCF_000325575.1 Pteropus alecto
TTTATAATATTGGTCCTACAGTCACTATCCAGCTATCATTCATTGAGAAAGTGGCTCCTCTTAAACTACATCATACAAAAACTGAAAAGCTAGAGAAGAGGTATTAATAGGCTGAAGGAATATACATTATTACATTCAGGCCCGTTTATTGTGTAAAAAAAGCTTGAGTTTCTGGACTACAAGAAACTTTTAAAAGTTTGGAAATATATGTCAAAGATCAAGGAAAATATTTGCATGTTGAGTGAGCTGTCCCATCTTTCGATATTTTATATTTCCCTTATTTAACTCTGTTAGTGTCCAAAGGCCAGAGCTGGAGCTCATGATAAAAATATGGGAGAATTTAATGAGCATCTAAGTAAGCAATATTTAGCAAAAGAGTAAAACAGATGTTGTTATGGCATTTGAAGTCAATGAATTTTGAGAATAAATAGAAAAAAAAAATCAGTTGTCAGAAACATCTCACTTAGAGAGTTTCTCAGAAAGCTGAGAACGAACCATGGCTTGTAAGGTATACGGATCTGGCCCCTTCCTCCTCTGGTCAATTCTCCCACAGTTCTCCACCTAATTCATTCTGCTCCAGTCATACAGACATCTTTCCATTCCTTGAGCATTCCATGCTTTCCCTTGTCAATTTCTATTTAATCTTCATTTTCTCAACTAAAGTTCAATTTTTCAAGTAGGCCACCCTGAGCCTAAGTTAAGTCCCTCAGTTACAGGCTTTCACGGCACTCTGAGATTCCACTTGAACATCATTATTTTAATTATTCGTATAATAATTGTATTATCACTACACTTGAAGTGCCACGATGATAGACATTTGTCTTAATACACATTGCAATCTCAGAGGAAAGCACCTGACAAGGAATCGGAGGCCTTGGGTTTTAATCTAATTGAGTTCTAATTAAAAACCTAGGAGCGATACTTGATAATCTGTACTGTATGCCACTGAACTTCACTGTACAGCCTCTCTCAACAAATTAAGTCATGGCTTACCACTCATTTAAAAGAAATATTTTTCTTGAAGAGCTAAAAACCTCAATAATAAACATCAAGAATCAACTGAAATAAAGTATTTGAAAGTTTATAAAAGCAAGTTACCTAAAATAAGTTACTGAAATTCTCAGTTTCTTTATCCACACAACACTAATACTAGCAATCTTTCTTCTCTCAAGAAAATGTAATAAAAATAAATGACAAAATATTATTTGAGATCTTAAGAGAAAGAGGAATCTTATTTTTTATTTTTATCTAAACCAATCCAAAATATCTAACACTTTCACCTTTATTAACAATACCACTTGACAACTACCAAATCTGACAAAATCTGAACAATGATGCAAAGATAGCTCTCCCTTGCAAAGATACTAACTGAAATTCTCCTCTGATTTGTAATTTATTACTTTCTCATAAATAAAGTACAATAGAATTAAAAACATATCGCTTAAACATACAGTGGAAATGAGGCAAATCAATACCGCAGCTTGCAAGATCATAACTCACAGCAAAGTATTTGGGTTTGGCATTCTGTGTTTCACAGATTGAAATATCATATGTTTCTCCACAGCTGTGGATGTGCTGGAATCCAAACACCCACAAGTAATTGGTTCTGACTGCAGGACTGTTCTCTACTGGGCTGCGTGGGACTCAAAAACTCTTTACTCAAAGCCCTTCCTGGTTACTATTACTCAAAATAAAAGCTCTAGAGCAGCCCTAAGTTAATGGGTCAAAGACCAACATACTGAAAATGTTAAAGTACTGGCACGTATACAATTGATGAGAACTCTTAAACTCTAGCATTATTATTATGTTACTGAACAAAAAATGAAAATGTCACCTAAAGAGGGATAAAGTTTTCAAAGATGACTATTCATGTCTACAATATGATCTATCTCTTTCTATGCATTACAACATTATGATGTATTAATTTTTTGATTAACAATGAATATTTTTTATTCTTATCCAGTGAAATGGCTGGAAAAGACAGTAATGAGCATAGCATATACTGAGTGTCCTCAGTTCATTCAATAAGTGATAATAACAACTAACATTGATACTGTATTTAGTACTTGCTAAAAGCACTGATTTAAGGGTTGTTTCAGCTCTTTTGCCTATTCATAAAAAGATTTCCTCATAGTCACATATATTTCTTAAAGCTATATGCTTAGCTTAGTTGTAGGAAATACATAAAAAAAATGTAGGGAAGAGAACTAATGTTTATGGAGTTCCTACTAATAGGGCAGACACTGTGTCTTTGTTTAGTCCTCATAACAACCCTACAATGCAGTCAATTTCAACCACACATTCCAACTATAAGCACTGATGCTTAGAGTGTTGTATGAATCATAAGTAACAGTGCTAGAAAGCACGCCCAGGCCTGCCTCGCTCTAAGCATTATATGAGGGTTAGGAGGCAACGGTAAATGGGGTGGGTATTGGAGGAGAGAGCTTAGTTCATCTGAGGGCCCATTAAAAGAGTTTTGAAAATTGCCACTATAACAAATACTAGAGAGACTAAACCAGAACATCGAGAGCAAGAGTCAGGAGCAGAATCAAATCAGATTACAGAATAAAAAATAGGGACTTGTTAGTACAAGAATGGGTTGGGAATATAGGAAAATGGGATTTGGAGTGACTGTTGCAAGCAGTGCTGGGATCCGGTGGATACAGGCTGTTTGAGTGAGTTAGATGTCTTTAACTGAGAGAAGAAATGGAACTAGGGTAATAATACAGTTTCTATTATACAAAAAAAAAAAACAAAAAACCCTCATTATATAATTTAATTCACTAAACATATGTACTATCCTTAGGCCTATTCCTCAAAATAAAATAAAACATGTTTTGATTGCTCTGCCTCTTAATAAAGTGTCAAATTGCTATACATTTTTCAAAAACTCCCAAACACTTCATCTTCTCAGTACTTTCTTTTGACAGTGTTATGCAGAATGAACTCCTCTCTCAACTATGCTCCCATAGACTTTAAACATGCCTATTTTTATGACTTGCTTATGTGACTACAACGGCAGAGATCATGTCTCATCATCTTCATCCCCACAGAACAAATAAAATTATAGACAAAAATCCAAAAATGTCAATAATTATATTAAATGTAAATGGTCTAATCACTCAATTAAGAGCCAGAGATTGTCAAATGAATAGACAAAACAAAAACAAAACTATACCTTCCTACAAGAGATCCATCGTAAGTTTAAAATATAGGTTAAAAGAAATGAATGCAAAAAAATAAGTCATGCGAACACTAGTCAAAAGAAAGCTAGAGTGCAAAAGTGGTATTTGGTTAAATTCCGTTTTTCTGGAGGGACAGGAGGCTCAATTTCCACTTACATATCTACCTCTTATTAAAAGAGCCTTTGCCAAGTTAACAAGGGCGTCCATGTATGAAACCCAAAGGCCACTTTCAATCCTCTTTTCACTTGATCTTCAGCGCCATATGACAATACTGTCATGTCACCCTTCTTGAACTATATTCTCATGGCATCATATTTTCTTGGTTTTCCTCTTACCTCTTTGCCTGTTCCTTCATAGCGTCCTTTGCAACCTAACCTCTTCTACTCAAGCATTATATGTTGGAGTTTTTCAAGCTTCATTCTTAGGCCTTTTACTCTTCTTGCCTTATAAACTGTCCCTACATCATTTCATTCTTGCTTACAGCTTCGAGTCCCATCTATATGAAAATGACTTCAAATTCTTATATCCACCGTTGCATCTTGCTTAAATTCTATATCAAGCAGTCTTTTTGACATCCCCAGTTTGATGTCTCAAAGATATCTCAAACTCAACATACTCAAAACTAAACTCACAATATTTCCTCCTGTTCCATTGTTTCTCTCTCAGTAAATGAGACGATTGATCTAGTTCCAAAGCAAAAATTGCAGGAATTATCTGACATACTTGCTCTTGTTCTTCCCATCCAACTGTTTCTTCACGTCACAGCCAAAGTGATCTCTTTTAAAAAAGGCAAATCTGAGCATGTCACTCCTTCTTTAAAGTTTTACGATGACTTAAAACAAAGACAACAAAGTCTAACCTCTGTCCTTCTTTCCAGACCATCCTTATTTCAGACACTCTTGCCTGTCGTCCTCTTTATTCCAGCCACACTGGTCTTTCTCAATTTCTTCTTTCATTACAGAGCCTTTGTAGATGCCCCTACTCCCCTCTTCCTGATCTGAAAAACTACTCTCTTCTACCCCTGGATAACTCCCATCTAAGCTTCAAATATTATTAGCTCAAGCATTATTAACCCTGAAAAGGTTTTAGTGGTAACGACAAGCTGACACAACCTAAACAATATAATATAATACTAACCAGTGGGATCAAAGAGTTAGCAGGAAGAAATGTGAGTATGTTTCAAAGAAAGGCTAGAATAACTTCCAAATACTTATCCAAAAATTTTTAAGTTTCCTCTTTATTTTCATTTCTCTTGGTGGAGGTCAAATTTACTACTCTCTCATTAAGAAATTTATATTTTAAAAACTGAACTCACATCTCAGGTCCCAAATATCAGCTGGTTTGTACATTTATTGGATAAATTACCCATATTTTTCATTCAGTAAACATTTATTGAATACCTATTATATGCCACACTATTCTCGGCACACCTTCACGGCAGTGAAGAAAACACCCAAAATTGCTTGTCTTTATGAAACTAAGTTTGTACTGAGAGTTGGGAGCAAACAGACAATAAGCAAATAAAATACACCACATATCAATTGATGATAAGTGCTACCGTGAAAAAAAATCAAGGAAGGTGGGAGCGAAATAGGCACTCCACGGCAAGAGTGAGACTTTGGAGGGAAGAAGGGATTAATGGTTGCAATTTTAAATACCATGGTTATTAAGGCTTCATTGGAATGCTGACACTTGAGCTAAGACCTGAAGGAGTTGAAGAAGCAAAACATAGCTGTACATCTATTTGCTTTAATGCTAACTCTTTTTTTGTTGAACATATCATTTGAAATGGGTCAATAGCTGAATGGCAAAATGATACTGTTCCTTACAGGTTACCCTGATATATTGTAATTAAACCAAAAAAGCAAAAATGACATTCCAATTATTGGTAACCCTCTGAGTATCGCTGTTGATATATCTGCCTTTTGAGAAAAAATTTAAAGGTTTATTTTATTCTCTTATGTCACAAATATATTCGTTTTTTGATACTCCCTGAATACATATTTCAAATGCAGAAAATTTTGTTTAGACTTAAATGAGCCCAAATTTCATCATGGGCTAAAATTTTAAGAAATGAAATGACTGCTGAAACTGAATTTTAATCATATAGATGAATCACAACATGAATTTTAGCTAGGCATGTATTATAGATAAGTCTAGCTTTCTACAGAGAATAATCACATGTTCTAATTACCATTTTGGTTATACGCATAATTAATAATATTCTGTCTTAATGGGACACACTGAATCTTCAGACAGTTGCAAGCTTTAACTAAGCATACTGACAAACCCAACTGTCAGCTGCACTGCCAAACACAAAGGGATCTTGATGTAGTGTTTCAGCATTGATAACAATATGCATATCTTTATACGTGATACAGTAGAAAATTAATTGCTTTCTTTCTTTCGAAATTTTCTCCACACTAATAATTTTATATTGCTTGATTGATCATTTACCTCAAATTGTATGTACTGGCAAGTTATCTTAAGAGCAATAAATACATAAATGTAAATGTGACCCTGGATCCAAAGAAGAAACAAATATTGTAGGACTTACTGATTGTAAACTTTCATTTTCACGTAAACAAGCTGTGTGAAGTTCTGATTTCAAGGTTGCAATGTGACTTCGATGAGATGTCATTTCCTTCTCTAAAGTAGCAATTCTAGTGCTTGCAAGCTGGTAGACATCCATGAAACTTTTAATCATTGCCTAAAGAAATAAGAATAATGTCACATGCAATTCAAATAAAGCTGTTCCCAAAGGAGAATTTCCACAATTTGAAAGCAAAATCATTAAAATTTTTAAATAAACAACTTTTCATCTTCCTTTAAAATAATAAAGCTAAACCTCATATCTTATATTGAGAACAGTGACTATTTTAAGAAAGTTTGGGGGAAAATAATTGAGACTTCTTTTCCAGACTATTTATTTAAATAAGATGTACTTTGATCTATTGTACTTAAAATTTAGAATGCAGTTTTTAAAGATGGCACACTTATTTTCTTTGTAAAGTTAAATTCTAGTTCTGATTTGACCTAAATTTCAATCTTAAGGTACACAACAGATGGATATATAAGAAAAATATTTCAAAATGAGCTGTTAGTAAAATTTTCAATCCACCTTAAAAAATGTTTTTTAAACAAAAGGAGCTGAAATAATCCTGTGATTTTTAAAAAGTAAATAATATGATTTCTATACTGTAAGAAAAGCATAATCACATTCATTCATATAACAGAGAAATGTCCTTGCATTATACTATATATAATAAAATAAGTAACACAAGCAAGTGCTGGTAAACTTTTCTCTCGCCTAAATAGTATAATATTTTCAGGATTATTAAACCTCCATATTACAGACTGTTCATATTTTATAGATTTTCTTCTAAAAGGTGAATTTTAAATCCAAGTATACTGTTACACCTTTTTTATAAAGTTCTTTCAAAATACTTCAATCATAGCAAAATGAAATCAAACACTTCTCACACATTCAAATATAATGTTATGTTATACACAAGAAAAAAGTTTCAACTACAGTTACAATTTAGTACAATGGTAAACAATCGAAGAACTTCCAAATTATATTTAATCTGAAAAGTCTAATTTAGGAAAGCTTTAAGAGACTAGATATTTGAGCAATTCTGAACACATATGAAATAATTTGGTGAACAAAGAGTATCAACATAACATATGAGAAACAGAAGCAGATTAGTACTTGTAGTTAAAAGTAAGAAAATTCACACCTTTTTGCCAAATAAATTCCTATTTGCCCTCAAAAATCCAGCTCAGACACCACCTCTTTCAAGAAGCCTTTTTTGAGCCCGAAGGCGGTATTACTGTGTACTCTGGTTCTCTGTGGATCCCTTATCTTGCTTCTATTATTACGTGTATTGCTTTGGCAGAAATCCATTAGTTTACATATTTAACTTTACTATAAGAGGGGCACCTTGGGCCAGATACTGTGCCTAATCACCTCTGTATCTTCAGGGATGAGAGTGGCCCATAGTGAGCACTTGTTTGAATAAATGAAAAAGTGAAAAAGATGAAAATCCACAAGTTAAAGCCATACGTTAGCGTAAAATACTTTACAGGAAAAAATGAAGATATCTGGGGAAACCTAATCTTAACACTCTAATAAAGTATCAACTGTATTTTGTTCAAGTTGATAAAAGAAGCAAAAGTATAGCTGTAGGCATAAAAAGACAAGAGTACACAAAAGTGAATTCTATCACCCAACACTAAATAAGTATGGGATGATTTCATGTTTGGGAATATCTCACATGTCCTAACCTATTTTACTTTAAGCCATTTCAAAGTAAGCTTATAGCTTAATATGAACACAAAATATTTCTCTCTTTCAAAAGCATATAAAAATCAGAAACTATAAAATCATATCTGTTTCTTCCTACATCAAGTTTCTTTCCATTTATATATTAATTCATATTCTCTACTGAAATAATGGATCAGGAACCACAAGTCCTATTTTTTTGTCCTTACCCTGCCACTTACCTTAGCATTATGACTTGGCAATGCCAAGTCATCTCTGAGCCTCCATATCCTCTCTCCATAAAATGGGAAAAGACATTTTCTTGCCTACTTCCAAATCGTTGTATGGTTCAGATCATTAAAAATCTAATACAAAGCTATTCCCCTAATTCTAATATAGGAAAGTTCTCTAAAAATGGTATTTACTCAATTTCATTGTAGTATTATTATTGTTCTTTTTTAAAATTCTCTACTAAGATCTTAATGAGATAATCTGTGATAGGTGGTTTGTATATATATGTTCTTGTTGTTTGAGGACCTAAAATGTATAAAAGCCGTGAAAATATGCATAAATGCTTATTGAATTAAAAAAAAGGAACTACTTTTCTTTCAGTAATAGGCTCATGGATTATTATTACACTGTAAGTCACGATAGAATTGGTCTCTCATTTTAAGGATAAAAAAGTTCAACACTTAAAAAGTTATCCCATTTCCTAAATTTGGAGAAACAATTCATAAAGATTTTCACATACATGATATTCTAAAAGAAATAAATAATATTTCTTTAAAAAATCTTTTTTTAAAAAATACATACATCTGAATATCTATGTGGTGAATGGAACAAAGTCATAATTATTTTGACTCCTTCCTCCATCTTCTTTTAATAACTAAATTCTAATATTCAGTGCAGTATATTAAGAGAAACCACATATTACTTCTTTGTAACACTAAAAAAGTTATAATCTACTTTTTGATTAGGATTTAGAATCTTGAGCATTTAAAATCTTTAAAGCAGTATTTTATTTGAGAGACAAAAGCAGTTTTGTATAACACTTACTGAATATGACTTTTTATGAGCATTAAAGAACAGTGATAAATACAAAATGCATGTTTCATGACACTAATATACACTCTTCTAAAATGAAAACCTCCTTCAGAACGGAAAGGTATAGAAGAGTGTCTATGAATTGCAAAGTTATTCAAAGAAGTCACAGATCTTCTGTGAAATAAAGAATTTTAAATTCCAGTATTAAAAAGTGATTCAAACCATGTGATAAATGATGCCAGTGAAAACCAACTCTTTTACTCTATAAGAAAGGTGCCAAGTTGTAGAAGAAATGGAAATGACAGTCTGAATCAACTGAGGAGGCAAGAGGAGGAGGGAGTAAGTTAATGACCTCTACGTCAATCTCCTAAAGTCTAACCCTTCACAATACAGCTCCCTCCCGTATTAAAACATCATATCTTTTCACATTAGGAAACAATGATAGAACAGCATGATATTGTGTACAGCATGTCCAGTGTTTGAAAACTTATCCTATGTCAGCTTCGGCCCTAGGGATTTTGACTATACCATGGAATGAGATATGTATTTCAGTGGGGCTTACCTAATTACATGAGAAATAAAACAAAAGACAGTTTCTGGACAAGAATAGCCTTTTGTTTTGGAGATAATCTATAGTGTTTATAATCAACATAACATGATGAGAGAATCCAAACATAAAATTCCACATCCTATCTATTTTAAGGAAAAGTGTTATAATAAAATATAAAGAAACCTGAGATACAAATAGGTAACTGTCACCTGAGGGCTAGAACATTATTTATATTATTCGTTTATATACATATTATAAGGTAGTTTAGACTGACTTCCAAAATAGACTTCAGAGAAAATGGGATCCTTGGGGACCTATTGTTAGGAGAAGGAGAAATTAGCAGAAAATATCAAAAGGCCTAGATGCCATAATAGCAAATCTTTTATTTACACTTTTGAGTGCATAATTGAAAAGCAAAAGCCTCTGACATTTCACTTTAAATTATATAATTTTAGATATACTTCCTTTCTATATTCTATATAAAGTATACCATGTAAAATAGATATATCAGAAACACTAGATATGTGAAATAGAATAAATCCCCATAAAATGAGATAATGATTCCTACCTTAAAGATGTTGTGGGTATTAAATAAGCAATACATGAAAAACCCTTAACTATATGGCACATAGTAAACACTCAGGTAAATATTAGCTATAATATCAAATTAGAAAATTACTATATTACCTCATAAAAGAAACATTCATTGTTTCTTAGGGATATAATTAGACATAAATATTTTAAATATAAGACATTCTATATAAATTGAATATATATTTAAATCCTTTTAATGTAAAAAAAATTTGGAGGCTAATGGATATTTACTTCCTAACAATAAAACTTCCCATTGATAATAAAATAGTTACTGTTTGTAATATTGTTCTTAAGAAAGTCTTTCAAAGTCTTCCTTTAATTCACTGACACCTGGAATTAAAGGAAAATTATTTTCTTCATTATCAAAGTGTTACTCTAGTAAGGTTGCTCACTTAGTAGATTTACTTTCATTCCAATATTTTATAAATGTAGGGATATGACAGAGAATGAGAGTTAAAGAGCTTGTTACAAGAAGTCTCCAAATAGCAACTGTGTCCCCAAATCGAAATCAGTCTAAGTACTGGAAATGGACTCCTCAGTCTGGATGTTTGGTTTCTGGTACTGTCCACAAATGCATGTTTCATTACGACATTCCAGTATAAAGTTATGCAGGAAAGACTGTATGGAGATGGCAGACTGCCATCCACCACCTTGCTCTGCCTCACTGAATATGTGTGCATGCGCATGTGTGTGTACATGTATACATGCATAAGATAAGCTGATAAGAATGCTATCAGCTGACAAGAATTCTGAGGAATCAAGAAGCACTAGAATATAGAAGGAATTAGAAAATTTTAAAGAAATTCTATCCAAAACACAAGCAAGAGACGACTTCTACAAAGGTGGAGCCAGCTACATGTGGGCTTGAAGCTAAGCACAAGAAGTGAGAGGGGCTTAACCATGCTTTACCAATAGTCCTACAACCTTTTACACTCAAAGTTATCATTAATGATTTTTAATGAAAAAAATGTGATTGAGTGTTTTATAATTCTAAAAAATATTTTCGTATGACTTTTTTGATGTAGTTATTTGTACATCTAATTCTGAATCCTCGCCCTCAACACCCACACAACACATGGTTGCATAGGTAAGATGCAAATGGCAGAACTGTACCATTGGTCGTATTTATTAAATCGACATCTGTGTTTTAATCCTATAAGTTATATAAAAATTTTCATCAGAATTTTGGTTAGAAAATATTCAACCTCTCTGAACCAATCAGTCACTCTTTAAACTAATATATGCCATGTTTTTATATATTTTAAAAAATACATTTTATGTTAAGTATATTTTATATTTTAACAAAGGTCTGAAACTATTATTCAAAAACACTATTAGTTAAGAAATTATGCTTTGAAACTTTTTATGCGTACATATATGAATTTTTACAGGTTTAGATCTTTTTTAGGAAAAAAAAATGTTTATAATTCTGGAAATATTTCCAAACTATTTTCACAATGCTTTCTCCATAAAACTCCTTTAATAAAGCAATTAGGTTTTTTTCTACAAATGTCAATTTACCTTGATGTGGCAGAGTTTGTTTTGTTTGGGGAGGGTTTTAAAAATATTTTCTAGATAGAATGCTTTTGATAGCCACTTACCATCAAAGAAAAGGTCTACAGATTTGGAATTCTTTTCTTTTTGTTAAAGAAAACTGCATAATTGATACTCAGGTTCAAGAGTACTTTATAACACTCTGTCACAAGAAAAACAGCAAACCTCATATAGATTTTAAAAACTACTTCATATTTAGTTGTAAACTATTGTAAAGATTACACTATGTAAAAAAAAATAATCCATAAATTAAAATTAAACCATACAGAGCACATAACAGTTCATGCTGAAATACAAAGAAAGTAAATAAGTGAGTAAGGATGCTACTCTCAGTCTGCATTGTGAAATCCTTCCATCTTTCCCTTAACATACCTTATAGGAAATGTTAATGTCTAAAAAAAATGGACCAAGTGAAGACACCAGTGTCAGCCCATACCAAAGAATAAAAATTTTATTTCTTACTTTATAAAAAAAGGAAGCATCTATTATCTGACATACCCACTGAGATGTATTCAGTATCCAAAGTGAGTTAAAATGAAAAATAAATCAGAGAATTCTATATATAAATTTTATATTATATTTAGATCTTTTAAAGGGCCTTTTTTTAGAGCAAATTTAGGTTCACAGAAAAATTGAGCAAAAAGTACAGGAAGTTCCCATATACTCCCTAGCCCTACACACTCAAAGCCTCCCCCTCTATCTACTCTTTCAGCCACAGCAAAAGCCTCCTACATATAAACAGATGTTAGATCTTTTAAAGGGCCTTTTTTTAGAGCAAATTTAGGTTCACAGAAAAATTGAGTACAGGAAGTTCCCATATACTCCCTAGCCCTACACACTCAAAGCCTCCCCCTCTATCAACATCCTGGACCAGAGTGGTACATTTGTAACAACTGATGAACCTACATTGACAAATCATCACCCCAAATCCAGAGATTGTATCAAGGTTGACTCTTAATGTTGTACATTCTATGGATTTTGACAAATATATAATGACGTGTATCTACTGTTATAGTATCTTACAGAATAGTTCCACTGGCCTAAAAATCCTCTGTGCTCCACCTATTCGTCCCTCCCTCACCCTAACCCTTGACAATCACTCATCTTATTACTGTCTCCTTAGTTTTTATATTAACTTTTTAATCTTTCTCTTTAAAATCTTTTAAAATTATATCTTTTAAAACTTCCTACTTTTCTATGTTTTATGTTATAGAGCTTGTTTAACAATGACACATGTATATAAGTATAAAATATACATATATTGAGGGATGCTGGATCAAAAATAAGAGTGAACAATCAACAAGTTTGGAGAACACTCCTCTGCATCACTTGGTAACTAATCCGTGAAGTACACCAGAAGCACCCTGAGCTAGTTGGTTCTTCCCCTACTGGTGCTGAGAGTGGCAGTAGCTGGGTTTGTGCCGAGATGAAACAGTAAGAACCCTGGAACCAGAAAAGCAGAGTATGGCCTCAGGAGCCTCCACATCCAGAAGACAATCTACCAACCCTCTGTGCCTGATAGCATGCATGTCCCACTTCTTTATCTCACGCCTAGATGTAAGTAAGCTCCAATAATCAGAAACCTCATCTACACAAGCACAGAAGCATCGCCTCACTCTAAGATACCAAAATCTATACTGCTGAATAACAGATTACCAAAAATGTAATGACTTAGAACAACACAAACTTAGTGTTTCATAGTTTCCATGGGTCTAGCATGGGTGAGCTGAACTTCCGCTCACGGTCTCACCTGGATGGTGTCAGCTGGAGCTGCAATCTCATCTGAGACTCGGGGTCCTCTTCTGAGAGCATTCAAGTTGTTGGTAGAATTTAGTTTCTTAAGGTTCTAGAATGGAGGTCATTTTCTTGCTGGCTGCAGCTCTTAAAGACCGACCTCGGGTCCTTGCCAAATGGACCCCTCCTTTCTCAATATAGCTGTTTGCTTTCTTCCAGGTGAGCAGAAGACCATCTCTCCGACACTTGATCTTCTTTTAAAAGACTCAATTGATTAGGTCAGGCCCATCCAGGATCTCATATTTATTGGTCTTGCCCACACTCAAGAAGAGTAAATTAATTAGGCAGTGCATGTAAATCAGGGGGAAGGGCATTGTGGGACATCTTAAAATTCTGATTACCAAAACCTAAACCACGCACCATAACAAAAGCTAAATCAAAACTGATCACAGATTTAAATGTAAAACATAAAACTAAAACTTTTAGAAGAAAATATGGAGAAAATCTTTGGCATCTGGGCTTGGGGAAGAGTTCTTAGACATGCTATCAACGATGTAATCCATAAAAGAAAAAAATAATCAATTAATTAAACTTTGTCAAAATTTAAAACTTTTGCTCTGCAAAAGATCCTATTACAAAGATTAAAAGACAAGCTACAGACAGGGGAAATCATTTGCAAACCACACATCTAATAAAGAACTAGTTTCTAGAATATATCTGAAAAACTCTCAAAACTCAATAGCAAACAATTCAATGAGAAAATGAGCAAAAGACACTAAGATACATTTGACCAAAGAGAATATACAAATCTCAAATAAGCACATAAGATTTTCAAAATCACTGGCCATTAGAGAATGAAAAAAACACAATGAGACATTACTATACATTTACCAGAATGGCTAAAAGAAAAAACTATAACAACATCAAAAGCTGGCAAGGAAGCAGAGAAACAGGATCTCTCATACATTCTGGTGAGAATGAAAAATGGCACAGCCACTCTGAAAAACAGTTTGGCAGTTCTTAAAAAACCAAGCATACACTTACGTATTGCCCAGCAATCAAATTCCTGAGTATTTATCCTAGTGAAATAAAAGTTATGTCCACACAAAAATACGTACACAAACATTCACGCAACTGTGTATGTAATAACCTGAAATCGGAAACAAAAAATGTCCTTCAATGGATGACATTCATTGACTTTCAATACTAAACAAGTGGTGTAACATCCATATCAAGACTGCTAGTCAACAGTATAAAGGAACAAACTATTGACAGATACAACGACCTGGAGGGGTCTCAAGGGGTCTCTCACTTATGCTGAGTGAAAAAAATCAAGCTCAAAAAATTACATTCCATAGAAAGGCATTTATATATTGTTCTTGAAACGACAAAATTATAGAGACAAAAAACATTTAATGGTTACCAGGGATTAGGGATGATTTGGGGGAAATGGGTTGATACGGCTATATAAAGTAATTAGCTGGGGGGGATCTTTGTGGTAATGTAATGGTTCTGTAACATGATGGTGGCCACACAAATCTGTGTGTGTGTGTGTGTGTGTGTGTGTGTGTGTGTGTGAGAGAGAGAGAGAGAGAGAGAGAGAGAGAGAGAGAGAGAGAAAATGTCATAGTCTATACATATACATTGTACTGTACCAAGGTCAATTTTCTAGTTTTGATATTGTCCTAAAGTTATGTAGGATGTAACATAGAGGGAAACTGGATGGTCACTATTTTTGCAATTTCTTGTGAATTTATAATTATTTCAAAATAAAAAGGTAAAAAAGAAAAGCTAAGTATGTATGTGCTCGAGTGTGTATAGTATGCTCACATTTAACTAAAGCGATATATAAACAAATTTATAGAAATACCTACATATATTTTAGAGACAAATAAACAAGGAGAGAATAAAACTTGTTCCAAAATTTTTAAATGGTACCTATTATCTGGAAAAGACCTGGACTAGACCAGCCAGTCTTCTGCCTATAATTCCTAAAGACTCCTTTATGCAGATACGCAAATAAAACTACCTAGCATTTTGCTTATTACGCTCAACCTGAAAGGATGTCAGACACCTATAGGTCTACATCTTCTCACTGTCACAGCAACACCAGGCATTCTGGGGCCATAGGACAGCCTGTAGCCTCAAAGGAGTCAATGCAATCTGAAGGGCATATGCACTCAGCTCAACTTTCCACTCAAAATCAACCCTGAATCTGCCCTGAAGTACACCAAGGAGGGCACATTCTACGACCAGGATTCACCAAATGAGCTGGAACACACGTGAGTCAGTAAAGCCTAGGCTTGATCATCTTTGCCCAAACTTGTTCTCACTTCCTCTATAGTCCCCATGCTCTGAGGCTTTCCTGGACCCCAGTTCTAACAACAATAGTTACTATGTGCCAGATATCACATTATTAGCTTTGCATAGTCTTCTAATTCTGAAAATAACCCTGTAATACTCATACTATCTCTACTTTACAGAACAAGAAACTAAAGCTGTGATGCCAAGTACTTCATCCAAGGTCACCTAGCTAATAAAGAATGGAACTGGGATTCAAATCTATGTCTGTCCAGTTCCGAAGCCCATTCACATTCTATATGTTGCAAGTTTTCTGGTTTGCTTTGGATTGGCTTAGTGTTTTTTTTTTTTCCTTTTGGTTTGTCTTTTTTGGCTGTCTATATTACAAAGTTTCTCAGTGAAGTCAGCAGAATTAATCAAGGCTTTCCAAGTGTTATAAAATTGCATAGCTAGTCTATCACAACATTCATATGTGTCAATCCACGCTCTCCTCTATTGACTAAGAAAGTACAAAAGCAAAGCCATCTTGAATTTTGCTACAAAACCAGGATTTTCATAGATCTCAAACTCAATTATTATTATACTACATTGACTCTGAGCTACCAGTGTTTGCTTATGTAATGGACATATTTCAAATAAAATAACTTCAGATAATATTTTCTCAGAGATTTCATTCGTTCTGTAGAACAGGTTCAATAAACATTTGTAACAAAACAATCTCTTGTTTTATGCAAATATGTCACATAATTTCTAAATTCCCCCAAATGTCTTTTGATTCTAGAAAAATATAATTGGAAAGAAGCTTGTGAGATTATTTTAATATGAAAAAAGTTAATTTTAGAAATTATAGCAAATCTATTATCCACACAATAGATTATTTTGAAAGAGAAAACATGGGAAAAAACTTCTAGCATGTTTAATTGACTTATAGATGTAAAATGACGATGTGTTATACAGCTCTCAGCAGCCTGACTTAAGAATCTGATATCCTCAGTGAAAGACTTTAGAAACAAGATACCAAGACAGTGATATCCCAAATCCCACCCACATAAGATTAGTTCATCTGACGCATAAATTCTGTATGAGGCCCATGCATACAATATATATGTATAGAAGGAATGGGATTCCAAGAAGTTGTATTTCATTTCCATTTTACCTAAGATTTGGGAAGTCTTTTATCTTGCCACATCTGGAAAATTTCCTGGCAGAAAAATAATTTTCCTTTATGTAGAAACCAGGACTTCGGTCAACCAGGTTTTTTTTCTTTCCCTTTCTCTTGTACAAGATGTTTTCCCATTCCTAGACAGCCCACTTTTGACCATAGATGTCCTATGGGTTTCTGTGCAGGACTAGAATTACTATGTTTTCTTTAGAAACTGGTCTGGGCCACTGCTGTCCACTTAAGACTGTGTACTCCTGTTTATTTAGTCCAGGGCATGGTTAAAAACATGTGTAACTAGGTATATAATGCAATGTGCACACAGATACTGAAGTGCTTTTAGTATCTGATGGTGACAATGATAAAGATAGTAAATTGATAAAGGTTATTAGAAGAAAAATTTTGGTCAAGTATAGCCGAAGACAAAATACCATGAATTGACTTGATAAGATGTATAAAGTTCAGGCATGTTTTTGTTGCTGTTATTTTATGTAAGAAAAAGAGAATCAAAGTTCATTTTCCCTTTTTTGCCATTTGAAATGGCTCTGGGCTTGACTTATCCCATCGCTCAAAATTTTTACTGGCACCACTTTGAAGAATGTAAATGTAGTAGCTTTTCAGGTTTGAGAAGGAGCCTCATGGGAAACCATGTTCAGCAATTGCAGAATACTTTTGCAGCAGATTTTTTTAAATGATGTTTTCTTTATATCATGTTTAGACTCTAAACTTTTTTCTGGCCTCCACTCAGCCATGGCATATACAACTTAAATGTGCCAAAAACAAGACCAATTCTTTTTCAAGTATGTTATTTCCAATCAGAATTGAATCAAAGCCAATCTTGAGGCTAAGTGCAGCTTCTAGATTGATGGTGATTACCGCTCTTATTATGCTAAAGCTTACTGTTAAGAAAGACCAAAGGGATAAGAAATGACATGTTGGTTTCCTACAAGAATATGGAAAAGAAATCATCAAAATAATCAGAGACTGAAAAAAAAAGTTCCTCTTGGAAACTATTACATATGCACATAAAACCATTAAAAAAGGCAGTGATCTTGGAAAATTTCTAAGAAGAATAAGTTTCTCAGAAGATACCGTTAGATCAATAGTAGTAGGAGTAGCAGCAGCAGCTTTAGGGGCTTAAAATTTTAAGTAATATACAAAATGTTCATCATACAGTAAATTACAGAATTAGCGTTGGGTTTATTAACGTGTCCAAAACAAAGCCTGATAAAATAAGGGTATTCTAGTCAGTAACACAGAATTAACTGTGTGCCATAGGAAACCGTGAAGAAACTTAACCACATTATTTTAGCTCTCCTTTAGAGGAAAAAATGTTATTATAGTTACCATTTCTTGAGCATCTACTATGTCTTGACATGATTGGCAGTTTTGCGATGAAAATTATTATGCTGCTTTGGAGTCTACTGACACAGAGATAAGATTTAGTATGGAATGACTGTACAGGTGAATTTGGGGATTCAATTGTGATGGTATGAGCTGGAATTCAAGCAGTCTAGCTTTCCCCAGATGTCAAAACCATAACATTTGGCACTGACATGTGGAAATATCTGTATGAACTTTTGATACCTAAGAGTATACTCTTTGGAAATCAGTCACTTTGACTATTCTCTAACTCGTATCAAGTAATAGACGCACCTGAGCAGGGTGATTTAGACTCCTTACTCCAAAGAAGATCATTTTCTAATGATATAAATAAAGTATATATAAATCTGAGCAGTCTGTTTTCTGTGGCAACGCACATAACCTCTAATCTTTATGCCATCTTTACAAAACAGGACTTTAGCACAAAATGACATATAAAGCTACTATTGAGGTTCAGAGTCCATAAATAACTTTCTTAATAGCACATTCCTAATAAGTGGCACAACTGTAAATCATGGGTCCATCTGATTTGAAACTCCTTGCACTTTTGCTTAATATGCACGGTTCTACATTTTTAAAAGGCCACAACAAAGAAAACTTCAATTCATTAGTTAATGTGTTCAACATTACTGAATTCTTCATTTATGTTCTAGGTGCTGAATATTGTGCCAAAGACATCCTAATTAGAATCTTTGGGGGGTTCATTATGCAAATTTTTGTAAAAGAGTGGTGTTAATACAAAGAGAAAAGTTATAAGAATAAAAGTGTATAGGGCTGAAAGTGAGTTGTTCACTACCAAAGAAAAACTTCTTGGTCCATTATCTCAATACCCTCAACTTTCAGAAAGTACACTTGATCTAAGCTACTGATATAGAGTAAATATATATACACATACACAATATTGAATGTCTCACCTTTCCTCTTTTCATATAAAACTGTTAGCTTTATTTATGAATCTCAGCAAAGGACATCTATAATTGTCATCTTTACATTAATTTAAACAAAGGTGCTAAAAAGCCATAAGAATTTGATACACTTGTTCGTAGTTAAACACAAAATGAACAATTTCAATCTGCCTAAAGAAAAGTAAATCAGTAAAGAGAGAAAATATTTAATGCTTTTCTTAAGAGCTAATTCTTTTATTACCATGATTCTACTTGGATTCTGATATATCAGATTGGCTTGGGAATCTACATACATCAGTCAGGATTATCATCTACTTCAATAATCCCTATAATCTCTACTCTATAACAAAATTCATTAAAATATTTTAAACTATATCTCTGAAATAATATTATCACAATATTGTTTTAAGGACAAATTTGTTCTAAGGTGCTTTCTGACATTTAACTACATCAATGAATTTACTTTTTGCACATTCTGAAGGAACGAATAAGATCTTCATGAAATTCCAGAGAGAAAATGATTTATTCACAATATCACAGAGCTTTGGTAGCTAAAAAGATCCTGGCCAATCATTTAGCTCATCCCCTGTTTGCAGATCAGGAATCCCACAGATTCCACTGCTGCAGAGCTACCTAGTGTCTGAGACTCAAACCCAAATACTTCCGATCTCTACCTCCTGACAATGATATTTTACAGGAAATGGGATTTTTAGCTACATAACCTTCAAGGCCCACTCAAATGCCACCTCTTCTGTGAAGCCTCTCCTACTCTTCCTAGAAAAAAACTCTAAAGGGCAGACTATGGTACTTTATCTATGCCTCTCCTACAGCAATCATGCTTCCCATCTCATATCACTCTTAAATATCATTCCCCTCAAAAAAGATTTTTGAGTCATTTCTATATCGCAGAGCATAGCACAATGACTTGAACTTGGTAGTACATCACTGAATGGTGTTAGCCATATCCAAATCTATATGATCAAGAGAGTTGGCCATTTTATTTTTTTAAAGCCAATTTCCTGGTTTACATTAGTCTTTAAATACTCTCAAATGACATTTCCTTTTTCCCTCTAGAAGACGGGGAACACGTTGAAGCAACGGACATCCTGGTTCCTAAGCCTCCTAGGGATTGCCAGGAGTCAGAGATGTGAACAACCGGGCCCTTGCTCTCCTTACTTAGTACGGGAGAGCTGGCTTCTGCAGACCTTTTAAGACTTTGCATTACCTTATCCAGTAGAAACAAATTAGAAGAATAAGGAAGTAGAGATAAGCAGGTTATACGATAAAAATTTTCATCATTCTGCTTTCGGGATACAAAGTGGGAGGGGCCCAAAAAGAATGTTTTAGGGGATTTCTAATCATGTGGAATGAAAATATGCCTTTAGTTTATAAAAAGATAACTGAACACAAACAAAATAAAGCCATATCTGATTTGCACATTATATAATTGATGTCTTTGAGTTTTCAGGTGGCACAAACTGTTACACGATTCCTTTATAATCCAAAACAAAAAAAAGGGATGTTAGAAAGTATATCTAAGTTTCATTCAAGAATACTATCCCACAGGCTGAATGTGCCTCACTATAAGAAAAATAAAAAGCTTACATTGAAGCAACTGTATGTGTTATTTGTGTGGAATCTGTTTTTTAATGCTGACACAGTTCCCACAATCCCTTACTTGAAACCTTGGAACCAGATGAGCTTTGGAGCTCAAGATTTTTCAGATTTGGTAAATATGGGGCATATACAATTATGCTAACACTCTTGTCAAGATCTGGGGCAGCACACGGTAACCAAATACATTCTACAGTAAAACATTTGAATAACACCAAGGAGGATAAACCGAGACTATAAAGAGCTTCATGTCAGCTCTTTACAGGTTTTGCCACAAAATTGGGTCAAGTCGGGTTTTGCCTCCAAGTCACCAGTTTTTTCAATGTTTCAATGCTGACAAAAAATTTAACCTCTTAATCTGCAATAATTAAAAACTTGGTGATAACATGAGACAGCTATAACTTTCAAAGATCCTCTTTTCACTTAATTAAGAATCATACCATTGCTCAAGTCATACACATTGTCTTGATAATAACTGCTGTCTGTTGAGGCCTTTATATAAAATACTGTACTAAGTGTCCCATAAAAATTATTTTTTCTATTTTGTCTTATGAGATAATTTAATAAGTATACAAAGTTAAACTGCATGTTTTAATTTAATCATGATTTCCTTCTCAATTTTAGAACATGGAGTCTCTTCTTTCAGGTTTTAAATTGTGTGGGAAAATACTTCTATCAGATAATTATTTGACCACAGATCTAAGGGCTTATTTGCAAATATAGAACCTGTGCCTCTTTTAAATACATCACAGATATTTCTTAGGCTTCTTCAATGTCAGTGTCCTAAACCCCCTACCACATGAACGGAACCCCAGGCAACTTTCTCCATTTTAGGGCTCTGTTTTCTATGTTCCCCTTTTAATTCTAAGGAAGCACTACCAAGCCAGGTTCATTTTGATTGATATGCATTATAAAATATACTCTGGCCAAATATTGCCCTGTAATATTGAAGCAAAATCTGGCTAGATGTCAGTTAAATAGCCCTCACTCAAAAAATAAGTTAGAAAGAAAGGAAAGAAAGGAAAGAAAGGAAAGGAAGGAAAGGAAAGGAAGATGAGGGAAGGGGAAGGGGAAGGGGAAGGGGAGAGGGAAGGGGAAGGGGAAGGGGAAGGGGATGGGAAGGGAAGGAAAGGAAAGGAAAGGAAAGAAGGAAGAAAGAGAGAGAGAGAGGGCTACTACTACTATTAATAGAAAGCTCTGAGACTGAAAAGCATTTAAAGCTTGAAAATGACTCACTCTACATTTCATTGGTTAATATACATCACTTAAGCAATCTCAAATAAAATAGTTTTTTAAACCATGATTCTGACAACTCCAAGTTTAAATAAGTGGGGAGAGGAAGATGTACTATTAAAATCACTTTCAGTTCTTTTTTCAATTCAATTCTCTCCCACTCTCTTTCCACACACATACAAACACATACACACTCTTGAGAGTAATAATAGTCTGTTTAATAAAATTTAAGACATCTGTGGAATTATTATAAGAAATTACTTTTTTACCTAGTTTTAGACTGAATGATTTACTGAATTTCCCTTAATCCTTAAGTTGCATATTCATTGCTGTATTTTCCTCTAACTGCTGTCACTTAAATTGTCATGCAGAATAGGGCAAATCAGGGTCAGTTTATATAAGCGGCATCAATCTGAAGAACTTCATCAGTCTTTATTTCAAGGCATTATGCAAAGAAAACTGACATTAAGAGAGCCTTAACTGACAGCAAATGAAATCAATCAGCAAATCACTAAGCCATAATAAACTCACTCAATTTGTAGATAACCCTTCCTTTTCCAGGTCTTCACCTAGGCAGTCCATCAAACACTGTTTTTTGTCCAAGTAGCTAAAATGAATAGCAATTCTATTGTAGTACTTGAAAGTTCAAGTGTTCACAGGCTTCAGTCTCTCAATAATAAGCATTAAAAGGTATTATCTAGTAGGGTTATACTTAAATAGGCTTCAAAAAGAAAAAAAAAGAGAGAGAAAGGGTCAAATTTGGGATTTAGTTTTTGCCTCTTAACACTACTGATAAAGAAATTATGTTCAAATAGTCATGGGAATGTAAAGTACAGCAAAGAAAAAGGGGAAAAAAAAGAAATTATGTTCACAGCATTCAGCGGCTTTTCTACTTTAAGCTAGCTACCTAGAACTAAAAGCTGTAACCAAAAAAAAAATGCTCTGTACTTTCATGTTTTGTGATTTTGTT
Source organism: Pteropus alecto (assembly GCF_000325575.1). Classification (NCBI taxonomy): domain Eukaryota; kingdom Metazoa; phylum Chordata; class Mammalia; order Chiroptera; family Pteropodidae; genus Pteropus; species Pteropus alecto. Next base: position 4,229,165 of record NW_006441071.1, read on the forward strand.
TTGGTTTTTGACTAAGTGTGTCTCAAACATCTCACATACAGGCAAACATCATCATCGCATACAGGCAAAAACCCCCCTCAGTTGGAATTTGAAGTCAAAAACAATTAAATAGTATAAATTAAGGCAACAAAACCAGTTAAAAGAAAATATGAAAACAGTAGTAATACTTCAGTTTCTTGGTATAATAATTATTCAAATAAAAGTATATGATATACATTCACCAAAGTTTTAGTAATTGCATTAGACTAAACTATAAGGAAACACTGAAGTTGTGGAACATTTTATTCTTTTGATTGTGCACGTCGCTACTAAAGTGAAACTTGTATCAAACAGGTCATCAATCAAAAATTTCCAAGAGTCAAAACACTAAAACATGCCTCAATATACTTAGGTCACTTTTCATGACCCTAGGCCTGTTTGCAGTTCAGTCCAACATAGCTTATATTAATTTAGCACTTTATAATGCAAAAAGCATGCTCACATGCACGCTCTCTCATCTGATCTCCCCACGATCCCGTGAGTGAAAGAAAGACAGGCTTCACCGTCTCCTTTTGACAACGAGGAAATGGAATCCCAATGCTGCTGAGTGAACTGCCATGGTGGATAATACAGGGCCAGGACTCTGACCCACGCCTTCCGACTCTCCGCACAGGCTTTCTCCAATCCTATGGTGCTTGCCTCTTTCCAGCGAACAGAGTTATTTTATAGCTTCTAAATTCTATGTTCTAATGAAAGTAATTCCCATTCTGATCAACATGATGTTTCCAGCAAAACTCACTGACATTCAGAAAACTGCAGATTCATGGTTGCCTATAATCTGATGTACCTGCCTGTCTGTTAGAAGGGCAAAAATCTCGACCTGAAATTGAAAACTAAGCAAGTTTGCATCTGATCAAGGAACATTTACATGCCAAATATTTAAAGAAAAACAGTTCAAAAAATATCTATTAGTGCTGTTTAATTTTCAAAGCTCTTTCATACATATCATGTGAACGTCACAACTGCCCCAAGATGCAGCAGGGCAGGTATCATCATCTCCATGTCACAGATGGGAAGCCGACACAGCAGAAGCATCAAAGAACAAGAGCTCACAGAAAATAATGATTCTAGGACAGAGCTCCTGTAGCACTTTCAGGTCTACAAGGATGGTAACTCATGTTCATCCTCCGCAAGAAACAACAATGCTGTGTTCTATGAGAAAAAAACAATTGGGTAAAAAATAATGGGAATTTCTGCTACCTGTGTAATTTGTGTCTACAGGGGTAGACGCAAATTTCATCTGTTCTATGGCCAATCCAACTTCCTATTGGTAAAGGTGCGTAACCTCTTCAACCTTTTGTAATACTGACTCTGCTGTGATTTTATTTTATTTCTAATATTCTTCCTTGTAATAAACAAAGGAAGAAATGATAAAAAACAAAAGTGGAAAAATAACTTTATGAATCATGCCAAGTTTTTAAAGAATTCCTATCAGATTTCACTTAGTGTCGGCTCAGAGCATTGATACCAGATTATTCCCAGAGGGAATAATTCATGAATATTTTCAGCTGCGTTAAAGAGTAAGGAGTCATGAGATTCCTCAGTATGAGGTTCTATGCAGCAGAAACTTTATACTGATGCATTCTCTTGCCCTCACATGTCATCCTGTCATTTTTCAAAAGGGAGAGACGAAAGTCTCAACAAGAAAGATAAAAAGTTGTTTCAGACTATCATTGTTCTGAAATAAAACCCATGATGCAAGATTAACAGGTCTCATCTGCTGAATATTAAAAAAAAAAAAAAAAAAAACAAAACTTTTCAGAACTCCCAGCTTTAAAAGATATTTCTTAGAAGTCTATTGTCATGTAGTGCCCAAGACTATGTTTTAACAATAGATACGAAGAAAAATACTTTTACAATAAATATTTTATAATAAAATATGGTGACTAAGAAAGGAATGGTAACATATATCACCTGGTAAAATATCTGAAACTAGAAAAGCATAATTTTACATTTTTACTCTCAAGATTATGTCCTAAAATTCTGATTGATGTATCCTCTCCCTTCCCTTTCCCGACCACCATCACTGCCACCAAAAAAAAAAAAAAAAAGTGTAAATCAAATAGGCAGAGGAAGGGAAGGTGAGAAGAGTTACGTGATGATACCAAAACTGCTCTGATGACTGATGTGCTAGGCCAAGTCTCTAGCAAAATCTTCCTGTTGATCAAAAAATAAAATCTTAGAAGAAAATACAGATTGAGGACAATAAGGTATAACTCATAATGACTATAACCAATGTTTAAATGCTACGGTTTGAGTATTTAATAACTGTTTTCCCAATTTGCAACACATCCTTAAAACAAGTGCTTCTGTACACACCATCTTATTTCTTGCAATATTTTATTTCATTTAGCATTGCTTACAGCTCTATTACCTGGAAATTTTGAAGAAACAATGAATGCTTGCGCATACCAAATCTTCAGAGGAGAATCCTAAAATTTTAACTAGCGAATAACAAAAATGTTTTTGTGACAATATTACATCAGAAAATGTCATTTACCTTGTGTCAACAGAAAAAATTACAAACTAATTCTTCAAGTTAGGCCTGAAACCTAGAACATTTAGATTCCTCAGCAGCACCCTTTATAGCCTGTGGAACTATAGGCTACCAGCTGTCAAGCAGCTAGATAAGATTGAGGACAAATTCTCATAGATAACAACTTTAAGTAATCCCAAAATCTTTTTGATACCTTATTATTAAAATGGTCCCACTTACCAAAAAGGTCAGATTCCCAATAATCTCAAACATTCAAAGCACAAGCATGGACCCAGAAATAAATGAAAAAGAATATCCATGGGACAAACACCTGTCACAAAATACAGTCTCTTTAACTTCACCGTTGAGATCCTTAGACTGAGTGAGCCCTGTCAACTCTAAATTAAGGGCCAGTGAAAATGGAAATCTGAAAATCACGGAAGACCTAAATTATAAAATAAAGACAAAACTTTCTTTTAGTATCATAAAATAAAGAACCATACTTTTAAAAGGAAACGAAAGAACTAATAGAAGTCACTTAAGATTAAACAGGAATAGTCTTTTTCAGGGGCAATCAGTGAATATGTAACAAAAACCTTAGCATGTGCTTAATCTTACTGCAGCAAATCCACTACTATATTCTAAAGAAAAAAACAGGAAATCATGCAAAAATTTATGTGAAAAGATATTCATTGCCACCTTATTCATAATAACCAGAAAAATTAATGACTCAAACATCCATCAATAGAAAACTGATTAAATATACTGTAGTAGATGTATGTAGTGGAATATAACTCAATCATCAACAATGATGAGATAAATATGTATTTATTGACAAGAAAGACATCCATGATGTTATTAAGTTAAAAAGATGCTTACGATAGTGTCGCCCAATTATTGTCTAAGTATATATAGACATATTATATATGCTATGTACATGTGTTTGTATTTATGACTAAAAAATAACTCGAGTAACTACAAGAATGTATACCAAAATGTTAACAGATTATCTCTGAATGGCAGAACTTCAAATTATCTTAATTTTCCTCTATGCTTTTTAGAGTCTAACTTCTTATTGTCATAATCATGTACGATCTTCTTAATTTTTTAAAAGCTAATTTCAATATTAGCAAAATTTCTATGAAGTTGTAGTGTTTAAAGATAAATGACATTATACATGAGTACTTTACACTATTATTATAATGTTACAGTTTATAATAATGAACCAGCAAACAAAAATATTAATTAGGTATGTTATATATTTATTTAAAAAACAGCATTTGACATATTTAGCAGGATTTTCATTTAAAATGGCTGGTTTTCATGTTTTAAAAAATAATCAGATATCTGAAAATTAACTTATGTGGTTGGGATAACACAAAGAAGAAAATATCTAAATAATACAATCTCTCAAGTGAAACTGCCTAACATCTCTTTAATTTCTAAATATGCCAGAAAAGGAGGAATTTCTTGTATAGCAATTAGAAGTCTGCCACATTAAGTAGCAGAGAATACATGTAAAAAATTACCAGGAGTGATTCTTGATATTTTTATCACCTGATAATTTAGAAACAGATATTTATTTCTTCCTTCTATACATAAAAAATAACAAAATTATCTTCAAGATGCTATGATTTAACTTTGTAAATACAACAAAATAGCTAGAAGAAACTTCTATACCTGGAAAATAAGTATAAATGTAAAAAACTATGGTCTCCAAAAAGTCGTAGGTATAACACATAACAAAAAGCCATACCATGTAAAGACTATGTAATAACATGTTGGGTAAAGGGTGATTAAAGGATTATTGCATTTATGGTGACGACTTTGTTGTTTAAAATCTTCATAAGTAAATGGTTTCATAACGAAGCCTTTCTATATAAACACATATTTATAAAATATACTATATTTCCAGAGGTATAGTTATTATGCACTAAGCCTTTAACATTTTTATGAGATGGTTTAGGGGACTTTTTCTTTTTAAATTAAATGAGCCTAGAAGTGAAAAATTGATACCAAGTCTCTCGAGGACACGCACAACTTAGGCAAAACATTCCAGGGCTGACCTGTCGAACAAGGGTCTGGAATCAAGCACTTCTTCACCTATAGTCACAGAGGGCCTTCTCTGAACTAGGCACACGGCTGAACTCTGAGGATGCAGCAGTGAATGGAACCAAGTTCCTGGCCTCATGAAGCTTTCAAGTTAGTGGATGGCTAACAAATACTGATTGTTTACAATGTATCTGTGACTATTCTAAGCACTTCAGATGTAGTAACCCACTTAATCGCCTGTCACACTGAGTTAGAAACTTTTACTATGGTAGCTTTACAGATGTAGAGGTTGAAATACAGTTTAAGTAACTTTCCCAGTTAATTTCTTTTGGATTTCTATTCTCTTCACTATTTTCCTCACAAATGAAATTGTATTCCACAGACAGATCTCACCTTTATTCTTTTCTTCTCTCAGCCAACACACACACACACACACACACACACACACACACACACACACACACCAGTAAGCGATAGATTACAAAAGGCAGAAAGTCACAATTAAAAGCATGAATGGACCAGTTACACACTGGGTATGTGATCTTTAGCAATTTACTTCATATCAATAAACTTTAGCTAGTTTCTTTATAAAATGCATAAAAGCAGAGCACCTATTATTCATAAGGTCATTGCAGGGATTAAATGAGATAATAGATATACGGTGCTTAGCATGGTAACTGGTAACAGAATAACGTTATAACAAATGTTAGCTACTGATATTGTTCTTTGTTGTTATTGTTGAATGGAGATGGAGACACACTTATTGCATGCCTCCTAAAATCTGCCAGATATTAAAAATACTACATAACATAATTATTGAAAGAACACAATTCGAAGTATAAAATAATGAGTAATGGAGATTATCTTTAAAAAGTATGGCAGAATATTTTTATTACAAACTCTTCTGCATTGACATTATACTGGACTTTTCAGCTAAAGCTAACTTGTCTGATCTAGGTGGTTTTAATTTTTTTCCAGTATTCTAGTAGACCAATATGCTGGTAATCTGAGAGATAAAAACACAGGTATAATTATTCTAAACTTTCCACAGGAGCTTAGACAAAGCATTTTAGTGCCATATGCCTCACTGGAACATAAGGAAACACGGAAAAGTAAGTAGGGAGGTAAAGTTGATATTGATCAAAATTATTTAAAGCTTTTGAAGAAATTAGGAAGAGTGAAGGAACCAAATAAAAAGATATAAAGAATATCCTAAATAACCATTCCTCAAAATAAAACTTGCACATACACCTCTTAAAAGTAACAAAAACAAGCTACCGTTGCATACTTCATGTTTACAAGCGGTCCCATGAATGGCTGCAAAAAGAACAGCCACCATGCATTGCCTGCTTTCTTTGTGCTAGGCACCATGTTCTCTACCTTACATGGATTGCCTCATTCGATCCTACCACAGGCCTGAGAAATGGGTGATATTACACTTTTTTTGCAGATAAAGGAAATTGAGGCTAAAAGCTAGCAGATATCAGAGACCAGCTGAGCATCAGTCATATGTTCTTTGGGTCCAGAGAGAAAAGGTAATCCATTCGCCATTTTGCTTGTCAATTGTGCTCCTTGGTCTTCTTTCTGCCCAGAATTATACTTATAATAAAGCTTTTCCCACTGGAAAAGACAGACAGGGTGTCTAGGAAAACTTCAGCACCTACTGCTGTAAATGATGGCTGTGTAGGTTGGCCAAACGGTTCATACACTACCACAACTTGCATAGTGATATTCTCCTCATCATAATCAAAGGACATGCACTCTTTGAATAGTCCACTTCATGAGCACTGAGTACAAAGCTAAACAAATACTGGATATCTAAATATGCAGATACACTTAGCATAAATATACATATTTATATACTGCAAAAAGTTAAAAAGTAGGGTTCCATAATATAAGCCTGTTAAATGGAAACACAATATTTTATTGTGACTTTGTCTACAGTACAGTATAAACTATGACTACATCATACATAGATGCATAATGAATATTTTCATAAATGGAAGAAAAACTCCACTATAGATTTAAAAGGTTTTACTCTTACGATTTAACATAGGTGTCTAGATGTTTTAGTGTCAGATTTTATGAGTTAAAGTTTTGCAGTCAAATATATCTAGACTTAAATCAAGGCTCTGGGCCCCGCCTTCTACTTGCTGTTGATTTTAGGAGCATTGTCTGTTGTTGTTTTTCAACTGAGAAGTAGAGATAATGCCATCCATTTGACAGTTCATTGTGAGAATTAAATGAGATCATGTATTTAAAGAGGTAAGCATGATACCTCGTGCACAGTAAGTGCTCACTGAAATGGTAGCTACTATTATTATAATTAAGGTCTTCGATTAATACAGTGCCCTTCTTCTCAAAGTACTCTAAGCATATCACCAACTGTGTATGTGTCTGTGTGTGTAAAACACTATTATGGCCCAAATCATGTGCTCTTCTCTACATGGAATACTAAACCGAAATATATATTATTAAACTACAATGTATATTACAGCACATCAGTGCAAAACTTAGCCAAGTGTTTGGTATATGGTAATATGCATAATTATTTTTATTAGAACTTGAAAAAGATAGTAATTTAAAATATAGGTTTATACATTCCCTTCTTGCTACTCACAGATGTCAAAGTCATGGAGAGTTCACACTTTGCCCCCCAGAATGGCATTCCTAGGAATCAGTCTCTTTCCAAATCACCAAAATCTAGAGTTTGGGAAAAGTCTTTATTTTTGAATTATAACAAGAATTAAGCTCTGTGAGATTCTGAATCAAGACAGCCAAGTAAAGGATTATTTTAAAACCACTAGAAAAATCTCAAATCATACCGTACTTGTGGTTACAATGAATTGATAAATAATGATAATCAAATTTATACTAAATAATGGTACAGTATTCTAGCCTATAATTGGAAATAAAAAATTTTTATGCTTAGTTTTATAATTACATATAGTTTAGATATATTGGTGGACAATCTGATGAAAAAAACAACTAGTTTTTATTTTTTCTTTGTAGAGCATCAATTTGAGTATTAATAACAAATTAAATTAGGGTAT
>NW_006441071.1:4236826-4273271 GCF_000325575.1 Pteropus alecto
GTAGGGAAAATTAACATAGCTCCATTTGGACTGACATTAATTTTCCACAAACTTAAAATTAAAGAATGAAAAAGTTTATTTTAAACCTCAAAATGTGAAACAGAAACTGAATTTTGAGAGATATTGCTCTTTTAAATACACTGCAAAATCCAGGCTGCTATTGAACAAGGACGACCTCTTTTGAAATATCGAGCTCCCTATATTTTAGATAATGTTCAAAGACTTTTCTAATAAAGGCATTGGACATTAAAAGAATAAAGCAAACACTGAATTAAAAAAATTAAATTAAAAAAAAATTTAACCCTATAAAAAAGATCATGACACAATATAACCTAGAATAGAAAGATACCTGCAGCATCTGAAAATGACTGTTTTAAAAAATAATTATCTTTATTATTTTTAAATTATTTGAGGTTTTGTGATTTAGTGCTTGAGTTTTATAAATGAAATAACCCAATTTGCACATATTATAATGTTCATTAAAACTAATCATTAAAGGGGAAAATACTCTACATTGCAAAGTACAGTTAGGTTCTAGATTTGCTGAAATTAAATAAATTACCACGTAAGAAATGTTGGCTATACTTTGAAATTAACACTGAAAATTTTCAAATATCTCTCTCGATAATTTTACCTAAAGTGATTTATTTTAAAAAAACAGTAAGAGCTACAAATTGAGACTAGCTTAAAGAGATAAAAGCCTAGCATCTTATTGTCCTCTCCTGATGAAAAAAGTATTCTTTTAATACTATACTTATCTATAAAAGACATATTTTTTCTTGTTAAAAAAAATAATTTTCTGCATTACTTAATAGGCTGGATCGAGGCTTAAAAAAAAGCACAATTATTTGTTTAATACAGTGTTACACGACAGAAGAAAAATGAAGAAAAAAAATTTTGCATCTCCTTTATGTTATTCACAATAGTTTGAGGCTTTCATTCTCTCCAGTTAGTGCAATTTATTTTTCCACACGTCTCAGCAGCAAACAATGTTATTTAGACTCTAACCTGGCACGCTACAACCTCTGGCCTGCCCTTGAGCCCCTCCACTGCAAAGGTCTCCAGGTGCAGTTTGGGTAGCTGCAGGGTGAAGTCATTCCTACTTGCCGCAGTCCGTGACAGCGAGATCTGATCTCTGACCTAAAGGGAAAAAAACAGCATCAATGGTAATTCCCCTTCAGACACATTAACTGGGATGAACTGGGTCCCCTTGAGCCCACTGAGTGGACTTGCATTGATCGCTGGACCTGAAATCCATGAATAAATTTAGGACTAATTGATTTTTCGTTGCAAATAAATCTCTAATTCGGAGTGCTGGGGGAGAATGTTAAGAAGAAAAAGCATCCTCCTGCTTGAAATGAGGGAGGGAAGAAGAGTCACTAGAGCTCTTCTGATCAAGAGGTTCTGAATTATTTTTCACTGTTGCACCCTGAAAAGAATAAGGAAAGAAGGAAAAAACAGCCACAAAATAAAAAACAAACAGTAACATCCTAATTATTATCACTTTCTTAATAAGATGTTTAATTTAACTGGTATTAACTGATATATAGAGAGATAGATACATATATAGATATACGTATATATATATATATTTGACAAGGTGATTATTAGGTACTAGTCTTTGAAAAATAACTTCAATAATTGGTATCCTGAAATAAAAACAAATATACTCGACACCCAAGAATACTTAAAAATATACCAGCAAGAGATTTGTTTGCCCTTTTTACTCTTACTAAACTTGAGTCTTATTGATTAAATACATATAAACCAACTTGGTAATGCAACTTCTAAATAAGATAATGGATAAAATCGGTAGTATTTGTACTCTATTTTAAGTATTCAGAAAAGTAACAATACAAACAATTCACAGATACAGGAAAAATACCAGTTCTCTATCCAGTATAGATATCACGTGGAGTTGATATTACACTGCCACCTTCTGGAAAAATGAGAAAATACTCCCTTTATGATACAAATACTAGATATAAAACATTCAGAAATAGACATTTTCATTTTTAATTTCCAAACAGTAAAATCCCTAACAATTCCACAGTTTAGTTTGCTTTTAAGATCAATAAATCTCATTTTTAATCATATGGATTAATGATAGTAGTTTTCATATGTAGGCATATTTTCTAACTATCCTTATGCCTGAATTGATTTTAAAAATTTATCTCTTTGCTACCACATATAAAGTCACAGAATAGAAAGAGTTTTTTATGAGTTTTATGACTTTTAGCAAAGGTCAAAATGGGTAGAACTATAGAAAATAACATTAATTGCTCAAGTAATTGGATTTAAATCTCTACTTTTATCTGAGCAACTTCAAATGTAACTTGGCAATAATATACGATAGAAAACCTGTCTTTCATTTTTCTTTTCTATATTGGCAACTTGTAAAACAGCTTAAATTATTTTTTATTTTACGAACAAACTATCATACAATATAATGTTTCCTTAAATCAGCAAATACATACAAATATATGACATATTTAATTGTTCATGCTTGTCTATTAAAATCCTTCTATTCCTAAGTTGATCTGAAGAATATCTGTCAATAAGTGAATGTCAAAGTTTATGCTGTAAAACATACACTATAATGCAATTTTTAGAATAGTGTGAGTATTATATGCATGATGGAGTTCCAATTCAGAACGTATGTTTATCTGTAACAAATATTCTCCAGTCTCTAGTCAGTATGAGAATGTTGTTAAACTTACCTAACATTATAGAATAAATCATATTTTACAAATATATTTGTTTTAGGTTTTATATTTTACATGTATGAATAACTTTTCTTTCTCTTTTTTTTTTTTTTTTTTTTTTGGTCACCAATGTGCAGTCAGATAAAAGAAAACATTAATGTGGATTAAGGTACTGAGAATTTATCAACATCAAACCACTGGTGTTTTGCCTTCTACCCTTCTGAACCATAGTCAATAGATCTAAATATTTTACTGCACCCTGGCCAATTCATTGTTTGATGTTTAAAAACTCACCAAGAATCAAAGAAAATTTATTAAATTTGAGCCCCCAAATGAGATACTATTAGCTTTGAAAGTCAAGTTTAACTGCGATATTGATGATTCTCTTTTTTCTATGACAAAATTCACTAGGGATATCCTGGATGTCAAAGTACAAAAGCAGATTGCGAATACGGACAAAGGCGGGTGAGGGTACTAGGAGCAATGTAGGTATAATCCACAACACAGTGCTAGCACTGGAGGTCCTTTAACCCTATTCACACCAGGTACTACACTTCTGTGAAGCTGGATGAAGCTTACATACAGGAACAGTAAGCCACATTTCGTATTCTCTAAATAAGCTTTCTGAACAAAATTAAGGTGGGGCATTTGGCATTTAAAACTGAAATTTATTATGAAATTAACATTTTCACTACAACATTATTTAATTTGGCAAACCAAAAATTCTTTATTTTAGATTTAAAAACTCAAAATGCAGCTGTTTTGCTAAACCTAATAATGAGTATCATAATTATATTATTTGACTCATGTGCATATGTTAATACTGTTATTTAATTATAAATTATCTGTCAAATGTTGACAGTGCCACCATGATATAAAATAGATGTAATATCACAAATATTTCTACTAAAATTTAAGAATTTTTTCCACTTTTAAATTACAGCAAAACTTTGAGAGCAGGCATCTAAAATGTTCTCCCAATATTTCTAGAAAAAGGTATTTTTTAAATCTTAAAAAAGGATTGGCTAAGAATGACTTTATTTTAATGGGTCAAGGAAGTGAAAGCATCATGTTCAGAGAATACAAAACAGTGACAGTAAGACAAGTAAAAATATAATGGCACAGCAAAGGAGCAAGAAAGAAACATGACAAGGAATGGGGGAAAAAATAGAGGGTAAAAGGGAGACTGGTTCAGAAAGAATGAAGAAGGCAAGTTTGAATTTCAGGGTGTGAACAAGGATAAACAGGGCAGAGATTCAACACAGAACATAGAAAAAGGACTCTCCCCTTATTGCATTAAATTTGTTCATGAAAAAAAAATAGAACAGGCAGGCTGAGAACAAAGCAACTAGAATCAGAAAAGAGATAAGTGGGATTTTTTTAGGAAATACTACCCATTGGATACAAAATGATTCCTTTCAAAAATGAGAATCTAAAGTAAGTTCTTTTACTGTCAAAAGTTTTGAATTAACGATATTAGAACAATAAAATTATTTTTTTCCCTTAAAGGAAAAATGTGTTCACTCTTTAAAATACAGATTTTAATGCAAATTAATGTTAAAATAACCATTGTCACCTGTCCATGGATTATAATTTTACATTTCAAATTCATTTTAAATATAATTTCAAGACAGTTTTAATTCTGTTTACAGCACATCATTACTTATCCTATAATTAAGATACTATACGCTTTTCATTGATTTATTTATAGATGTGAGCGATAAAAAATATATATACAATGTTTTTCTACTTCAACATTGCTAACAGCTCACTTTTAACATTTAATGAATTTTTCATAAAATTTCATAATATAAATCTCAATTGCCAAATTGTATACATTGTTATAACATTCTATAAAAGTTGTACAATTTCATATTTTGACAAAGAATAAAGATAACTATATTACTCCACTCTAAAATTTTGATTTTTAGAGAGTAGTTTACATTCTCCTTTTCTTATTAGTTTCAGAAAACAGATATTTCTAATAGATATACTATACAAGAGATGTACAGAGAAAAATAAATGAAACTTTCTAAGAAGTAAAATATTGTTGCAAAATATATATTTATTTTTTATAGCAATCTAGTTCCAGAATTCAGTGATTCATAAGATCCATGTTGTACTATTCTATTCCTTTGATTAGCCTTTACTTACAAGACACCAACCTGTTTTCTAATTTTCTATACTCCAACCATAACACCAAAAAAGCTATTTCTCCTAGATATATCAACTATTAAATTAAATTAGTCATTTTTAGGAAAGCTGTTCAACTCTCAAAATGTGAAGCTGCATCCTGTATCATGAACAGCTCTAAATTCCTCTGGACCCAATGTTCCAATTAAAAAAAAAAAAAACACCTCATGAAATGTACTACTAGCTATGTTTTTATCAATAATATACCAAGGAGAAGTAGCAAGTAGTAGATCAAAATTCCAGATACACTTAAGAACATGTGTAAGAAAATGTATATAATGCCTGCATCTTGAATGCCTAGGAAATGTAACTGATATTAGGATTCTACATCACATTCTTAATCTATCTAAAATTATATTTTTCTCTAATCTATTATTGTTTCTAATACTTCAAAATAAACATTCTTATCAGAAATATCCCATCAAATACAGACTTCTACAATATTTCCTGTAACCTCCATTCTTACCACTCTGTGTTAGTGTTTTACTTTGCTTCCACATTCCCTGCTTTCCTTTATCCCTATCCTTCCTCTGTACTTCCTTCCATATCCGTTGATACCTTGTTGCATTCCCTTCTCTATCCTAATTTTTTATCCTACACCCTTAGAGCAGCCTATGCCCTATTTTTCAACAAATGTAGTAAAGAGCAGTATGCAGTCGACTCACTACAGCCTAGGAACCAAATTCAGCCCACTGCCTGTTATTATAAATAAAGTTTTATTGGAACACAGCTATGGTCATTCATTTATGTATGTATGTCTTTGGATGCTTTCCTGCTACAATGACAGAGTTGAGTAGAGACAGAAACCATATGGTCCACAAAGCTTAAAATATTTACTATCTGGCTCTTTAAAGAAAACATTGGCCATCTCTGCCTTAGAGGTACAGAAGGAAAGACAGTATTTCTCACCATCTATAAAGTTTCTTAAAATGACCACATCTCACCAGAGAATGTATGAGCAATCTCTAGTAAAGTCAACCTTATATCACTAACACAGAGTGTCATCTCAGACACTTTCTGGCTCCTTTTTCCTAGTGTTTCATAAAATAAGTGTACTAACTCCTGATGTATTTTGAAGTTCACATAATCTAGTATACAACTTGACTGAGTCTCACTTTCCTGGCACAACTACTGATCACCAATTCTTATATCTAATCAACAGAAAATTTGGTTAAACAAGTAAAATAGTCATACTGGAGAGCCTTTTGTAAATAGAAAAACAAATGAATCCGCCAGTTAAATATACTCTGTAATAACACTAGTAGCAAGAAAAATGCTATTCATACAGACACTCTTAGTAAGTAATAAGAATGTCATTCCAAACTCACAAATTCTAGAAGGCAGTAGAAAGAGAGAATAACAACAACAACAAAAAAGATATTTAGACAGTTCTAGGACTCTGGTATGTGCCTAGTGATAAAAGCAAGGATTAAAGCATGCCAACACAATGGAAATGATATTCATGAACTAGATAGTTATAGCTTAATGGATATTTCTCACTTTCTCTTACTTTTTCCCTAACTATTTAATTAATGAAACGGATAGAGGACAATACTATCCCTATTAGTAATAATACCATTAATACTTCCAAAAGTACAACATACTTTTCAAAGTACTCTCCACACTACCTCACTCAGTTCTACCATCTACCTTGTGAAATAGCTATTGCCACCCTAATATGAGGCTACTGAATCCAGTGTTCTTAACACGAAATAACTATGCTTCTTAATATCTCTAATGAACAGTTAATATTTGAGGAAATTGTTTAGGATTTTGGTACCTCTTTCATTTTCCTACTTAAACAATAACACTAATTTTTTTTTTTCCTTTTCTTTGTCCCTTGTCTGGCAATCTTAGTAAAAGTATGTTTCATAAAAGGATTTTTGTGATAAGCGAGAGAGACGATTATTTAAACATCCTTATTTTCCTCAGTAGTTTCATTGGGCCTGCGAGCATTCTCATTCAATCATGTTTTCTCTACCCCCTGCTCTCCTCCTTCCCCAACACGCATACAAGTGTAACACTGAGAATCAGGTTACCTGTGCAGCAATCACCCTTATATAATGGTCACAATCTCACATGGAAGATCTCCAAACTAGGGTGTCCCAAGATATATGCAACAGTTCCTGCTGTGCTCCAAACCTATGGAAAGGAGACCTTGGCACTCTCTCAGCAGAAGCGGGCACTCCATTGGTGCTGCAGCAAGCACAGACACTCGATATGAAAAGAGAGATGTGGGAAACTAGCCTTCTTTCACTGGCAGGTTATTTAACTTCACCTACAACTCTGGAACAGAGCCAGAACTCTCCAATGACTGCCAGCTGCTGTCACCAGAAAAGAAGGCAAAATCCACCACCACAACCACCCCATGCATTATAGTTACATCCCAATTATGCAACTAAAAAACTGATCTCTTGAATCAAATTATCACGCTGGCTACATTCCAATTAAGGATCTGAAAAACTGAACCCTCAAATCAAATTATTAAGCTGGAACACAGAGTGATTTAATCATGGACAGTTTATAAAGGCACTAGACAGCAGGATAAATCTGTAGAGCAGGTTATATTTCACAGAATGTACCCCGCAAACAGATTGCTGTGACCTTGAGCTATTTAAAACACACAAAACCCATACTTGAGAATAGAGAAATGTATTTATGAACTGTTACAGTCCTTCACACAGAGATACTTTCTTTCCCAGGGTAAATTATTTCAACAAGAAAGACAGAGGTATGCTGAAATTAGTTATTTAGGTGTGTTTAAGCTAAAAACAGTTAAGCACTTGTACACGACATTCTGTAGTGTCTTATCTTCAGTTTGTCAAGGTTTTTAAATCCCTCTTGAGTTAGAGTACCATTTTTAGCTTGGCTAGGTCAGAATGACACTGAACAATATGAATGATGACACACAAGACAGCTATATGGACAGAGTTGTCATCAGCGAACCAGCTGTGCTAACACCTGTACGTCCTGCACAGCTGATCTTCAGAAGCAGGATCAAGAAGCTAAGAATGGAAAGGAGTTCAAAGATCATCAGTAACATTTTAGAGAGTCATTAATGAATCATTAAAAATTAGGTTTTAGAGGCAGGAGATCACTATTTCAATTTTTAAAATAGTGTCAGTTTCATAAATTAAAAAATATTCTATGGTCTTTGTATTACTTATAAATGTAGTAAAAAACTAAAAATCAAAGATAACTACGTACTGTCAAATACTCTGGTTAACCATTTTTAAGGTTATAAAATCACATTTAAAGATTTGGCTATGTAGAGTTTTCACTTGTCAGATCCTGTTTGACTCTATTCCGTTCCACAATTCACTCTAACAATAGAAATAATCATCTTTCTATTTTTCATAAGCATCAAACTAGCTAGTACTTTTATATTCATTGTTAGTATGCTTCTATTTCCTAGAGACAGACATTCTTAAAATTAAATTTAGGCTTTCTCTTCTAGCTCTTGATTAGGCAAAGTAAATACACACACTATTTTTAGAAATCAAATAAAGCAGGTCACAATATCAGCAAGACTCGCACTGGAATCTAGAGATGGCTTTAGTTATCTTTAGAGACTGGGTGATGATAAAAGTTTGACTCAATCAACAAACATTCATTATGTGCCCGCTGGGTACCAGGCACTGTGATGGATGCTGAGGATATAAAAATTCAGGTAAAGAATTCCATCCCTCAAGGACTTCAAACTCTAGCGGCATAATTAATCTCTCAAAATGCATTTCCTAGCCTCCCACTTATCTATAATGTCTTGTTTCTTCTGTCAATTGCTATATCGCTTTCTTTCTTTGCCAGAAAGTACTACGTTAATCAATCTCAAACCTTTATCTGACTCACATATCCTGCTGATCACTCCATATTACTTTAAACTCAGTATTTCCAAAACAAAACTCATCACTGTCTCCCTTTACCCTACTGAAAAAAGCAAACAAATAAACTTGCTCTTTTGTACTTCTAACACCAGTTAATCTCACTACTCACACTGGGAATCACCCTCCCTCCCCTTATCCTATTTTACTAAATATGCTATTTTACCAAGTAAGTTTCACATCCTTTCCTCAACACCACCTACCATCACTATCCTGGTTCAGATCTTCACCAGCCCTCATCTAGCCTACAGATTCATGGCTCTTAAAACCCCTTTCTTACTCACTACATCCAGTCTGCAAATCTGCCCTACAGAGTACAAATTCAATAAGGAAATCTGACCATATCACTCCTTAGCTACACCCTAGTTTATTCCCAATTGTCTCCATTAAAACGATTCAAGGTTCTTGGAATGGCAAAAAAGTTCTTTCAGGACCTGGCTTCCAGCTGCCTCATTCAGCCTCATCTCTCATACTCTCCTTGCATTTAATGCTCAATTGAGGCTATCTGGCTATTCATGCTTCCATGCACTGGCACATGCTACTCTCTCTGCTAGAATGCCTTTACCATCTTTCCTCACACTTCAAAGCCCCATTCAGGCATTAATTTTCTCCTAAGAAACCTCCAGCTCACTCTTGGGTTTTCTAAGTATGTCTCATTGATGAATCACCCTATCTAAATGGATATAGACCTGCATCTTATGGATGCATATTTACCATGGTATACTGGAATTATCTGTGTCTCTACCTTGAGGGAAGGACTAGGAGATATATATATGTATATACACATATATACAGATACACACACACACACACGTGTGCACACACACGCACACACACATACACAGTTTCCCCAAGGAGGGTACAGTTTCTGGCACATAATATACACTCAAAAGGCATTAATAGGCTCAACTATTTATAGTCAATATTGTGTTTTATGACGGCTTAGAAGTTTTAAATAATTTTACTACAGAAACAAATCCAAAAGGGCTTCAGCAAAATCTCCTGTGACTCACTGGTTATTGTTCCAGTGTCATTTCAGCCTGATAAATTTAGAGAATTCATATATGCAAGGTCTTCTAGACAGTCTTTTGAGGTTTCTGAATTATGACTTCCTATTTTACCATTTAAACAATTTACTTAAAAGGTATTTAACACCTCTCAGTAAATGTTCAGTGACAACTTTAAAGTTTATAATACACTACGATCATACATAGGAAACATTTCAGGTAATTTTACCAAACTTGTAGAACTCAAGCAATCTCTAAAAGAATCCAGCCATATTACTAATTCAACAATTACAAAAGAAAATTACTACCAAAAATGTTCAGATTCTTCTCTACATTCAAATTTTACCCAAATCTACTTACTTTCACCCCCAGTTATAGTAAACAAAGACATCTCTCTGCCAAGACCTTTGTAAGTGGAAACAAACAATTAACTTAATTTTCTCATACCTAATCCTAAGTAATCCAGGCATTATCCTATCTATCCAGTCACTACCTTATCCTGAAAATAATTTCAATATAATTATTGTACTTTGACTCCAACACAATAGAAATGTTTGAAGAGGCTCTTAATTTTTAAAAATTTCAATTCCTATATTATCTATATTATCAGTAACATTAGAAGGTTTTTGCTGGTAAAGTTATTAGTAAAATAAAAGTATATAATAGTAGTGTGATCTTTCCATGCCACCATAATGGCACACGTGAATCTCCGGCCAATGCACTCAAGAGCATCAACAATGTTGCAAAGAGAGGTAAATGTCAGGTTCTTATTAGGCCGTGCTCCAAAGTCATCGTCTGGTTTCTGACTGTGAAGACGAAGCATGGTTACATTGGCAAATCTGAAAACACTGATGATCACAGAGCTGGGAAAATTGGCTAAACAAGTGTGGAGTGATCCGGCAGGTTAAACAAGTGTGGAGTGATCAGCCCCAGATGCTAAACAAGTGTGGAGTGATCCGTCGGGTTAAACAATCATCAGCCCCAGATTGGATATGCAACTCAAAGATCTAGAAAAATGGCAGAACAATCTGTTCCCATCCTATCAGTTGGTTTCACTGTCCTGACAACTTTAGCAGGCCTCATGGACCATGAAGAAGCAAGACGAAAACACAAAGGACGGAAAATCCTGGGATTCTTTTTCTAGGACTGTAATAGATACGTGCAAATAAAATGCCTCAATGGAAAAATATATATATATATTAGTGTGTGATATTAACAAAAATGTGGAGGAAGGAACTCCAAAAGCCAGATCTTCCACAAAAGCAGCAAATAAACTGGCAAAGTTTATTAGAATCATCTTTTTCAGAACTCTGGAAACTAAATGAAATATTATGGCAACCAGACAAAAGCTTAATCAAGGAAAAAACATCTGAATCTCGGTATTTAAAGAAATCTGTTGAAACACTAGCTTTCCACTAAATTAACAGAAGATATTTCAGTGGCTACACATGACAAAGAATACAGATTTTACGAAATTAGTTTTGAGATGTCACTAACCAAACAACCACTACTAGAGTAGCCAGTAACAATGAACACTAGAGATGGGGAAGAATTTGATTTCCAGAGTTGCCACATTGTAATATTCAGAATATACTTTATTCAACAAAATATTATAAAGTATGCAAAGAAATAAAGTATGATCCATACACAAGAAAAGTAGAAATAAGAACCGTCCCTAAGGAAGCCTAGATATTGGATTTACCACCAAATAACTTTAAATCAATTATTTTAAATACTCTTTAAGAGTTAAAGGAAATAATGTGCAATGAACCAAAGGAAACCAAAAAGGGAAAATATAAGTAAAGAGATAGAAAGTATAAAAAGAAACCAGATAGAAATTTTGGAGTTGATACATTCAAAGTACTGAAATGGGGTAGGGGGGAGGCAGGGAAGGGAGGCACTGTCAACCAATAATTCTATATCCAACAAAAATATTCTTCAAAAAATGAAGGAGAAATTAAGCCACTTCAAGCTACATGATAGCTGAGGGTACTCATTCCTACTAGACCCACCTTAGAAGAAATGCTAAAGGTAGTGATTCAGTCTGAAATGAAAGGATACTAAAAGGTAACTCAAATCCACATGAAGAAATAAAGAATACTAGTAAAGGTAACTATATAGGTAAATATGAAAGACAGTACTAATGTATTTTTTGTTAAAGACAGTACTAATGTTAATGTCTTTTTTCTCTATATGATTTAAAAAACAATTACATAAAACATTAATAATAAACTATGTTGATGGGCACACAATGTATAAAGATGTAATCTGTGACAAGGACAACATAAATGGGAGCTAGAGCTATATAAGAGCAAAGTTTTTGTATACTATTAAAACTAAGTGGGTATTAATTCAAACTAGATTGTTGTGAATTAAGACGTTAATTGTAATCCTCAAAGCAACCACTAAAAAAATAACTAAAAATATGTAGTAAAACAAAAGAGAAGAGCATCAAATGTTATACTAGAAAAGATCTACCTATCACACACAAGAAGGGAGAGGACTAATACAGAAGCTGAAGAACAATATAGATAAACTACATATAGAAAAAATGGCAAAAGTCCTTCCTTATCACCAATTACATTAAAAGTAAATTGATTAAACTCTCCAATTAAAAGTTGGAGATTGGCAGAATGGATTCAACTACATGCTGTCTACAAGAGACTTATCGTAGATACAAAGACACAGATCAGTTGAAAGTAAATGGATAGAAAAAGATTTTTCATGCAAACAATAACCAAAGGAGAGCTGAAGTGGTTATATTAATATCATACAACTTAAACTTAAAACTTTAAGACAAAAAATTTTATAAGATACAAAAAAAGATTGTATAATGATTAAAAAGTCAATCCACCAAGAAAATATAACAATTTCCTGATATGTATGACCCTAACAACAGGATCCCAAA
Source organism: Pteropus alecto (assembly GCF_000325575.1). Lineage (NCBI taxonomy): Eukaryota > Metazoa > Chordata > Mammalia > Chiroptera > Pteropodidae > Pteropus > Pteropus alecto. The sequence goes on from NW_006441071.1 coordinate 4,249,521, forward strand.
ATACATAAAGCAAAAAGTGACAAAACGGAAGGGAGAAATAGTTGAACAATAATAGTTGGAGACTTCAAAATCTCACTTCATTAATGGATAAAACAACTATACAAAAAGATAAGCAAGGAACTAGAAGACTTGAACGATACTATAAAACAACCAGACATAACAGATATATGTAGAATATCCAACAAAAGCATAATACTCCTTTTTTATAAATGTGCAGTAACATTCACCATGATAGACCATATTCTGGACCATACAGCAAACTTCAAGAAAAAGTTTAAAACTTGAAAGAATTGAAATCCAGCAAAATATCTATTCAAACCATACAGAATTACATCAGAACTCAACAGTAAAAAAAATATGAGAAAAATGCCCAAATATTTTGGAAATTAAACAGCACATTCTTAAACAATAAATCAGTCAGAGAAGAAATCACAGGGAAATTAGAAAATATTCTGAGATAGATAAAAACAAAAACACAATATAGCAAAACTTATAGGATGCAATGAAAACTGTTCAGGTGGAAATTTACAGATGTAAATACCTACATTAAAAAAAAAAAGATCTCAAACCAATAACCTAATCTCTGTCTTAGGAAAGTAGAAAAATGAAAGTAAACTAAACCCAAAGAAAACAGAGGAAGGAAATAAAAAAGATCAGAGCAGAGACAAATGAAAAAGAAAACAGAAAATCAATAGAGCAAGTCAAGAAAACCAAATTTGGTTTCTTAAAAAGATCATCAAAATGGACAAACCTCACCTAGAAGTACCAAGAAAAAAAAGATTAATGAATTACTAAAATCAGGACTGAAAGTGGTGATATACTACTGACCTTACAGAAATAAAATCAATTCTAAGAAAGTGAACAATTGTTTGTCAACAAACTAGATAACCTAGACGAAATAGACAAATTCCTTGAAAAATACAAACTACCAAAACTGACTCAAAAAGAAAGAGAAAATGTGAATAGGTTGACTTTGCTAAAGAGTTTGGAATGGATACAGCCATTTTTACCGGACCGTGAAAGAGCCTGAACCATTCTTCTGTACTACTCTTAGTTTCTCCAAGACAGTGAAAGGCCACTGGATAGTCCAAGGTGGCCAGAAAAATAAACCTGTGAATGCTGGCATGTCTACATGCTAACCTTCTGCACCAACCTGAGTACTTCAGGAAGATTGTCTGGGCCACTTCCTTATAATCCGTTTGTTCTCACCCTTCCTAAATTTTCACATCAAGCTTTAAAAATAATCGATAATTTAAAAACCACTATATGAACAAGAAATTTCTAAAGACATCAAAATTATTAACTATTAATTTTAAAAGAAAAAAAAGCCATAAAGCAAAAGTAAATCTACAGTGACTGTAGCCCAATTCTAGAGATATCTTTCTTCCCATATGATACTAAAATCAAAAGATGAATTGCAACTAAAAAACCATAATTGTCCAGTTGGGAATCAGTTTTTATTATATTTAAAATATATATTTTGACATTCTTATAAGGAAAGGATAAGGTAACATTTATACTTCATATTGATCACAGTTTTTCTCTGATGTCAATATCCATTGCCTGAGACATCTGCCATTCAACATTTTTTTCCTCTAGCTGGGAAGATGAACAAATAATTGGATTTCAAAGGCAACATTAACTGTATAAAAGGTATGACACATATATACATGATTGATTTTTCCTATCTCAAGCACAAAAAAAAAGTCTCTTTTCCTACAAATCTAAATTTCAAATTTCTAGCACATATGGGACTATATTTAAACTATACTGAATGGCTAAACTTTTTTAAATTGAGAGGAGGAGAAATGATAGTTACAAACAAATATTACTTAAAAAATAGCACTCAGAATATTAGATTTTTTTTTCAAAATGCTTTTGGTGATATGAAATAATGCTAGTAACTTTCTAAAATACCTAAAAGAATACACAGGCTTAGCATTTCCAAATTGTAAAATGTATTAAATATTAGTATGCTAATGTTTATTGAATATCTCCTTAAAAGGGTTAGTTTTTAGGGTATTTTTAAGTGATTTGCAAACTATATTATATAATAAATTGATTGACAAAATTTTTCTAAATATGATTCATTCATGAATTCGTATGTCTTTAGTACTAGATTTATATTTTCAACAAAGTATCAATTAAACAATAACAGAAACACATAAATAACATTTCTCTATTTTTAAATAATGAAATAGTGAACACATCTTTGAACCTGAAGTGCTAACAAAACATGAAATCAGTTAATACATTAAGTTCTTAGTAATATCATAATATCCTTATTATGCTGCTTATCATTACAAATTGAAAATTACCTTATAGAGAAGTAATCAAATTTGAGAATAATATAACACTAAATATGTTAAACATCTACTTTAAAAATACATTTTTATAAGAACATAAATTATAACTTGAAAAACATTACTGCCTAGTTAAGGTATATGAGTACTGCCAAATATAATACATTATGTCTCTTTATAAATATACATATATAGGATAGTAGGTTTAAGAGTTGTGAGAGGTTAGACATTGTGGTCAAACATTTTATCATTATGAGACATTTAAGAATCTTAATGAGCTCTGGTTCATTCAGCAAAGACCACAAATAATTCAAGTGCAATTATACCAGTTTGGGGAAACCATTATTTTCATAGTTTTATCAAGTACATAAAGTGAATTCAGAAAAAAGTTATGAAATAAAGCATTGTATAATATAAATTTTCAGTCATTTGAAAGGATCTTTTTGTTATTTTTAAAGAAAGTACAAAATGAATTAAAGTGCTTTGTAGTTAATAAAAATAATGACTAGAACAGTGTCATAATACGAGTTAAATAATATTTAAGAAATATTACAGTACCTTATGAAGCATGTTTTCTACTGTTCTCATATGATTAGCAACACATTCTTTGTCCCTAGAAAGAAAGATTGTGTTAGTAAAATCCAACTGTAGTTAGTAAAATTACAACTGTTACACATTTTGATATGTCACTATTATTGAAAAATAAGGGTTAATTATCATTGTACTCCTAAAAGTATAAAACCTTACTATATTCGCTGATATATTTACACATTTAACTCTTATCTTCAGTTACAGATTAGAGGGAAAAAAATCTTAAGGACATTTTAAGTTAAAAAAGTGAAAAATGAAGAAAGAAAAACAAAATTAGGGTTATATTATTGATTAAAGATGTGCTGAATGGGCTAAACTTTTATTCTTTTGGTTTCTAATGAAAAAGAATTTTGAAATCTTACTGGCAGGGATACATTAAAAGTCCCTAATATGCAAAACAATGTTTTCTTTCTATATAGTCTTTTTTTGCTATAATATTTACACACAAACCATCAATGACCTTGAATAGAAATATGCAAAGTTACTAGTTTCTTCTATTAGCTTTGTATATTAAATTTGCCCATAATAATTTTTTTAAAGTTTGGATGAGAACACTGAAGACTAAAATTTAACAGTAAATAATAAATTGAAAATTGTAGGTAATATATTAGCCTTCCAAATTTCACAGACAAGCCAAATTCCTGAATTAGCAGCAATGTTTGGAAAATACAATATGAATCTGGAGGTTTTATAATCTTGTTTTCCTTAATCTCTGAATTTTCAGTTATAAGACACACTAGAAATTACCTAGGCTTAGTTTCTCATTTGACATGAGGTAACTTAAGACAGAATGAAAACAAAAAGCTGATTTCATCAAACTTACATATATTTTTCAAATGACAAATACATATATCTAATATGGTATGCAATACTACAGAGCTTTACAATTTTCAAAAAAAAACTATTGGTGGGTATTCAAATATGCCAAATTTGGGCCTTGTATAAACTGATTTTTTCATCGCGTATGGGCAATTTCCCAAGCCCACTGGCAAAGCTGTGGATATCCTAAGATTGCAGATTCCCTGTCTGTGATTTACTTTACAGACTACATTCATATTTCATGATAAGCATTTAACAAGAGTTTGTCTCAAAAAAATCTTAATTAATACATATTTTGGTAAGTACAGGAATCCAGAATTCCAAATTTAGAAAACAATGAGTTTATTAAAATTAGATGTTTCTTTAATCCATAAATAGATTTTCTTTAAACCATGCTGTTGTACAAAGGACTGTCTTAAAGTACTCTATGTAATTTAATGTGGGGAACAAATAAAAATACCCAAGAGAACTGTTCAATTTGAACTTCATGTTGTATGTCAACTTGATTACCTGGTAAAAGGGAAAACACTCTCATCACATTTACATAGTTGCCTACTCTGAAAACTGTATATATTTTCTAGTTAACATATTAGAACATAGAGCTATAAAATTAAATGACTTTTCCATGATCAATATGTTTTTACTGCACGTAAAAAGAGGCTATGATACACATGTTGATTGTATACTAACTTAATTTCTTTGTGGAAATATCACTTGCAATATTAGTATATTATAATATATGCATAACAAAATATGGAGCGCAATGGGGCAGAAGGGGAAAAGGAATATGTGATAGAAAAAACTGTACAAAACTTTTAAATAGTCTTATATTTCGCATTAATAAAAACATGGTTTCTAACATGTAACACTGCAACAGAGCCCTAAACACACATACTTAGTTAGAGGTTATACAGAAACTTACACTTTTCTGAAGTTTCTCAATAAAATATACATTTAGAATGTTAAGAGTTTTCTTTTTTGAGGATATATCAGAGAATTTCAAAGAGAGACAGCTGTACTTTTGTTTTCTAACACTGTATTATCCAGGGCTAAAACCCGGAGCATGAAAGTAAGAATTGATCTTTTGTCTGTTTTAAGTGATCTCCCCAAGGTCCAAATGCTCACTTGGCTGCCATGCGGAGGGCACTTTCTGCATCATGGATGTTCTCCTCCAGTCGACGCTTGTCCTGCTCCAGCTGGGTAAGATGTCTATTGAGCTGACGCAGAGATTGATCTTTTCTTCTCAGCTCCATCTTTGCCTCGGAGAGACTCTGCAAGCAGACAGAAAACAGAGTTACTTGTCGGCCCTGATAATTAACTTCAATTTATGCCATAGGCTATTAAACAAAGAAAGATACAGACTGACTGAGAAGTAGACTTGGGTCATTACACATCAAGGTTTAACAAATTTTCTGCAAAAATTTTACATACTTACTAATTAGAAACGATAGAACTGATAAGATTTTGAAAAATGTTTAGCTACAAAACACAACTCCATTTTACTTTTTAAAATACTGCAAGGCAAATATATGTTATTCTTACTAAAACTATCTGGTTATAAAAATCTCCAGTTGCTTTTCTTTTAATGATGAAAAATAAATATTTCGGGGGAAAGTAGATGAAATTTAGAATCTATTAAAAACCAGAACTACACATGCCCAAACTGTGTATATGATTGAGAAGAAGGGGGATTATGATACCTGTAAGAGTATAAAGAACCCGAGATTTAAAAATACCATTACTGTCTTTATAAATATACCTATAATAGTTGCTATAGACAAGTAAGTGGGCAAACTGGACTCCAAAATAAAATTCACTTACTTTCCATAAATTACTCTCATGTCAAGAATAGCAACACAATATGATCAATATGCTTCAAGAGAGGAAGGTATAAATAATACTTGCATTTTGAATTATATATATTCCATAAATATTTTTCTAGTCACGGAAGTATAAAATCTATTGACTGATATTTGGTATTTGTTTTAATCTGAAATATTCATTTAGAATAAAAATATTAAGATGCAAGTATACAACTTAATTTTGGAACTTTAAGGCTAAAAGTCTTAAAATCAGAAACTCACAATTTAAAGGAGAATTTTCCAGACCTCATTTAAAATTCTAGGATGTAAAACAGTATGGGGGGTCAGAGTATCTCTTAGCACTAAAACTCTTTTCATTCCTTTGCCTATGACATTTCCAGAATATAAGCTTATCAGTTTTTCATTTAAATTTGTTGGACAGTGAGCTGAATAATTGATTGCATACATATTTTTTCTACTTGCTCAGAGTTTAGCGACTCATTACTGTCCACAACCGCACTTCAAATATCCAGTAAAGAATAACCAAAATGTGATAATTTCATGTTTAAAATTCTTCTAATAATATTCTTTTAATGCATTCACAATGGGTAGCATAAAAAAATCAAGCTGCCTGCATGGAGCTAAAGCAATTCATTCTAAATGTTAGTGAATTGAAAGCAATCATCAGTCAAATCAGGTATTTTAAAATGTTAAGGTTTTAAATTCAATATTTCACTTTTCAAACGGTCAAGTTAAAAATAAGCAAGTTAAAAAAAAGCTACTTGTCAGATATTATATTTTATTTTAAATCTTTAGTATTAACAGATCTTTAAGAACATCTAACTATGGAAACAGTCACTGATTCAAACCAACTTCAAAAAGATAACAAAGAACAGATTTTAAAAGCCGTGGTAAACCTACTTATTTTGTGCCAATGTTAAGATATTTAAAAGCATTTAAAAAAATGAAATCCATATTTGAGTCTTTTTTTATCCAGTATTTCTGACACCTCTCAGGTAATAAAAAATTGCTATTTTTCAGGTATGAAGATAAAACTAATGATCCACCAACAGTTACACATAAAGCTCGAATTCTTTTCCAACAGAAATAATAGATTTGTGCCAATCCATTCAAATTTTCTTACTCAGTAATTCTTATGACTAGAAGTGGATAATTATGAGGAGTATTCAGGATATCGTCCCTAGCCTTGTACAGACTGAAGCTCACTTGTCCAATCTGAGTGAACCCATGACCTTGGAATCATTATAAAACCACACTTGACTTTTCAGCAATTCTACGATATCCTTTGAAGATATAACTCATAAAATTAAAATTTCCACTATATGTCTCCATCTTTCATTTTCATCTTTCAGGGGCAATGGCAGGGAGCCACCAATCTCTCCTATAGCTTACACTGTTTCAGAGGGGTAACTGAATCATCTATTCTAAGACTGAAATTACAGAAAATGAACAAAAAGTAGTATAAGCAAAGTGATATAGATCATACTTCTATACTGTAAAAATGAAGAGATAATACAGGTTTTTTTTAATCATAGTTCTATAACTTATAGACACAGAATTCCCATTTTCAGGAGTTGAGGGACATCACAATGGAACCTCTATCCATCAGTGGGTCCAAGGAGATATGCAAAAAACACCAAGACATAAAAGTGATCCAATAATATGTCTTTTCCCTAATATTCACATTTTTTGTTTTTGTTGACAAAAGTACTTATCTTTAAAATCCTAACACTGAGCTTTCAGGAAAGAAAAATATATTTATATATGTGTGTGTGTGTGTATATATATATATATGTGTTATACATATGTACCTATATCATATATAATATATGTTATATATATATAAAATTTTAAGTTCAGCTTTTCTTTTCTCCTATTTCGATTTATCTAATTAAAACCCATGATAAACTTTACGGACTCTAATATTTCTGACTGAATGACTGAAACCAAGAGGGTGTGCCTCCAGGCAGCAAGGCAACAATGATAAGCAGCAGGTTAGCCACTAATTTCTCAACCAGGGTAGATTGTGAAAGTGTGATGTTCTGATATCCAAGAAACTGTTCAGGAGAGAATAGGATAAATCAAGTTTAATAACTCTGCTCCTAATTGTTCCCCCAATGCTCAACTCTAATTACTTGGAGAACTCTCTTGACTGTCACCTGATATTAAGTTGTTGGAGGCTGAGCCTGGAACAGCAAGATAATCAATAAACATTTAGTGGGGAGAAGAATGAAGATCCTGTTAAGCAGTGGGAACCTGCAGCACCCAAAGCCCTTCTGCTCATGAGAAAACCTATGGGACAGCCATAGTGATTGCAAAGCAATAATCCAAAGCACTGTTTTTAGGCCTTGAGGCCTTTAGGCAACAGTACATTTGAGGAAAAAAGGTTAACACGGTCACCCTAATTACAGCCCACTTTCACATACTTCATATATAAGCGAAGACAAGCCAATTAGGTAGAAAGGAAGATAAGGGAAGTTTTATTTGTATACTAATTAAACCCCTGATGAAATTAAAGGAAAAACATACAGCTCTGTAATTGTGTCTGAGAAAGGTCACTTCAGGTTCAGTTATCAGAACAGCACAGCCTTGAGATATTTCACTTAATCCACAATACAGCCCTCATTTTGTACTCAGGTCTTAATATTTACCAAAAAAAAAAAAAATTCAAAGCCTGATACTGCAATTATCTTTAAACTGTTGTGAACAATTTTAGAAAATTAATGCTAAATATGATAACAAGAGTTTTTAAAAAGATAGAGAAACAGTCCAGCTATACAAGAACCAATTTCACAATATTAATTATTTATCAAAGATTCTGAGTTTTCACTTTAAATCCAAAATGTTCTAAAGCAAATTTTTACAACAAAATCCTAAACTAACTGTATTTTAAAAGTTATTCTGCAATATATTTATTGTATTTCTTTTTAGATAGTGATATTATTGCTCACCTTCATGTACACCTCTCACAGTCCAGGACAAAAAAGCAAAAGCTTTCAGTAAACTATTCTTACAAGAATATAGTTTCATACCTAATTGTTTTCCTCAGATGGTCTTGAAAAGCTATTTATTACTAAGGAAAGCTGCCAGATGGATGGACACCAAGGAAGGATAGTCGTACACTGCTTAACAACAGGGATATATACTGAGAAATGCATTGTTGGGTGGTTTTGTTGTTGTGCAAACATCATACAGTATATTTACACAAACCTAGATGGCATAAACTACTACATACGTAGGCTATATTATGTAGCCTATTGCTCCTAGGCTACAAAACTATACAGCTGTACTGAAACTATGTTACTGTACTGAATATTGTAGACATTTGTAACACAATGGTAGGTATTTGTGTATCTAAACACATCTAAAAGTAGAAAGAGTACAGTGAAATACAGTATAAAAGATAAAAAATGGCACGCCTGTAAAGAGTATTTGCCATGAATGGAACTCAAAGGGCTAAAAGTTGCTCTAGGGGAATCAGTGCGTGAGTGGTGAGTAAATGTGACAGCCCAGGACATTACTGTACAATACTGTAGACTTTATAAACACTGTACACTTAGGCTACACTAAACTTATAAAACAACGCAAGATTAAATCAGGCACAAGAGAAAATGATGTGATCAAGAGACTCGGTAAACACTTGATATATGAGGCTGCTGACTGCGAAATATGGCATATTATTTAACAGCACTTTTTTTTTATAAGTAGAAAGAGTCCTTCTAAAATAATGATAAAAAGTATAGTATCATATTTAGGGGGATCATTTATAAACTATATAAATGTCTAACCAATGTACTTTATACCTGAAACTAATAATAAAATAAATTTTTTTTAAAGTATAGTATAGTATATCATAAATGTATAACCCAGTGACGTAGTTTATTATCGTTATAAAGTATTGTGTACTATACATATTTGTATGTGCTATACTTTTATGTGACTGGAAACACAGTAGGTTTGTTTACACCAGCATCACCACAAATGCATGAGTAATGTGTTGCACTACAACATCATGATGGCTACATCACTAGGCGATAAACGTCATTAGGTGATAAAAGATTTTCCGCTCCATTATAATCTATGGGACCACCATCGTTTATGAGGTCTATTGTTGACTAAAACATCATTATGTGGTACATAACTGTAGTTAAGTACAGGGAAAGCTTAGATATAGAATACATAGTAGATATGAATATTTAAAGACCCACACATTTTTAAGTGTCTTTTTTCTTATCCAAAGTTTCTGAAGTTTCTATAATAAACATGTATTACTACTGAACAAAAAAACTTTTTAAGTCACACGTAATTTCATATTTCTAAAGCTCTAAATGTTTACTAAGACTAAGAATTTTTTAAATAAATTATAAATATAAATTGAAATTCTATTAGTTTGCACCTATGAAAATATTCTATGTAGTGGAACCTTTTCCAAATAACAGTTTTATTGAGCTCTGATTTACATAGCACATAATCCACCCTTTTAAACAGTACAATTCAGTGGGGTTTAGTATATTTACAGAGTTGTATAACCACCACCAGTGGAGAGCTTTTTTGAACAGTTCTTTCTTTAAAAAAAAAAAGCGAAACTTAACAAAATAACATGGTTACCTAAATACAGTATGTCTCATTTCAGCAAACTCTAATTTTAAACTACATATGATATATATATATACATATAAGAAGTTTATAATTTCAAAAATATAAATTTGTAACATGAATTCCCTGAATCAGAATATTTGATTAATAAATGTAAATAGTACATAAGTTAAAGTTACCTGGAAACTGTGCACGACTCCTCAGTTAATATTTCCAGATGTTAAGGGAAGCATCCAACATAGTTCCTTCTCACAGGGGTACAGAGTCTTGGTGCTTTAGACCATTAGGCCAGCCAGGAAGACCGAGCACTAGGGGATGTCACTTTTATAGATTTTCTTTTGTCTACTGGGAAATATCTATGGATCCACATTCCTACAGACTAAAAGCTAATGGCTTATTCAATTTGGTATAAAAGTTAGTCATACAAAATGAAAGGAAAGACAACACACATGTTATAAAGAACTAAGCTACATTTCCTAGGTCAGGGGAAAAAAATATCTACAACATTTTTTTTTTAATTTACTGCTGTCTAAGTTTTGAAATAACATTCCTAGATTGTGATAAACTGTAAAACATCTCAGGGAACTAAAACTAATGCTGGAAAAGGGAATAGCATTGTCTTCGGCCCTACTATTATAATGTGACAGCTAAAAATTATACTAATCAAGAATTGAGTAGCTGCTGGGTGGGTCAAACTATGCAGATTGCCAAAGAAAGTATAAAGTTAAAATGATACAACTACCAAGTTTACAACCGAGTACACAAGTTAGGGATGAAACTAAAGAATAGTTTACAATAAAGCTTGAAAATCTGTGAGAGAAGCAACTAGAGAATTTACAATAAATATAGAATAGTAAAAGGTGCTGGTATGTGGTAAAATTACTAAAGGAATAGATTTTCAATCTTTCAAAGTTCGGCATCCTTAGGGACACTATCTTTTATTATTTTCCAATAATAATCCTATGCAGAAGATAGGTGACATATTTATAAACTGAAGCTGAAGATCAAATAACTTAACCGCTTTTGGGGTTGAACAATCCTAGTAAGAACTCACATGTCTGGTAAGACAACAGATGTGGAAGTGTCCTATAAACTGTAAGAGGCTACATAGATTTACTATACATAATGCGATACTTACACTTCTACATATAATGTCATCACATGGTCTTCTTTAAATCTCTACCAACATGTGGCCACTTACGTTTCCATATTATTTTTACATCATCATTTATATACATGTATGTATAAACATTTTTTTAAAAAATAACTATTTCTATCATACTTGAAAAAAGATAAAAGGAAATAAAAACAAGGTTAAAATAAGTTACTTTTATAAACAGGCCTTATGGTAGGTGATTATAAAAAAATGGTACAAATGAGCAATGAAAATTCACTTTTAAAATTTCAAAATATGCTGTAAGGTTTTATTGTAAAATCCCTTATGATTATTGGTATCACATTCTCACATGTTCCTTTAAAAATGTCCTCCTAAATTCCATCAGTATAAAAGGAAAAAGTTAATCCTCCCCAGTAAACTAACTGAAAGTGATCAATAGGAAAATATAATTCAAAGAAAAAGAATCTCATAAAAGTACTTAAAATATATTGAATGCTATTTGCTCTAAGCCTTACATATATACTACAAAACTCTGGTAGACTAAAAGTGTTAGATAATAATGAGGTAAAGCGAGAGAGAAATAGTTAAAAACGTATTCTAAATGACAAAAAGGAGGATAATAAAGAGAATCATAAGAGCCCTCTCAACTAGAAAATGCATCCAGAAAAGTACAGAATAGACAAGCGGTTGCTACATTTATTGTGACACATGACATGTAAGCAGTAATGTGGTAGTAATGTTTTCTCAGAGTATAAAACAAATTGCATTGAACTGTCCTACAGACCTTAGGAGACAGGAACTAGCTGCAGATAACAACCATCATAATAAAATCAGCCCTTATCTGACTTCTAAGTTCTCTCAGTGAATATCTAAGAAATACAAGGGGATAAAATACACAAAGATTCTTCTGTTGGACCTTATCAGCTACAGACTACTCAGCAGATTCCAAAAACTTCACACAGTTGAAAATCCTAGCTATGTGAAGATCCAAAAATTTGCTGAATTCCTTGGCAATAATTTAAATAAGTGAAACTATGAGTTAGGTTGTACAAATATATTTAGAATTAAATGTTGTTTTAAAATCATTTGAGAACTACCTAAAACAACTAAGAATTTGAAAAAATATGAATAATTTATAAAGAGCTTCATATAGTTGGATTCTTGACATTTTATAAAAAAATAAATGATTCAAAAGAATTTTTCAATTTCAAGAATTCTTTTTGTGATATAACTAATAGGGTACATAACCCTATATAATAATTAAAACACACTCACATTAAAATTTCATTGTACTATAGAATTTAAATGACTATCTCGAATATGTCATATATTAAATAATATTAATGATAGTAAATCAAGTAGCAGCTGAGTAAAATTCAATTATTTAAGAGAATTTGAAGGTCAAATATAAATTAGAAAAATTAACAGGTTCTTTTAGACTTAAATATAAACAAAATGAAGTGGTATTTTTCCTTAAAAATTTATTCATTGGATGAATTTTTGTGTATTAAGTATTTTAACACTGATTTCCATCTTAAGTTTAGCAGTATATGCATGAAGGAAAAAATTCTGAATAGCAAACGTTTGTTAATTTTCACTATCTGGAACATTCCATCTTTGTATGAAGGCACTACTAGGCCTGTTCTTGAACAATACCTATCATCCTATAAGTGCTCAATAAATGTTTGCTATTATAATTTATTTCTCCCAAATCCTGGGGGCAGAGAATAGCTTGAGTGACAACTAAACCATATCCCTCATCATCATCATACAAGCATTTTATAGTTATATTCATAGCCCAGTGAGGTAAACTGCATTGGCATTCCTAATACATGCAAGGAAACTAAAACTCAGAGAAGTAATGTTCCTAAGGTCATGTAAATACTAAATGTGAAAATGTGAACCCAAGTCTTCTAAATCTAAACCCTTATTCTCTTGTATTAAAAAAAAAAAAAATGTATTTTCATTCAACTTGGTCCTGAATGAAACCGACCTCTGCACTAGTACCCAACCAAAGAAATAACAACATATTCCAACATGCAAGAAAATCTGGCTGTTTTGGGTTTCTTTAGAATATGTCATCTCTAATGTATCTCCCCCCTTCAGGGACTTTTTAAGGGAATAAAAACAAATGTAAACAGTTTATTGAATTGGGAAGACTGAAAGCGCTAAAAAACAAAACAAAACAAAACAAAATGGCTTAATTATTTTTCACTAATAAGTTCAAATATCCCGTTACATTTCCCTAAGAAATTCCTAAAGATATTTTTGTGGCTTTATGTGCTGATGTTAAAACCTAACTAACCTCAACATAAGATGTGAGTCTAATTTGTTCATTTAACATACATTACATGCTTATCAATGTCAAAGCCATAAATAATAATAACTAGCACTTCCTAAATATTCATTTTTAGGCCAGACATTAACACAATTAGTTCTCATAACAACTCTATGAGGTAAGTAATACTATTATTCCCATATGATAAATGAGGAAACTGAAGCAAAGTTCAAGTAACTTGCCTAAGATTACATACAGACAGTTCAAAATGGGGCAGTCTGACATGTAGATAAACAAATAAAAAAATATACTCCTCTTAGAAATGAATTCCTATCTAGAAAGATGAAAAGAAGTTTAAAAAGCAGCTGATACTAAAGCTAAATGGTCAGTGTTGAGCATTCTTAGCAGAATGAAATGGCATGTTCAGAGAAGTCCAGATTAGGTACGGCTGAAGGAAAGCTGCTACTGAGAATGACAGGAGAAAAGACTAGAAAGGTACAGAGACCATATACAGTCAGAAAATTAGATTTTTAATCTTGTAAATGATGTGTATATAGCGTTCCAAACAGAGTTGCATCAAGATATCTTAGTGGGCCTCCAACCCCCACCCTTCTTTCAACCAGAATTTGCTTTAATGTTTTCTATGAACTTTTGTATAAGATTTTGTTCAGAGAAGGGCTCTATGGCTCAGTATTTGGCAAGTAAATTGTCATAGAGAGCCATGGGAAGCTGCTGAAGGATTCCCAGCCATGGAGCAGCATTCTCTGATCTCTGTCTCCGGGATCATGTATACAAACTATAGCTGCCAAAATAAAATAAATACAAGAGATCACTCTGGCCATTCTGCAACAGCTCGTTTACATCTTCAGTTGGACTCTAATGAAGATTTAATAAGATTTCATCTTTGAGTATAAAGATCCAGTGATATACTAAATTAAAAATCATTGTAAAAAAGAACTGGCTTATAACAGTTTTCCTTAGTATGTAAAAAAGTATTATATCAAATTCACTTTTATAATGCTTAAGCAGAGAGTATATATTAAACATTTACTTCATATAAATGCAGTATCCTAGCCATATATTTTCTATCTCTACTAATAACGACATGAATTCCTACAAGTTATTTGAATCATATGACAGAGAGCCACAAACTCTGAGTCACAGAAGAAATACATGATGAAAAGAATATATTTTAGGAGCATCAAAAAGTTAATTAACAATTGAACTTAGCTATTGTTTTCTGAGGAAAACTACATTATTTGGTCTAGAGTTTTAAAAAGTTCTTTTTACATTTTACCAATAACAAATTGGTTATCATGTTGGGTTATTTTTAAGAAAAAAAGGTGGAAAAAAGTTACCAGTAGCAATAACCATTAAGTGAAGTTTCCGAATAACTAAAAGGGTTATGTGATAACTGAATCATTATTTTTAATGTATCTGAGTGAAACATATAGCTTTTAATCCCTCTTCACTCCTATTAATTATATAGAGTCTGAAGCTGAGTAATACAGAAGGTGTTAAAATAAAGACAAAGACTCACATCTAAAATAACCACAGTTTCAGCAAGTTAGCAAATTCAAACAATGTGTTATAAAAGAGCAAAGAGATGGACCCAAGTCTCAGTGTAATTTCTTGAGAAAATGTGCTCACGAATACCTTGGTCTGTGTTTGGGTTGTAACAGTTTGGGAGTCAGGGGGTAAATATGTAAATATATAAATATATTTATGTATATATGTGTATACACACACACACACACACACACACACACACACATATATACACGTGTATGTGTGTATGTTCTGAGGACGTAACAATATAGCAAAACACTTTATAGCTTTGCTTTAAACGGAATTTTCCTGTGTGAGGAAGTGTGTATGAGTGTGTATGTATACATGTATATATACATTTTCAATATATATTGATTATAAAGAGAGCTTCCCATAAAATTAGTATGGTTTACATTCCTGACACCTTCCGTAACCAACCCATTCGCCTGAAGAAAAACACAGCTGTTCAATCCTTCTAAATGAACGAGATCACCATCTAGTGGTAACTCCTTGAAATGTCAGGCATATGGCTTCTAGAGCCTAGAAAATGCTTTAGGGAATGTGGTTAACGGGGTCTACATAACCTAGAACATTTGAGTTTATTTTTTTTAAAAAACACAATACACTGAATAACATTTTTATTTATTTTTATACTAAGAAATACTCTAGAGCAAGAGAGAAAAGTGCCAACTAGACATATGGCTCCCTCTTTTCAGCCCTCCTAACAAACTAGGAATAAAAACAAATGTTAAAATGTAAAGTTATACCAAATCCAGTCAATATGGCTAACTAGAAAACAGATTCTTCATCTTTTCTGTACTTTATAAAGTAAAAACAAAGTTAGTTATTGTACTGGATTGTGTGATTTTCCACGTCCCTGAGGAGAAAGTATACTCTCCCATCCCACTGATAACTATCTTGACCATGTAAACTGGTAGTGCCTCTTCCGGAAAGATTATATGATCCTATCCTGTCATATCTGAAAGTACCTAAGTTTCTTTCTTTGGCCAGTTAAATGTGGGCAGTAAAATAATGTCGCTTCATGGCAGACACAAGACAAGCAATGTCCTATAAAGATCTATACTGTGAAACCAACAGTGCTATGCTATAAGCTTTACTCATAGGGTGAGGAACCATAAAGCAGAAGCACAGCTGATCCCTGATGGGAATGTATAACATGTGAGAAGTCATTTATCGTAAGGACACTGAAATTGTTGGAGTCATTTGTTACTGTAACATTACACAGGGTATCCTGACTGATAAAGTTCTGTTCCCACATATGGCAATGTACTCTAAAATGTATACAGCCATGAAATCATCAATGGATACTTAAGAAAATCAATTTCTAGCCTGATTTAATATTGGATCATCAGCAGAAGAAATTAATTTTAATTAAATATTAAAAACCATGGCAAGTCATTTGATTATCAGTATAAAGATATGATAAATGCATATTACTATCTTACAGAAAAATATTGAATATGCACACCAAAAATTATAATAAATTCATCTGTACTGCTGTAATTCATAAAAAAACATTTTCTTCCAAAACCTTCCCTAACTTATATTTAGTATATGCATATTTGAATTTAATATTTTCCACTCTAATGAGGAAAAAATATGTCAAGGCAATACTTTGTTCTTTTTCTTTTCCTTCTTAAAAATAAATAACTTTCATTGACACTTAAAAATAGCAGTGACATATTTCTAAGTTTTAAAAAGGACTACTATAACATTGTAAAACATGATACTTACTATACGTTTAAATACATGTGATATATACATTACTAATATGCAAGTAAATATATAAATGTATGCATTTAAAATTTTTTAAAGTATACACTAAAATGCAACAGAAATATTCTTTTTTCTTTTTAGTATTTTTCCATTATTTTCAATAAAACATGTATAAACTTTATGTAACCAAAAATTGCAATTGATCTAATTTTCATAACATCAACTTTCATCACAAAATCTTAGTTTAAATTATATACGGGATATCATAATAGTAAGTAAAATTGATTTGTTAACTATGACCTACTAAACAAGGGTAGGAAATTAATCAGCTATATAACCTCTTATCAAATGGCAAAAAATATATATTATGTACACCTGTATATGTAAATATACAGATGCACACAAATACACATATATATGTAATATGCATTTAATCACTATCATTTATCAAACTCCTTGGGAAAGAGGTTTCAATGATTTGTTTCCTTTCCATAGAATAAGCAGTAAGGGCTTTAGTACTTCTATGTTAATTGTCATATCCAAATAATATCTATCTGATTCAGGGGGTTTTGACAAACCTTCTCCATAATTGAAGTTGCCTCTTTTTAAGACTTTTAACCATGATACAGCAGAGAAGCCCTAAATCCACATTCTTTACAGACAAATGATTTTCTAAATTCCACAAGGACTCTATGTCTGTTCTGTGTCACAGGACTCAGATCAGAAAAACAGATGAATTCTATTTCCATCACAGACGCACTCTTGATGATTTTGGTCTGCTTTGATACTCTGACTTTAGTCCTGAAATAAGATAAAAGCACTATAAAGGTGTTTCCTGTTTCATCCATCACAGCGATTTTCTTGTTGGTACTCTTAACAATAATCCTGGTAGAATACAAATACCTCCCTAACTACATTTTGGAAGTTAGCCAGGTTTTTGCTATCAGAAGGCAAAACTAAAAATACATTTTACCCCTTACAGTTTCAGGCATTCTAATTTTACAGAGGTTAATACTAACTTATTTTTTTTAATTAAAACACAGTAAACACTTGCCCGCATTCCATAAGAACAAAGCACTACAAAGTCATTCATTAGGTAATCTTTTAATTGTAAAAATACTAAAATAAAAATTTTCAAGATTAGTAAACACTTGTTTTGTGAAATAACATGTTGTTAGTGATATAACAATGAAATAATACAAAACTTCCAAATAAAATTTGAGCATGTTAATTAAATGTTTCCTATAAACAGAATGGTATAAGGATTTAGAATACATATCCCCACATAGGAGTAAAATCACCTTTAAAATGACTTTAACATTGCTACTTAATCATGTCAGAAATATAAACATGTAATTAGATAATTACCTCCAAAGTCTGAGACATTTATATTTATGCTCACTCCATTACAAATGTAATATTCTAAAGTTGGTTACTATAATTGTTCAGTTAAATTAAATAGTTCTGAAACAAAACCATCATTGTCTCACATTAATGAAAACTAAAACAAATATATTCAAAGAGTAAATAAATTTTGATTAGCCCTTTACATTATAACGTACTATTTACTAATTTAAAAATAGACCCATTGAAACAACAAATAAAAGTATTTTCATAGTTATCTATGTACTGTTTGTAATTAATTCATAGTTATCTATGGACTGTTTATAATTAAAGTATTCGCTCTGGGTCATTTTTGAAAGTGCCTTCAAAGGAAATAATTTTTCTAATAGAGTCTTACTATTATCATCATCAATAAATATCTCTGAGTTCAGTTCCTTGTTCCACCAATTACTAGCACTGTGACCTAGGGCAAGTTAAATTCTCTGTGCTTTGGTGTCCTCATCTGCAAATTAGGATTAATAATATTTATCTCAAAAATTATTTTAAAGATTAGATGAAATATTATCTTCAAATTACTTAGAGTACTGAGAAAATAATGTCTAATACAAGGACAAATGTTAACAAAATTTACACAGTCCCTGAAGCCACAGTCCACAATGGAAGGTTACAAGATTACAGAGAACCTCTTCTGAAAAATACAAGTCATCAGATTATAAAATTGCACATTTATATTACATAAAGTATTTTAGCATATTATCAATTCAATTAATCACAGAAACTAAAGACTCACATTTAACAATGGCAAAAACCAGCTTTAGTCATTCTATATTTTATGTGGCATAACGTAAATGAATTATCATTTACAAAATTCCAAATAGTTTACATATACTTGAAATTTTGTTTTCAGACTGAAATGTGTATTTCAGAGTAAAACATAGCTTCATTTAAGCATGGAGTACCAAGAGATCAAATGCCAGCCATGGCTGGATAAGGTCCAATCAGAGGAGAAAGCTCTGACTTGCATACCACTGAGAAGCCCACTGCAGACTTACTTGGCCTATGATGTTTTACACCCAAAAGTTTAAAAATTAAGTATCTTTACAGACTTAAACTTTAGTGAAAAGGAAAGAGAGATCATGGGGAAAGCTGATTAAGGCAAAAAGTAAAGGCAGCCTAAAGAAAATTCCATGTAAGAGGTAATGCTTTACAAAAAGCAAGAAAAACAAATAGGAGGCCAGAGCAGGGGAAAAAAAAAAAAAAATCAAAACCAAATATCCAAACACCCTCTAACTATAAGGGACTTTAATACTGTAACAAAACCAGAAAAAGAAAGAAGCCCAAAAAAGTCATATTGATATTCAGACTATCAGGAAAAAATATGATTTCGAACATTTTTTAAAAGGCAGTTTTGTAGGCCTATTGATTCCTTTTGGACATTTCAAGGTAAAGTAGTTACTTTGTACTTGACTCAATAATATAACAAAGATCTCTCAGGAATCTGGATTTAACAAGAAACTTCTCTATTTTTGAAAGAAAATCTAAAAACAAGTTACAGCCCAAACTAACTGGAATAAATGGTATGCAAGTACATGTGCTTAACATGCAATCTACTTATGCAATAATCCCATTTTTCTTCCAAAGCATAAGTCAATAAATCTTTCCAGCTGCACTATAAATTCCAAGGTCATGGACAAAGATGTTTATTAGTATAATTACAATATAGAAGTAATACCATTAAGCCTCCAGTTCCAGGTTTCATAAATTAATAGAAATAGAAGATTAAGAAAGTGTCAAGTGTGGTTTTAATTCCTACACACTAAAAAAAAAGTTCCCAGTGTAGCTCTCTTTTTTTCATGAGCTAATAACGTCTGATTTCATTTTCATTTGATCTTTAGAGTTACTAACATTTTTAAAAAGTACCTGCAAAGTACAGTTTTGTAATCATAAAAATTGAGTTACGGCTTTAAGAAGAGGGAGAAAGAGCCAAAATTGCTTAATGGCTGAAAGGAATCCATTTATAATGTAATTAATCACTCAACTTTTAAAGAAATTCTTCAAGAAGATCTCTATGTACAATTTCTAAATATTTAACATTGTACGCAATTCTTAAACAGTGTTTGAAATCTATCTCTATAGAACTGTAAAACTACACAATACCAATAGGTTCTCGATTGCCCTTCAATATCCAATGGCTTAATTTTCTATTCCCATTAATAAGTAGAGAATCGATATTTCAGAAACAAAAAGTTTTTTATTTATGGTCAAAAACTTTGGGTGCATGGTATAACATGAGAAACAGCATTGCATTAAATAAGAATATCTAATTCTTAATGCCTATACTTCCTATTATTATGGACTTTATTATCATCAGAAATGCTTGAAAAGACCAGGCAGTTGTTTTGGGGTTGCTTTGTTTTGTTTAGGGGAAATCTCTTTTTTAATATGCTTTCCTTCTAATAAACAGTAACGATAGTACAGCAGATACTTATAAAATAAATATAACTGCTTTCTTCTGTCACTAGAGAATATATGAATTTAATACGAGAGTTTGTTTATGTACCATCTGGTTATAGCATATGTGAAACATTTAAAGCTAAAGAAAATCTTAATAGGTCATCTAGATCTGATGGACCTTTCATGTCTTACTTCTGAGAACATTTCACCACCATAGAAACAAACAACAATAAAAACATTTTCTTATGAGGATATTTAGTTTAAACTAGATATTCACTTAATGCCTTACTCACTTATGAAAATATAAAAATTGACCCAAACAGCACTCCAACAAGGAATTTTCTGAGTACGTCAATTTTATCACTGCTTGAGGACCATGGACCTAGTCAAATCTCAACAAGTCTACAGGAACACCAACTCTTCTACCAAAGATGACAGGTAAATTTATTCTTAACAATCTCTACAGACTTCCCCAATCTCACTTAATTCAGTAGTGAGCTTCTTTTGAAGCTACCATTATCACACATAGTTCTTACATATAGTTTTAACATGGTTCTTATATACATTTTATAGACACTTTTAACATACATAACATGAACCTCCTGCATAGCAAGCTTTGCAGTCTTGTCAGTAAGAGAGAAAATATATGGCAAGCAGATTCATAGCAATTTGAATTTTAGATGTTCTAGACCTTGAAATTAGTAACTTTCATGGTTCCCTGTTTATCCAATCCCACATCTTCAGATCTTTCATCTCTCTTCTTTTGTTTCTTCGTATTCTCTCTCATTTTTATGATTCAGAATCATGGCTTTTAATTCAGGTATACTTAGGAAGTCCTAATTTCTTTAAACTTCACTTGACCACAGTCTTCTTTCAGTTTATCATCTATCATATTTTCTTCCTGTCCTTGTTAATTTCCAAAAAAAAGTAAAAATCTATATCAACTACTTTCATTCCCCATTCATACACTATATATAATAAAAGAGTAGGAATTTTAGAGCCAACAAATCTAAATACAAATTCCTACTTTAATACTTGCTGGGGAAACTTGGTCAAACAAATATTCCTGAGCCTTATTTTCCTAATCTATAAAAAAAAAAATTATGCTGCCTATATTACAGGTCGTTGTGAAGATTGAATGTGATGGATGATACCTTTCAAGTATCCACCAGAGAGCCAGACACAGTAACCACTTAATAAACGAACTAAATGCTTACTCTTCTTTGCCATGTGAAATGTGGCCTCTGGTTCCACCATTCTCCTAACAGAGGCAGGACCCAATATGCCAGTGTCCAGTTTCCAGCCTCTTCCAAATGCCAATCAAGAAGCTCGCTTATAAACTAAGGATGCACAAACCCCGGTGATTATTTTTCAAATCAAAAGACTAATTTTACAACCTGTCTTCAGAAAAGAGCAAAATAATGTTACAGAGAAAAATAGTTTTAATATAAAACTTACAACTCTCTGAAAACATACAATTTTCACAAATAATACCATTCAGGCTTCTGTAGCATCCTCTACCTCTATGATGGTCCTCTCTATTTTGTATGTTGTATTTGTTGAATAAATCTTCTTGTAAAGAGTTTCTGCATACGAATCTAAGCATATGCAGATATATTTTAAACAAAGTTTCAACATAGATTCAAACTTACTACATAATATTTCTGGGCATCTGACATCACTGAACATATTTTCTTTTTTTTTTTTAATTTAAATTAGATTTTATAATATTTGTTCAGTCTCCATATTTAAAAATTAAGAATTTCAGAGACAGGAGGAAAAATGGTGGAGTGAGATACATCCCCAGATCTCTCCCCTTGAAACGACAATAAGCTGAACATCTAAAACTCAACAAAAAACACCCAATCAGCACACTACCATGTCTGAGTGTGGGATCTGCACATAAGAGCTACCCCAGGTCAGAACTCTGGGTGTTAGGCAGTGGACTAGGAGAAATAAAGAAGCTGCCTCTCATAGCTGCCGGAGCTACCTGTAGAAGGAGGGGGAGGGAGAGAAAGAGCTGCAAGTTCCCTGAACAGCCCTGCCTGGGAAAGTTGTGAGCTCTCCGTGGCCGGCTGGCAGCAGGGCCCAGTCATCAGGCCAGAAAGCAGAGAAGTGCCTGGCAGAAAAACAACAGTTGATTTTTATTGGCCGCAATAGCAAAACCGAGACTGAGTGGCAGCCCCCAAACCCCAAATCAGAGGGCCTCTCCACCTATACCCTTCGAGACCAAACATTGCAAAGCACCAAGGGAATCTGAGCAAACGCTATCAAAACTATTGCTAACACTGACAGGGACTGAAACTGAGAGTAGTGAGCATGATTAAATATCTATCAGAAAATAAAAAGGCATTTTTAAGGCTTTATATGAAGCAGGGATCCAAGGGGCTTAGATGACATCTACTGGAAACCAAAAGAAAAGTGCCTTCTTTGCAACGGGCTAAAGAGAAATCCTTATATAATAAATCTTCTTTCTGGGAAAAAAAAAAAAAAAAGCAGAATACACTTTCATTAATGCCCAGGCAGAGAAACAGTCCATTAAACACCATGAACAACCAAGGTGACAAGGCATCTCAGAAAAAAAAAAGAGAAAATCTCTAATATTTATGCTCCCAATTGAATGAGCAGAATTAGTTCTTTAGCAAGGAGATTGAAACTCTCAAAAAGAACCAAAGAGACCTTCTGGAGATAAAAAAAAAGAACACATGGCAAGCGTTGAAAAATAAAATAAAAAGCTTGGGAAATAGAGTCGACCAAATGGAGGAAAGGAAAAGATATATGGAAGACAGAAATCTAGAAATAAATCAGAAGGAAGGAGAGAGAAACCAAAGAATGAAAAATAATGAAAGAGAAATTCAAGAACTAGACTAGCACATCAGGAGAGGAAATATAAGAATAATGGGCATCATCGAAGGCAAGAAAAAAAGGAGCAGGGACTAGAAAGCATTTTTAGACAAATAGTGGACAAGAATTTCCCAAATCTAAGGATTGAGCCAGAGCTTGGAATTCAAGAAGTCAACAGAACACTCAATTACCTCAACCCAAAGAAGCCTTCAGCAAGACACATTGTATTAAAATTATCAAAAATCAACGACAAAGACAAAATTTTCAGGGCAGCCAGGGAGAAGAAAACGGTCACGT
>NW_006441071.1:4277220-4359437 GCF_000325575.1 Pteropus alecto
AATAAGCCAGACAGAAAAAGTTGAAAATCACATGATATCACTTATATGTGGGATATAAACCTAAAAGCAACAAATAAACAGGACAAACAAACAGAGACTCATGGACATGGACTATAGACTAGTGGTTACCAGAGGACTATAGAGTAGTGGTTACTAGTGGGGTGGGGCAGCAGGGAGTAGGTAGAAGGGGTAAAGGGGGTCAAATATAGGGAATTGGGGGAGGGAGAAGTGGGTAAAGGGGATCAAATATATGGTAGCTGAAGGAAACTGGACTTTGGGTGGTAAACATAGGAAAGAATATACAGATGTCATATGATAATGTACAACTGAATATTATATAATTGTATTAACCAGTTGCCCCAATAAACTTAATAATAAAAAAAAGTTTTTCTAGGTCCTGTTTTTCTATATCTCTTTTTCTTATTGCCTTTCAAATAGATCTTTCCTATATTTGCTCTTTCTTTCACGTCTTCAAGATATTTCATCTATTTCTTACATCTTTGACAACACTTTACAACTATCAACTATACATTTCCTTACTCAAATTTATAACCATCTCAAATTCAATAAAAAAATTGAAATCATAACTTATTGCATTACACAAACTGATCTCCCACCCTTTGTCAGAAATATTAATCTTACAAAGTATAATATTAATTCATATTTTATTGCTCTCTATTCCTATAGCCTTTAATATTTACTCTGTTGTGATGCAGCACTATTGAAGACTTCTAAAAAAGAAAGGTCCTCACCTCAGATTTTTTTTTAAATGGGTTATAAGAAATGACAAAATTAATCCTTTACCCTCATTCTGGCCCAGAGGAGAGCAAATGAGGTATGAGGAATTCTAACACTAATTGTTCAGGCACAAAGTAAGAATAGCCTAGAAACAGAAAAGCTTATTCAGCTACAAAAAACAAGCGATTCAACAATCACAAGATCTTTGAACTTAAGTGGCCTATTCTATCTAAAAGGAACAAAACTTAGGGCACCCAATTAGCTTAATCAGATTAAAAACACACATACACGAAATTACAAATAAGAAGGAGCTGATTATACCAGAGACATGTAAACTTTCAGTGATTATAAGGAGATATATCATAGCTCTAAATGTATATGAAGTACATTTTCAAACTTGAATAAAATGAAAGATTTCTATAAAAATATAGAGCCAGGCAACTGACTCAAGAAGTCACGAAGTCCAGTTCAAAATGATACTTCACTTCTCTGTCATTACTCCATTTTAGGTAAAAGTATCAACAAACAACAAAAATAAAGAGAGAGGTGCCCTCAATAGAAAAAAGATTTCAAAATATATATATATATGAAAGGCAGAAACAGATGGCAAATGGAGTGCAGCAGAGGAAGCTTCAGCCTTCTAGGGCACACATGGGAGACATGTACAGAAAATAGGAGTGGTGCTTAACAATTGAGAAGAGACTCAAGACATGAAAACGCAAGGTACAAAACAGGGCAGGAGCAAGTCAAAGTGCAAAAGACAGAAATTATCTGAAAGACTGAAATCAGAATGACCAACCACACCCATGTGCCCTTTTCCCAACCATGTAGAACTCAGGTAAACAGACATTTACCTGCAAAAAAAAAAAAAGAAAGAAAGAAAAAGAAAAAGAAAAAAAAAGAAATCTATTCTAAAACCAAACAAGAATTGGATAAGTTCTCTAGGGGAGAAACTGGCAGCTGGGTGTGAGTAGCTGTGCCACAGAACAAAAACCAGAAGCCACATTACCTTTTATGACTGGTACTAAAAGTCATGCAGTGTCATTTCCTCCTTATTCATGCAGTGTCATTTCCTCCTTATTCTATTCATAGGGGGCAGTCACAAAGAGAGAACAGATTCCACCTCTTGATATGGAAATGGCAAGGTTCTGGAAGCATTTGCAGGACTAGAAATACTGTTGTGGCCATTTTTGGAAATACGATCTTCCACAGCCTCCAACATGAAAGAAAGTGATCAATGGAAACAGAAAAAATACAAAGACCTCAGAAGAAAGAAAAAGAACTTAAATAATTGTTTATTGTCTGTTAAACCCACAATTAAAAAAAAATTAAGAAGATATGGAAACTATTTTTTAAAAGGATATTATAAAAAGAGAACCAGAGAATTAAAAGCAATTAGAAATTAAAAATGAGTATCGATATAAAATATTTAAACAGAAAAATTAAGAGAAACTTACAGACTTTACCAGAATCTAAAGCAGGAAGACAGAAAATGTAAGAGAAAATGTAAACACTGTAGAAGATCAAGCCAGGATATTCACCTTCTCACAGACTAAGAGGTGTTCTAGAAAGAAAGAAAAGGAAAAATAAAAAACAGGAAGAAATGAGATTGAATTGTGATGCATCTATCAAGTATTGTTTCACAGAGTAAAAATATCAACTCTCCCAAGGCTTAGCATCTACCTCATTTTGGTACTCTCCCATCAGCAAGTCTGAGCTTAACTTCAAGTAGTCTAAATTACAAATATTCACTCGAAGAAAAGAATTTGAAAGCTAGAAAGATTCAGATTGAGACACTTATAGAATTATTCCAATTTACATTTCTATTTTAACCATTTTTTTTAGTCTCTCCTAGAGAGAAAATAAAATGCCCCAAACTCTGAAAAAAAAATTCTGTATTGGAAATAAAGTGGGCTCTGAAGTTAGGCAGATCCAATGTTCAAATTCTGACTCTAAAATCTAGAAATATGTGACTTTGGGCAAATTTATTAATAACTCTGATCCTTAATTCATTATATATTCATAATTTACATTTATGTATTATAGTATGTTATCTTTCCAGGTAATGAGGATTATAGATATAAATCATCTAATCCATAATGGTTACATTATTAGCATGATTCAAGATCCTCATGAGAATCCACAAGTGTGACAGCCACATTTCTACTCTGCCTCTATCATCAAAGAAACATTCTCTGAACTAATGTTAGGACAACTGATTTACCTATTACCTGGTCTCATCTACTCCTTGTCTATATTTTCAGTTACCAATAATGTGATTTGTGTTCTTAAAGCAGGAGGCTATAGCAATCTGATTTCTGCAAATGGAGCAAATTGATAGGTTCTATTTCTAATAGTGTGAACAGGAAAAGTATTCTCATCGGAGATTCAGTCACAGATGGAGGAAGAAGAAAAGCTGGAGTGATTCTCTTTATTTTCTGGTCCCAGATAATATGAAAGAAGACTTGAGAGAGACAAAGCAGGAGAAAAGCAGGTATAGTAAATGGTTACCAGCATCCAAGTCTGAGAACCCAAGAAGAAAGAAAACATTTTAACAGTAGACTAGCCTAAAGTCTCAAAGCCATGTAGATAATGGCTATCTATAAATAATACTGTGAGCCATGCTGGAATTCAGGCAATGATTTAACCATCAGAGGCTGTCAAAGTATATTAGAGGGGGCCATTCTCATCTAAGTACAATGATCTGTCAAGGACAGACAACAGTAAAAAGTTAGTAAGAAAGATATTAAATTGTACGCAGATATTTGTTTCTTAAAAGAGTTTAGAAAATAGAAGTCAGCCAATTTCCTACATGAATTTTGCTTTGTTTAGCTACTTTAATGAAATATTTTTATTAATTACCAAAAAAGAAAAAGAAAATCCTGTGAAATTCTCAATTCTAATCTAGACCTTAGCTAAAGCACAGGCTTTATCAATTCAGACCATAAATTCATGTGACTGAAAGTACTTGTCACCACCTGGGGGCAGCATACCACTAACTGTTGGAAGCGACCTAAGGACAAAGAGCCAATAGAAGACTGAACATGCAAATGACAAAGACCACACCCAAAACATGTCATAAAATAGGTTTCTGACAGTAAACAACACAATATACATACATACATAAATTCAGATATACATACCTGTATAGTTTATATATTTACATATAAATTAACATATAAGTAGAAATAGATAATTGCATATAATTATATATAAATTATATCATATGTAAACATAAATTAAATATATGTAATTTATATAAGTTGTATAATTATGTAGTATGTGTATGTATATATATAACAAATTATGTCCATATATATGTATATCTGTGTATATAGTAAGTCTTTACTTAACATCATTCATAGGTTCTGCAACTTTAAGCGAAATGACATATAATGAAACAAATTTTACCATAGGCTAATTGATATAAATAACAGTTAAGTTCCTACGGCACCTCATCAACATAATGAAATGTTGAACAAAATGACATTAGTCAAGGTCCTGCTATATACATATAAGTACAACTGAAAACTGGAAAGTCAATGTCTTTTTTATTTAATAAAATAAAAATTTTGATAATAAGTTGTACAATTTCTTTTTTAAAGCTCAGAAAAGAATTTTCTCTACCATGTAGCTTCATTAATTCAGAATATGATTAAGTGGCTTGATAGGGGAAAATCAGATTCATTTCTATTGTGTTTTCTCAAAATGGGCAACATATGACAGGTTATAGAAATATGCATATTTTCAAGTCTAGAAGCAATAATATCTGTTCTAAAACCTAAGATTTTGTTAAAAGGCAAATAATTTTTTACTGTCATGAAAATATTGTTATAGAATACACAAAGAAAACATATAGTACTTAGCAACTTTCTCTTTAAATAGCTGTGAAGCATTTTATTTTTCTTAAATATAAAATTTTCCTGCTGTGATATATTACGATTACAATTTTTCAACAATAACACTATTTAAAACTATTAAGGACTCAAAGAAAAGCCTTTCAAGCATATTTTAAAAATGTATTCATATTTTATGTAAAGCATCTTGATCCTGTATACTGTCAAGTTCTTTGCAATTATTTTTGTTTCTTAATCTGCACTGTAAGCAATTAGTACCTAACTCTTAAAATGTTGTAACTGTTAAATAAAATTATATGAAGTGCCTTACAATATGTCTAACCAAAGTGTATGCTCAGAAATGTTAGTGTTCCTTCTTTTCTAAAATTACACTACAAATAGCAAATTAACTTTACAAAAAAATTATTTGAATACAAAACACCTAAGTAGGGGAAAATTCATTGTTCCTTTTTATGCTCAATGCAAAACAAAACAACATACCTTTCCTTATCTGGCAAATGTTCTTGGTTTTTATTGGCTGTTATTGGTTTTTTAATGACAATGCCTAATGATATCAAATGCTGTTGAGAACGAGGCTGGCTGGGCTGGCTGGGCAGGTGCTCTTACACACACCCTTTCAGATGTACACACCAGAGGTAAACACCAATCCAAAAAATAATCATGGCTTTAGAAAAGCACACACAACCACTTTCAAGTTTCTGTATTTCGAACCAATAAATCTGCTTCTTGAGCTCTTGAGCTCTATCCTGAGAACAGCTATACAAAGAGTTAATTATAAGATGCTCATCTTAATAGTGAAAAATGAACACAATCTGAATCTCCAACAACAGGAAAATAGTTATATACATTTCAATACATTCAACAGATGGAGTATTATATAACTCATTAAAATAAGGTTTTTTAAATACTCAATAAATGTAAATCTCAATCACTGGTTTGCTGAGGACCATCTTTGATTCATCTCTTTCACATTTCACATCTAATCCATTAGAAATTCCTTAAGTTCTACCTTCAAAATGCAAATATATCCAAAATCTCGCCATTCTTGTCTTGTACCACCCTGTTTTAAGCCACCATCATCTTTAGTCTAGATTATACTGTTAACCTCTGGTCTCTCTGTTTCCACTTTTGTATACGTACAGTCTAATAGATGCTATGATATAAATGTAAATAATGCCACTCTACTCCAAAAATAGGATGTAAAACTATATATACTTCCAGTTTTATTTGCCAAAATATTAATAATGCTCATATATGGGTGATGATGAGATTACATACACTTTTTTTGTTTTATTCGGTTTTTAAATTTTTTCTTACCGTACATTTAATTAAAAAAATAAGGTAATATTTATTTAAAAATTTACACAAAATTGAACTGTATGACTCAAAATATTTTAAGTAGTATTTAAAATATGGTCAAATCAAATATTAATACTGTTAAGAAACATGATAACTCTAATCTCGAATTACCACTCATTGAAGACAACTTTAAACATGGAAAAAGTATTTTTAAATTATATGAGGACATATACACTTTGAAAAAGGAAAATTATGTCATAAAAGGTTTAAACAGAAAAGTTTTTTATTTTATTATATATTTTTCTGTTGTTCAGTCTACCAAAAATGGGAATAACACCTTTTTAATAATCTTAGCTCTGGCTTGAATCTTCTCTGTTAAACTGTAATTTAAAAAAAAAAGGATCTGAGAGCTGTTGGTTTCTTCATTCTCTTTTCTCTGACCTTGAAATATAATTGACTACATTACAGGTCTCAATGGTATTAGTCATTAGGAAGATAAAAAATATATGGGATTAAAGTAAAAATGATAAGACTTAAATTAAGTAATGACGTTAATAATCCTACGATATGGAAATGGGTTATGTGATAGATTTTAATTATTATAATAATCGGGGTTTATCAACTAAAAAATGTTTAAATTTTTTAAAGTAAATGAATTTGGGGGCTCTTTTGCTGAAAAGTTTACTTGAGAAAATATGGCTATATATTCAAAATTATTAAATAAATGACTGTTCGCATTCTATACCCTCAGAGTATGGCAAATAATTTTATTAATAGTATAAAGGTTAGGACATTTTTTAAATAAAAAGAAGGTATATATTCATAAAATGTGACTTTTGAGACTATTACTACAACACCAAAAAACCTTTACAAATTATTCCATTTGAAATTTGAAAAATACTCCTTTTTTTCTTGCTTCTTCTTTCCCATCCACAATATAAGTGTAATTAAGTTTTGAAAGTAGAAAATAATAAAGCACAGAATTCATTTACTATTAAAATTGAGACATAAGCAAGAAAAAGCCAAAGTAGCTGCAAGAAGGTGAGGAATGATACAGGGAGCTACGAGGAGGCATAAGTGTTTGAGATCCTGTGAGGCTGCTACAGCTTAATGGGATAGAAGACAAAACATAAGTAAGCAGATGACAGAAAACAATGATGAAAAAGAGCATGTGACTAAGAGCTGGATCAAAATAATACAAACTATTTGGCAAACTTGCTGTAAATAAATCTTTTATTTTTTTCCATAAGCCATTCTCTCTCAATGAATGTCTATGATTTTTCATGAACAGAATTACAAAATTGTGACAATTCAGATAATTTAAGATTCTGTAATATTTTTGGAAGCCCTTATCCTTTGTTATATCAAAAATTTCATCGACTGCTAAAATGTAGGTTATTCTTTTTAATTAAATTCAATATATTCTCCACAAAGCCAAGTATTATACTTTCTATACAGTAAAGGTTCAAATGTATTAATTAGATGATCAGAAGTTACTTTTTAAGAAAGATAAATCATGTGGTGATTTTTTACATTTTACAGAAAGATTCTTTGCTTTACTAAAATATTTTTAAATTTTCTATAATCAACACACCAAGTATGTTTCAGATGTCACTGAGAGTTATCAGAATTTTATAGACATCCAATTTTTCCCAGGAGAAATAAGAAACAAGTATAACTATACCTTTATTCTAAACCTAAAGGATTCATTCTTAATGTCAAACTTACTAGAGAGAGAGCAAAATTAAAGTCTCTTTTCATATAAGCAAAGTCATTCAGTTTCCCCTTACTCTAATCTAAAATATTTTAAAAAGTGACACAAACCTAATGCCCATCAGCAGATAAATAACTAAACAAACAATGTCATTTACAGTATAGAGTGCTGTGCATCAATTAAAATGATAACTAGATCATTTAAGGCTGGTGTAAGGTTTAAAGAACATAGGCTGTTTTAGTCCAGACGTGATTTCTTGGGCAACACAATCGTCTCAAAAAGTTGGTAGGATTTTAATCTCCTTGCTTCTAGTCAGTGCCATGTGCAATAAATATAACAAGATTCTTTCTTGGAGATTACCCTCACTACTGGTTTCCCTATTTCTATATACCCATGTGTACACGCAGTCATGGCACATAATGGTGGTTACCTTGAGGTCATTTAAGATAACTAAGATATAATAAGAAAGCTATACCCCTAATTTGCTCTTTGCTATGAGACTGAGACTTAATGGACTCCTTCTAGGCCCCAGATTTCTAGGATCTCTCTCTCCTCCCTTTTATATATATTCACAAGCTAAGTAATTCTTTCCTGACTTCATCCCTTTCTTGTAATACCTTATTCAAAGCAAAGTGTCAAAGCCAACACATATATATACTCTCATCAATTCTTTCCAACCACTTCCCCAACAACTATAGTATCAGCAGTCCTAAATTATCATGAGAACAGTTTTATCAAATATTTTTGCACAGCTTAACATGGATTTCCATCCTTCTACCTCTGATATGTATCCTCACCACAAACTGACCTCTAAGACACTGCCTCAGACTTCAGGTATTGGTTACAGCAGCAACCCATTTTAAGGTACAAATTTTGGTACTAGCTCCCACAAGTATATTGCTCAGAGGTTGACACCCTCATTAAAGTAACTATTTGAATCATTCTTTCACCTACTCTATTAACATGGAGTGTCTACTAACAAACAATCTGAAGTCTATTAAGCATAAAAATATGTAAGGCAGGATCCAAGATAAAATGGTTAGCATAAATAGTTACTAAACTTAAGTCTAAGTTTACCTGAATTCAAGAAAAAAAAATAAAATACATTGGATATAGAGCTTTTGTTGTCTTATGAAATACTGTACACCATAGAAAATAAAAAAAAAAAAAAGTGTTGCCTAACTAAAGTGTCTCAGAGGTCCAGTAATACTAATGATATTATGGACCAGGACAATAATATAAAATATCTCAAGAATGATTTAGGGGAATGGGGAAAAAAAGATAAAAAAACAATTCTTTAACTTGTTGTATTTTTTCCCACACTAATATATTCTATATTCATTTGACTGTAGTTTCCAATAATAGAGGTGTGCTATAGCTAACTAACTACAGTTTCTGCCTTCAAAGTATGTTCCTTTCACTGACTTAGAAAGACCCTGTCTTTCCTAAGCCCACAGATTTTAATATTTTATCTTTGTCTTTGTCATTCTATAGTCTCATTACTATGTTTCTAGGTGCTTATTCGTTATTTATCCTGCTCACGGTATGAGGGATTTCTTTAATTTAAGAAATTACTCTTTCTTTAAATCTATAAAATTTTTAGTCATTCTTGCTCAAAATATTGCCTCGCCCTGATTCTCTTTCTGAAAGTTTATTAAACATTTTCATTCTATTTTATCCTACTTTCATTCTTTTATTAATAAATCTCATTCTTTTTCTTTTCAATTAACTTCCTATTATCCATCACTTTGTCCCTCTGTAGAGAATTCCTACCCAATATTTAAACCATTCACTGAGTTTTTAATTTCAATGATAATATTTTCATTTATTGTCTTATAATTTCTACTCATACCTTATTTCTTAGAACTCTTAAAAACACTTATTTTAAAGTAATTTTTAAAGTACCTTTCAACAATTGGAGTAGTATTCCTCCCACCTGAGGTGCAAATTTTCTCATTTGCTATGCAATTCATTTCTTTCCATGGTTTGTAATATTGAATTTCCCATTAAAATCTTTTGTGTATTCTCTGAAACATCCCTACTGAATATTTTCAAGTTTCCTTCTACAAGGTCATACTGGTTCTACAAGGGTCAGACGATTTTGAAGATAATTTCTCAGCTCAACAGACCTTGGACATAGAGGCAGCATAATCTAAAACTCTCCTTTCACGTGTGGCACAGGCCTGGGGTTCCAATTTTTTCCTACCCAACGTCCACAACAGACATCTAATTCCCCTGTATGTGAAAGGCAGGGATGTTCTACGCCCCATTTCACAATTGGGCAGCCCCTCCTGCCTCCCAGCTTCACACAGGTAGCTCTTCTCTAGTCCACAGGGGTTGAGGCCTAGATTTTCCTAATGTTACAATTATCAACTCCAGCCTCCAGCTAGGTTTGCACACCCGTGAGCTATTTAAACTTCAGTTCCTCTCAGCATCTGGTTTTGAATATCCTCTTTATTTCTAGTATCTGAGCATTTTTCTCACTTCCTTTTAAGGTTGGCTGAATACCCCACAACGCATTTGTGATATTTTACCTAGTTTCCACTCCATGTATTTAGAGAAGTCCTTTCACGTTAACAAAACTTTGGTAACCAAAACCTGACAATGATAGCATGAGAGACATAAATTACAAGACAATCATGACTAGGAACATAAATTTTAAAATCTTAAGTGAAAAATTAACAACCTGAGTGTAGTAATGTATTTTTTAAAAGTATCACAACTAAATGGGGTTTATTTCAGGAATGTAAGCCTGCCTTAACATTAGTATACTGAATAATGTAATGCACGGGTCAGCAAATTTTAGATAGGAAATACTCTGTGTGCCACATGAAGTCTCTGTCACATATTCTTCTTTAGGTCATTTTTTAACTTTTTTTTATGGTCTTTTCAACACGTAAAAACCATTCTTAGATCATAGGCCATACAAATACAGGTTGCGGTCAGTTTGCCAATCCCTAATAATAATTAAACGTACTAACAAAATAAGAAAAAATCATACAATTATCTCAATAGATGCATAAAATGTATTTGAAAAATATCCAACATTCATTCATGACTTTTTTAAAATAATGCATAATCTAGGAAGATAACTCCCTTAACTCAAAAAGGATTATAAACTGAAAACCTATAGCAAAATTCCTTCTTAATGGAGAAATGTTAGATTCTCTTTAAGACTGGGAACAAGATGAGAATGCTTACCGTTTCCACTTCTACTCAACAGCGTATCCTAGCCAGTATAGTAAGGAATTAAGAAAAGATGATTACGGTTTGAAAAGGAGAGGGAAAACTCAATAATACGATGGTTTAATTAGAAAACCCTGTGAAGTACAGATAAAGCATAATTTGAAATAAGAGAGTTTAGCAATGTGGATGAATATAAGATTAATATATATGTCTATTTATTCATGTGCCAGTTACTCAGTTGATGTTAGTCTGTGGGGGCTCTTGAAGGAACTAAATTAGGCAAGCTTTCTTCCAGAGAAAATTTTACATTAGCTTCTGTCTAGACACTACTGATCTGAGATTATCCCATTCAGGTATTAAGCAATTCCTTAAGGTGGGCATCTCAGGTTCAAGGCCTGATCTGCTGGTGGAGCCCAAAGCTTAGTCTACTTCCAGCACTGGATTTGTTATTTGCCTGCCGGGTAAACTCAGCATCTGTTCATAGTGCTAACTTTGATTTCCACTCATTGGAGTTTGTGTTGTTGTTTGTTATATTTTCATTCTGTGAGAGTTCCTTTACTATTTAATGCACCACTGTTATATGAGAAGTGTCTTATCCAAATCTAGTTGTATTGTAAAGAAAGGCCATTCTGAGCATCAAGTCTAAAGCATAATTCATAAAAACTATTACATATAAAAAAATGATTAAAAACAAACCCCAAATGTTAACACTAGTTGTTTTCAAAAGATAAGTTATGAGTAACTTTTCTCTCCTGTATTTTCCATATCTTCTATTCATGATCTTATTTTTGTTTTAAAGAAAAAGAAGCGATACACTTTATTTTTTTTAAGAGATTATACACAGGACACGTTAACAAATGATTTAAATATTATCGAAAAATAAAATACCAAACATATAGATGCTTTTCAAACAGTATCTTAATTAATTCTCATAAAAATTCTGTAACTTAAGTATCATTATCCCTAATTTTACAGAAGAGGAAACTGAAGATCAGAAAGGTTAAGTTACTTGCCCAAGTGACAGAACTGGGATTTGAATTCAGAAATACTTGTTCCGAGGCCAGTGCTTTTTCTACTGAATCATGCTGCCTCCCACAAGAGAGCACTTTCACATTACCACCTGCTAGTTCTAATTAAGAGATAGTAATTAAACAGTTCTTCACTCCTGACAACAATATTTAAGCTACTGGCATTTTAAAGAAATTAATACAAACAGCTTTTTATCTGCTGAAAGATACTATAACTAAACACAAATTTCAAGCTACTGCAAAGAGAAAAGACTCCAACATGACACAGTTATATGTATTTTCAAAGCGTGGTTAATTACATTACCTATTAATAGAACATAAAGTATAAAAATGTTGTTCAATGACCAATTTACTTATAAAAATGTTCCACTTGACTAGTAATCAAAACAATACAAAGAGTAACAATGACGTACTGATCAAAATGGCAAAAAATTTTGAAATAGTAATAGCCAGATTGGCCAAAAAGTGAAATTCTCATACATTTTAGGAAAGAATGTAACTGGTAAAAATTTGCCGTAGACCAAGTGATATTAGTTACACTTTAAAATATATAAGGCTTTTGACCTAGTAATTCTCATCCAGGAATTTATCTTGAAGAAATAATCAAGATATGTAAATAAAGATTTAGCTACAGGGTTACTAATCGTAGAAATACTTAATAATAGCAAAACAGAAAAAAAAAGAGAAACTGAAATGAATCTAAGTCTACAGAAGTAAGAAATTATGTTAATCAATTTTAATAAGTTTTTCTAAAAATTAAATCCCAGTTTCAATATTTATAGACCAGGAGACCTTGAGCAAGTCCATTCAACGCTCTCAATTTTATCAAAAACACAATGGAACACTAATAGTACCTATTTCAGAGAGGTTATTTAAGAATGATATAAAATAATTAATGTAGAGATTCAGCATAGAGCCTGGCATATGTATGATGTCAATCAATAATATACATAATGTGGTGATTAGGAAGGCAGATGTGAAATCTGACTCTCTTGGTTTATCACTTACTACTGCTTGTGCAAGTTATGTAACCTCTTTGTATCTGTTTTCTCATTTACAAATTGAGAATAATCCCATAGTTTGTGTCAGGTTTATATGAGATAACTGTTTATAAAGTATTTAGCATAGTGCCTGGCAAACAGGAAGCTCTCAATTAACATTAACTACTTCATGGGTAGTGTTAGCATTAGTTATTAGCCACTAGAATAAGTATTATTATTTGTATAATGAATTGTATACTAACTCTCAGTTGCTTACTGTTATTAAGTATGATATCCAATATAAAAGCTATATTATATCATTTTGTTTTTCCTAGCATTAGTCGTTCCATTCCAATATGTATAACCTCCCTAGTGAAAACTCCACAAGTATTATAATCATAAACTAGAATCGTATTATATTTTAGAGCCAAAATTTACAAAAGATACCAGTCTAAATTCCACCAATGAAATTTTCTAAGTGACAGCTATTTTATTGTAACTTCTCTTTTCTCTTCTGAATACCTTTCCCACATTAGAACAGCTCTTCTTAACCAAACTTCTTTCATCCCCAAACACCTACTTATATAAGAATCAGAAAGACCCATATCGAAAACCTTTCAAAATCCAAAAGATATGTGGAGTTTCGAGGTCCAGAGGGCACAAAACAAGTAAAAAAAAAAAAAAAAAAAAAAACTAAAGAGAGGAAGAAACAAGAAAGATAAATGAAACAAAAAAGAAAATTATTACTGAAAAAAATCTCCACTTTGTTTTCAACTAACAAGAAAAGCCTACTTTTACATTTTCAATACATGTGAATCACACTTGGAACTGGGTCCCGGAACCATGTTTCATTCCATCCTTATAAGCTCTTAAAGAATAAAAATTTCATGTCTCGAGATCAGTTCCCTATGCAGAAGATACACATGATTCCCTCAAGGACCCACACCCAGAGGAAACAAACCATTATGCAAGGACTGTTTTCCTACCTTAACAGCTTCTCCGAGAGTTTGGTTTTTGTCAGCTTCCTCACTGGAATGCAATTCAAGTCTATAGTTCAACTCCTGTAATTGTTGTGCCTGTTCATTCAATAGCATTTGTGCCTGCTGTTCCCGAAGTAATGCATTATTCAGTTCTTCACATGCACTTTCAAACTTCTCATGGGTGATCAATTTCTGAAGGGGGAAAAATTCAATTATCAGCTAACTGCATTTTGTATCATTTAATCTTCAGAACTGTATTTGCTAACATAAAGAGTATAATACAAATGTCTGTAAATGTCTGATAGATGACAAAAAAATAGTTTGTTTTTCTTAATTTCATGTCAAGATTAAAAAATAAACAAAAGCATTACTCTAGTTTTTAAAGCACAAAAGCCATACTTCCAAAGTTATATTTAGTCAAATAAAATCTTGGGGGTTGGCTCCATAGTGTAGCAGTTAGCATGTCTGCTTTACACGCAGAAAGTCCTGGGTTCACGCCCCATGTGGAGCCCCGGGTGCCCCAGGCCCCACCACCCAACTCCCAATGCAGTGCGGGGTGGGGAAGGCCCCAGGTGATCGCTGCCAGTGTGTGGAAGGAGATGCCCCGCCTTCAGAGATCCAGTTCTTAAGGGGAGAGGACAACATCCATAGGTCAGGGGTGGAAGTGGCCGGGGCAGGGGGAATTAGAGAGGGGGGAAATAAATAAAAATAAATAAAACCTTGGGAAACTTATTTCAAGTTCTAAATAGATCCACAATGCTCAGTTTAAATCTTGATACACAAGCACATTTTATAAAGATTATGACTGTGAGAATTAAAGCCTTTAACAAGTTCCTGTGCTCCTATTAACTAAAAGTCTGTGTTCGGTGTGTTATCCTCCAGGTCGCCCCAGTCATACGTCGCCTCCTGGAGAGTCCTTACCAAACCATACCTCCTGAATCCCACCTCAGCTCACATTATCATACCATCTTATTTTACTTTCTTCATTGTCATTATCATTATCTCCATCCATCTCATATAGTTGTCCACTTTTTTTATTGCCTGTCCACACCCCGCCACCAACCACACACTTTAAGGACGTGAACTCTACTGGGCAGGGACCACATCCACTTTCCTCACCAATACACAGAAGAGTGGCTGGTACTCAATAGAAGCTCAATAGATATTTGAGCCAATGAAACTCTGCACCATAATAAACAACATGGTTTTTATGATATGATGACTGCTTTGGAGAGCAAAGCACTCTGCTCTGGAATAACTAACGACAGTTCTAAGACGAGGGCCATTCCTTCAGGGGTATGGAATCCAGAGCAGAATACACTTATATTATCTCCTGTTCAAAACATTTAAACAAATGAAAATTAGTTACAACAAACAACAACTGACATCTTGATCTTGAAGTACAAAGAACAGGAAGGTTTCCCAAAAGGTAACCTGAGGAAAAAAAAACTAAAGAAAACCACAGAGGTCACTTAATCATAGTAAGTGTATACTTTTATCTATTTAAGAGTGATAACTTTCCTTTGTTGAAAAGAATTGGATGTGGATTAATATAATTAACCACTAATATAAAGCAAACTGATTTTTTTTAAACTGATTTTTTTAAAAAAATCTAGTTGAGGGGGAGTAGGAAAAAATCCCATTGATTCTAGGTATCCGAAATGTGTAAATTATTACAATTTAATGTGGACTTTACCTCTGAGTTTTCTGACAAATGAGACAAAAATAGAAATGTGCTTAGTTATAGTTTCCTCTTAGGCCAGCAATAGCAAGCATGTGATTCAAGTAGAGAGAAAAACTTTTGCCAAAGCTAAGTTTGAGGATAAATTTATTACATGGGTCTTTCTATATTATAATATATAAGTACTGTTTTACTTTGGTACCAGGTACCTGGCCTGCTACCTCCTGGAAGAAAATGTCTTTTACTATCATTTGCCTTTTCAAAGGTGTAGATAATGCATTCCTCAATACTGATTAAATTTCAAAAGGCAACAGTATAGCATAAAAATAGATTTCCTAATGATTAACCTAAGTTAATACAAAGTAATGAGAATGATCACAAGGCACATACAAAAGTTGCCTCATTTACTGAGAGTCAACTAGATAGTAGTCAACCAGTATCTAACAACACATCATTGAACTTGTACAGTGTTTAGATTTTAGGGAACACATCTTTTTACTTTCTCTTAACAGCTGCCTCACTCTCTACGATGTCCCATTACAAATAAAGCCTTCACTTTCAAAACATCAACTATAACAGCCTCCCCTTGGCACTCCAGCTCCATTTAAACTTCTTAATCTCTCTTTATTCCCTAAGAGAAACAGCACTCTTCTGGGTCTTGTGAACAAATATTTCTGTACTTCTATCTTTTATTTGTTATGTTGTTTTAAATCATCACTCCTTGCTATCAGACCATTCTGTTCTATGCAATCTACTTGACCTCTACAAATCAAGATCCCTGACATTTTGCAGGACTTCTTCCCACTCCTCCAGAAATCCTCCTTTACCTAAATACTTAGCTAATTTTAGCCTCGCTCTTGTCTATTCTCTATCCTTCCCAGAGACTCTCTCAATTATGTTCACTCTTTTGCAAGCAAATAGAATCAAACAGGTATAGCAATGTAAAGTAAGAAAGAGATGGTATCTGAAAGCAGTTGTAAGGGGCTAATAAACCAAAATAAGATCCTGGGGGTTAGTTGTTAAAGGCATCAGTAGTAAGGAAAGTACTGAATAGCTTTTGGCAAGCTGGATGTTTCCTTTTACATTACATTTTAGACCAACCTTATCAAGCTATTTTATCTTCCTCCTACATACTTTGCTTGAAATCAGTGAAAGATGAATCATTGCCGGCACACTCCCAATTTTTTTTAGAGGAAAATATCCTTTATTAACACAGCTAGGTATGAACATTAACCACTACAGTGAGGTGGTTAAAAGTATGAGTTTTAGAACCTGATTACCCAGATTCAAATTCTGTCATTTCCACTCACTAACTGTAACTTTTGGCCAGTTACTTAGCTGCTCTGTGTTCCATGGTTCTCATCTGTAGAAATATAACAATAGTATTGAACTATTATTGATATGAAAGGACAAAATGAATCAACACTCTAAAGTGCTTAGCGTCAGTGCCTGATATATGGTCAATATGTCATTAAATGTTAGAAATCATCACTCTGTCACTTATACCTTATATGTCAAAATACAAAAATTACATACACCATTCCCTCAATTATTACTTCAATTAATCCTATTCTTATATCTTTACTTCAGTGGAAGTATTTCACACTAAACATTTCCTGTAATATATTCTTAGCTTTTGCTGCAGGCCAGTTAGCTTTTAACCAAAGCCCTTACAAGAGGATTCTATCACCTTCCAGCAATTTTTCTTCAAACTCTTACAACCTCTCTACATTCTACAAATTGAGTCCTGACTACTTCCAAATTAACCAAAGATAAGGTGTTAACTTGTTTTCCTAATACTTAACTAGGAACTAGGAAATCATATTGTGTGGAATATCTAAAATTCTTCATACATATTTCAAGGAGTGATATAGATAAAGAATCTTTCAATTTTCAGGAAATCCATTATTAACTAAATCTACTTATAGTTGACTATATTCTAAATCTCAAATTGCATTAATGGCTGTCTCTTTCCATTTTGGCAGACCATCTCAAGATCCCAAATTTAGTTAGTACATAAAATTGAAAGCAAACCAAAGAAAGAGAGAGAGACACTCCAAAGGAACTGGCTTTTAAAAGTATACACAACAGCTTTCTATGTTTAAGTATAATGGCAAAAGAAAAAATTTTAGAAACAGTCAAAGTTCGTTTCATACATATCATACATCCATATGACAGAACAGTATTCATTTATCTAAAATTAAATTAATAATAAGTAACACAGAAAAATGTTAACAGTACTTTGTTTACGTATATATGCAAACTGCACATGCAAAATCATTCCAAACCACAACTATGCATAAAGACATGCATATAAATCTGTACACTGAGAAAAATGTAAGAAACAAAATGCATCCACACTTCAGAAATGACTGGTTCTGGGTGGTAAGATTCAAGTGATCTGAACTTTCTTTATACTTTTTTCTATTTTCATTTATGACTATTATGCGCTACCTTTATAATCAGGAAAAGAAATGTTGAAGCAACTCATAAA
Organism: Pteropus alecto; assembly: GCF_000325575.1. Taxonomy (NCBI): domain Eukaryota; kingdom Metazoa; phylum Chordata; class Mammalia; order Chiroptera; family Pteropodidae; genus Pteropus; species Pteropus alecto. Next base: position 4,295,178 of record NW_006441071.1, read on the forward strand.
TTTTTCTTCTCTGAGCAAAAAACAAAGGAAGCGAAGAAAAAAAGGTGTTTTCTTTAGACATTCACCATAAAGAATACTATTACTTATCTCTAGTCAGAGGGTAATTCATGATTACCTGACCTGCCTAATTTATAAGAACTGTTCATCCTTTGAAAGATAGCTATCCGAAACAATAATTAACATTAGCAGTTTACATTATCATAGGATTAATAACTAAACTATCTGCTGTTCTCTGTTCCAACAAATGTTAAAACTACAAATTCCATATTAACCAACAGGTACTTTTAAACTGAAGTTAACTTGCAAAATTTAGGTTTTCCAAAGAAGAGAGTACTCAAAGTAGCTTGTTGCTAAATTTAAGAAACAAATTTTGTACTCACATTCATATTTAGTTGTCATCAGTTGTATACAGTTTTGAAGTTTTAGAAAAATCGTTTAACTCTATATTCCTATATTGATATTAAAAACAAAGTCAATAACTAACCCAGCTGCAAACAGAATGTGTGGAGATCTGCATTTTGTTGTGCTTCATATGTTTACACATTTCAATCTTGATCTAACGTTATTTGGCTTTTCTTGTCTCAGCTATCTTCTGCTTTCTTAAATAATACATATAAATCCTTGATGGATGTTACGCAAAATGAACATTTCTTTGGAAAAGCTCTTGATTTCATACTAAATAACCTAATTTACTCAAAATATTCAATGTAAGATGAAAAAAGGAAATTCCATCCCCCACACCAAACATCAGTTTTCCCCCTTGGGGGTATTTTATTTATTTATTATTTATTTATTATACATTTGGGGGCTTATTTGCTGTAGCAGTTAAGCTACCCTAACTTAATCGTTTTCTTTACTTTCAGTCACAGCATACATTTTAACAGAGTTAAGCGTTCTACTGACACAGAATCAGTATTCCTAAGCATCTGGTATAACTTTTTTTTAATTGAGATATATTTGACATAAAACATGTAGTTTAAGGTGCACACGTGTTAATTCGATAAATTTATATGCTGAAATATGATAACCACCATAGCATTAGCTAACAACTCTATCACATAGTTATCATTTGTGTGTGTGTGTGCGTGTGTGTGTGTGTGTGTGTGTGTGAGAGAGAGAGAGAGAGAGAGAACATTTAAGGTCTATTCTCTTAGGACTTTGAAGTATATAACATTTATTGGGGCATTTTAGAAGAGAAGTGCTCTGAAGAAAAAGAAACCTTAATGGGAATTTGAATTATTTGAAAAAACAAACAAAAAGTTAAAGAAAACATGTAGCTAGATCGAGATAGATAGATAGATAGATAGATAGATAGATAGATAGATAGATAAAGATAGATAGATAGAATCAAAGGACAGTTCACCAAAACCATAGTTCTTAAATCATATATACTTACAGATTGCTTAAATTCATTTAATTGCATTTGGAGACCCTGGGCTTTGTCAAGCTCTTTTTTCATTTCATTCACATTTCGTTTGAATTCTGTGACCTCTAAGCGCAGTGAGCGACGCTCCACTTCTGCTGCGTGCAGCCTTTGTGTAAATGCAAATATTTGCTTCTGTAATGATGCTGTGCTTTTCTGTTGTTAAACAAGAGCAATTTTACAAGACATAACTACAGGTTTACTAATTAATTAATAACAATGACCATTTTACCAAATTTAATGTAACAGGTTACACAGAGAACAATACGAGCTATAGCTGAAACTTAGAGGTGAAAACTTTATTTTTATGTGACAAATAATTTGGCTTATATGAAATGAACAACTGAAGAAAAGAAATAATCTAGATGGCTGGAAAACAGAACTGATGATCGCTTATATCTCACACAATTTCGTTGCAGTAAACTTATAGGGAACAGTCAACTCAGAACTCAGGCCAGAACTCTGTATTTTGACATTTGGCCACATTTGGAAGTGCATGATATCTAAAGGAAATCAAGATATAGTCATGTACAACTAATTTAAAGTACAAATAAGCCTGACTCAGAAATAAATTTACAAGTCCTAAAGTCCCTATTTAATAAAATTTCATACCTACCAAAATGGGCACATGGCCACACAGTCCATATTTCAGGGCCAGTGTGTTTACTTTATGAAGTCCACGGGCCAGTCTCTGAGCCAGGGAATCTTTTTCTACATATGTAACACTCCTGATGTTGCTGCTACTGTGCAAAGGTAAACTCTCCATTGCCAAACTAATTTTATCCATGAGTTTTGCAAAAGAACTCTTGGCTGCACCTATAAGTAAATGTCCACAAACTCTGGAATTCGGATCTTCAAAGAAAAAGAAAGACAGAAAAATGTGAATTGTCTCTTGTTCATTTCACAACACTTCCGATCACAACACAGTGGAAGTATTTCCTCAAATATACAATTCTCATTCATTATAGTGATAGTAATTCATTCAAAAAGTCCCCTCCCACTTTAATTTTCACTGTAAATAAAGGAATGTATTTAGTTCACCTACTAAATGATATATCTAAAGAAAATCTGCATGGACTTACAGTATATCATTCACACTGAACACTAGGATACTAAAAATTTATCGCCACTCTTTTCTTGTTTTAAAACGTAATATAAATTCATTTTCTATTTACAACTATTGAAGCTTATTACCTTAATGTCACACTATTTACATTCTCAGATGAGAAAATATAATTTGCCTTATTCCAAGGCAATTAAACTTTACAACTACAATTACTTATTTCCCCATGGATTTCGGTAATCATCCCTCTCATACAATGGACTTAAGGTCCTAGAAAATCCAACATGGCCTGCTTACTGCCAGATTCATCAGGTCTGTAATTAATAATTGCATTTAATGTTGATAAATGAAATTGTCAGTGCTCTTTCTACCAATTGGCATTCCAGATAATAGTTAATAGGTTTATTTATGCCTTAATAAAAGTTGTGTAATTTAGTTTTCCCACTGCCAGGCAGGTATTAATCTGTCATTACTTGTCTTATGGTACTATCCATGTAAAATGACAAGCATGAAGAGATTATTTAAATTCAGTAGTATACCATTCTATATTTCAAGAGCCTCTAATTTTGGTGTTAATTTAAATTTTGTCTTCACATCATAAGCACAGAAAAGCATAGTTGGTCTGTTTTATCCAATAGAAAAAAAAGTTTTCTAATTCTAAGAATATGTATGGTTCAAGAGTAAAGTGCAACACTGACTAAGAAGGTAATCAATCAATGTTTACTATGTCATGAGGAACTGTTTCACAGAAGTTTTATGTTAAAAAATTCCAGCCTTGTTTAATTTCTTCTATTCTTCAATGTATAAAAGATCAATTTTTAAATTTATGCAGCAGTCAGAATTTGAAAACCATAATGCCTAGAAGTTATACATAACATAAAAATTATTAATTGGATAAAAGCATAAAATAAAAAATTAATTGGATAAAAGCATAATATCTTCCATTTAAAATTTATTTCTATCAATTACTAATGTATTGACTTCTAAGCATATAACATAAGGTAATATAAGTTTAATTCTATATGCTTCTCATAATCATACTATACTCTCTGAGAATCCCCAGGATGGAAGACAAAGTATATTTGAAATACATAGTTCCTTTAACAATCAAATTCCTTAAATAAATCATGAATAAAAAAGAATTTAATAGCTTTATTTGTCAATCAACATATAATGCAGAACACTGAGTTAAAAGAATTACTAAATCATAGTACACATTTAATAGATCGCTGCTGAATAAATGAACAGTGAAATTTATTTTACCTAGAACATTCAATATAATACATCATTCCAATGCCTAATACCCTGTTTCTCCAACTGGTTTGCAACTCCTTAACTGTGTCTTTTTTCTTCTTAGTAAACTCTTTTTATCTGTACTGTGCCAGCCTAGCATATTTTTATATGTTGAATTAGTGATAATTCTTTTTTATTTCCATAGCAACTACAACAATGCTGAATACAAAAATGCATTAAATAATAGCAGGAGAAATTAATAATAACTTTTATGGTATGTCAAAAGTTAGTCTTTTTAAATAAACAAGATAGTTCATTGTTTTAAGAAATTTTCACAGATAAAGTGACTTTAAAAGCAAAAATCAACTACAATTAAATTTTAAGGAGTAGTGGCTTTTAGGATATCACAGAAATGTGTTTGTGTAGACACTAACCATTCTAAAAGGTGAATTAAGTAACAATATAATTCTACAAGGTATTCTTCTGAATTTTTACAAAGAGAGAAAGAGGCATACCCTCTAAGTCCCTGACTACTGACTCTCCATGAATTACAGAAAGAGCACTAAATAATTTATTCCTTGATGAGGAATAAGTGTTTTTATAATATACTTCACATTATACAATATAGAGCACAATTAGTTCAATATTAAATAAATGAAAAAAAAAACAAAAAAAAAATCTTTAGTGATATAGTTGTAGAATTATTTGTATAATGATCCCGAAATAAGAGAAAGAAAGTCACCAAAGTTTTTCATGTCTAAACTTGTCTATGGACAATGGACTAGTGGTTACCAGAGGGTAAGCGTAGGGGAGAGGGGTAAAGGGGATCAAATATAGCGGGGTAGTGGGAGGGCGAAGTGGGTAAAGAGGATCATCAAATATATGATAGCAGAAGGAAACTGGACTTTGGGTGGTAATCACACAATAGAACATATAGATGTCAAACTATAATGTACACCTAAAAATTGCATAATTGCATTAACCAATGTTACCCCAATAAACTTAAAAAAATAAATTAAATTAAAAAATAAATAAATAATAAAAAATAAAAGTAGATAAACTTGTCTAGGTTGTTTAAATATTTGACTAGCTACATTTAACAAATTCTTGTTTACGTTAAATATATTTGTTAATCACTTTCCCCTATTTAATAGCATGTATCTTTTAAGGAAGAAGAGAACCCTATGTTCTGCCATTACTTTTTCCAATGGAAGAGGCAATATTGTATATCTAAGTCTAAAACTTCAAAAGAAATTCATAAAGAATTGTTTCAAACACGAGATCTAAACCTGTGGGTTACAGATCTCATGGTAGAAGAGAAGAGAGACTGAAAAGTTAGAGTTTCATGACTTTTAACTGCAGCAGCTATTGCCAATTTTATCTTTACTTAGCCCTAAAAAATATACACAGCATGAATATCTTATGTTCATGATGTTGTGACTAATAAAATTAAAAGTCCATTAAAACATTGCAGAAGTCAACTGCTACGAAAATACAACTATTACGTGGGAGAGAGCAGACTACAATATGTTTTCTTATTAAAATGAAGTACCTCACACTCAAGAAAGATTGAGAAACACTCCTTCAATGAAAAAAGGGAAAAATGAGTAATTATTTCATTAATATGTATGTAAATATGTAATTGTTTAATTATTTAAGAATAATGTTAGTCATGAATGTAATATTAATAATTAGTAATATAATAACGAATGATATTAATAATAATGTTAGAAATGTTAATCATGGTTAAATCATGGTTAATGTTAACTGCATGAAATTTCGACCCAGTTCTACACACCTGGGTATGTTTTGTCATCTTTGACATCTCCATCTCCCTTGCCATCTACCCCACATCCTGCCCTTAATAGTTCTCCAATCTATTCAATGTTCTCTGTGATCATGGCCTTATCTCATCTATATTCTTGCAAGAGTCTCCCTACTCTTCTCCCGTCTTTGTCCTCTTCAATCCATCCTCCACTGTAGATAAAGTGACTTCTAAAATACAAATAGGATATTGTCATAATCCCTGCCTTTAAGCTTTAATGACTCTAATCAGATCTAAGAATCCAAACTCCTTAAAACATGCTCATACAACCCTACATGATCTGATCTCTGCTTACTTTTCCAAAAACACCTTTCACTATTACCCTTTCTATAAGCAATTCCTTTCAAGTGACGTCGACACATCACAATCGTAAAGCATTCCTCTGAGCAAAAATGATGCTTGTGTCTCCAAAAAACTAATAATTTAGGAAATGTGAATGTGGACATCAGTTTTCAAACATGGGAGTCAATCATTATGATAAGATATTTGCTTCAAAGAAGTGTTCTATCTAAATAAAAAATAAAATAAAATGCTATAAAAACAGCCCAAAATACTATTTTAAAAATTAATAAGATAATTTGTCTTACCATATTTTAAACCATCAAGATATACTCATGAAAATAGCAGTATGATACTGGTACTAGAAAAGATAGGGAGACTAATGGAACAGAATGGAGAGACATGAAAGAGATCAAAATACAATAATTTAATATATACTAAATGATATACCTTAACTCAATGGGGAAAAAGATGGCTGACTGAATTAAAAAGTGTTGGGACTAGCTGGTCATCTGAATACAACTAAATCTTAACCATTTTCTCACTACTTACACCAAAAATAATTCCAGATAAATCCAAGATTTAATACAAAAATGGAAAATACCGGACTAAAATATGAGCAATACAACCTTGAGGTAAAGCTAGCCTAAGCGAATCACTAAAAGACAATTTTATCCACAGAAAAATTAAAATACAAACTAAAAAATAAATTTACATTATATATGGCAAAGTGTTAACATGGGTGATACTCAAGTTTTTATAATTCAGTAAGAAACAAACATCTCCCCCTTATATGAACATAATGAGATAATTTGTAAAATAATATAAATGGATGCAGAACAAATGAAGATATGTAATCTAACAATCAAAAATAACTAATAATATAGTTTCTTTTGCCTTTCAAATTGATAAAGATAAAAAAAAACTGTCAAAACTTCATGTTCCAAAGGCATTATGAAGCAGAACTCTCGCTACTGTTCATGAGAGTGTAACGTAAAGCAATTTTTATGAAAGGCAGACTGGCAATACTTTCCAATGCAAAATATGCAAACTCATTTCTCAAGAATTTAGCCTGAGAAACAACTATATAAGTATAAAATGACTTTATGCACAAATATATTTATTACAGCATAATTTATTACAGTATTGCTTAAAATAGTGAAAAACTAAGAAAAACACCAATATCCATCAATCAGGAATTCAGAGTAAACTACAGTGAGTATGTGTGTGTGTATATGTACACATTTTAAAAGACATAGCATAGTAAAAGTTATTGCTTAGCCAAACTAAGAATGCTGAACTATGAACTGACCCTTCAAGAAGGCAACATATATGTCATGTTGGACATGAAATTTTTTTTTATTTTTTTATATTCAAAAGTGATGAAAATCCTGGTTCACAAATAGGTACTGCTGCAAATGTAATTAAAGTTTCTATGTTTCACTTTACAAGGTGGAGATAGGCTCCTCTCAAAAAAATACCAGAATTCTCCAAGACTTTTAAATTCAAAACCTATTGTGATAAGACTTTGTCCTAAAGGCAGTGAGTTCATCTTTGGCTAGGTCAACATATTCAATACAATTTACCAGAAAGAAAAAGGATTGTGAATCCATGGTTTGAATTTCATGCTGTACTATGATGGAATTTTACATAGTCATAAACGCAACCAAAGATAAATTATCCATTCAAAATCTGTCCTTAAAAATTATGATAGGCAAATAAATTTTAATTTAAAAACCAAGATATCTGTTCAATGTAAAATTCTTTCAAATTTTCTATATGCTTAAAAATTCTTATGATAAAATGAGTGAAAAATATGAAAAAATGCAAAAGTAATAATAAAAAAGAAAATCACAAAATAAAAGAAAATTCAGTAAGTTAATGTGGTTCCCCAAATTAGACACTAGTACCTAAAGTACCAGAAATGGCACATGGTCAGATTGTACTGTTTTGATTTTAGATATGAATGTTTTATGTAAATAACAAAATCCTCTAAACTACTTCTTAAACTTTACTATGCATAAAAATCATCCTAGGGTCTTGTTGAAATGCAGATTCTGATAGAGTAGCTCTGGAGTGGAGTCTGAGATTATGCATTTCTAACACATTCCCAGTTAATGCTGATGTCACTGGTCTGTAGACCACACCTGGAGTAGCAAAACTCTTTTTTATTATTTGTTAGGATTAAATAAAGCCTTAAAGCTTATGAATATATACCAATAACTACTTACTAATACAAATATCTTTACCTACTGCTTTAAACTTCGTAAGAGTGAAACCTCAATGTTATGCTGAATACAACCTAGATTTTTGAGTTTTGCCTGAAAGAGTTGCTATGACCTCTAGAAAGTTAGCTCAAAGTATATACGATGAAAGAAAGTTCTGAGTAGTAATAGCAGGGGTATGCATATTTGGGTCATCTATCTTCTAGATAATTAAGATTCAATTATAATTTAAATGTATAAATGTTACAAAATGTATTAACATTCTACTCATATCCATATGCTTCTGTATTTGTTCAGAGATATTTCTAACCAAATCAGCACATTTGTTTCTATCTTGAAAAATTGAGTCTGGACTATTCATTTGAAAACATTTAGATATCTAAAGGGTTCTTTAGTTCATTCCCAAAATGATTGATATCCCAACCCCTTTGGTGGAAGTAACATTCTCCCCTGTTTGAGGTAAATGATCTCTTGCAGGCACACCATTTGGATACCTGGAAGAGGTAATTTATCTCAAGTGGGCAAACACTTTAATGAAAGAAAGCAAGAAGGTTGCCACCTGTCCAGTATTTAGACAGGCAACATGGAAACTGGGGTCTTTGCCCACTGTCTATAAATACATCATCAAAGTTTAAGAAGGAAATGAAGGCAACCACCTTCAGCACTTTCTGAGCAGTGAATTCAAGCTACCATATTGAATTTCTAGTTTCATGAAACAGTTTAAAGAAAGATATCAGTTCACTTGAGACATCAGTACACACACACAAACACCAAAAAAAAATAAAAAATAAAAAATAATGGAACTTGACTAAGCAAGTTAAATTTACTCCTGATAAACTTATGAAGTGGGATCTTTTCTTAGTCAAATTTTATATATGAAGATATTGAGGCTGAAAAGGGATTAAGCAATTTTCCCAATGTCACATATAGTAAGCAATTAGATTCAAATCTAGAGTCAAAATCCTTAATTCATACTCTACTATTATCCAACATGTTTAATTTTCTCTCCCAATTTTGAAATTTTCCTTCCTAGATAGTTAATAGTATGTATATAATTCAGAACTCTAAAAATATAAGCACCCAATTTTTAAAAAAGAGTAATGTACTGATTTTTTTTTATATTAGAACAAAGATAACACAAAAAGTAATACAGTTACTATTTAATACTTAAAAAAAGAAAAATACTACTTGGTATTGGCATACATGTACCAGTTTTCCTGGAGCTAAAAAGAAAAAAGTGCCAATGATGCCATCAATATGTAGTCTTGACATGCAAAATGGTTTAAATTTTCAGCAAGTTCTTCAAAAAGAAAAGGAAGCAAGGAAGAGAGGGAGAGAGTAGGGAGGGAGGGAAGAAAAACATAGTTCTAGAAATATCTTCTTTCATTTCAGAATTTTCAGATTATTTCCTTAAAAGACTTTCTTAGATTTTGCTGTTTTAATTTCCCACTTGGTTGAAAGAATTAAGATGCTGCTGATAATATTAGATTATTCAAGAGACAATAAATCAATGCTGAACTGATATTCCTGATACTAGTGGTATGATGAAAACACTCTATTGTGAATTGGTCAAATAAATTATGGAATGTTCAATAAAAATCATTCTCTAGAAAAATATTAATATAAATAAAGAAAATCCTCAAAAAGAATGCCTTTGTTTAAACTAAAGCTATGACAGTATATCAAAAGCAAAGCACAGCATCACTTCTGTAATATTCTTGACAAAAATGCATAAACTTAATCTAATCATGAAGAAACTTCAAACAAATCAAAACTAAGGGATATTCTATCAATAATTGACCTGAATTCTTTTAGGTCATGATTGTCAAAGAAAAACTGAGGAACTCTTCCACACCAAGGAAGAAAAAAGAAACATGACTAAATGCAACACATAATTCTAAACCAGATGTTTGTGCTCTAAAAGACAGGGTTAGGACACCTACAGAATACAGAATAGGGTCTGAATGGTAGACTGTACCAATGTTGTTTTCCTGATGGTGATCACTGCACTTCCTTCAGTTATATACAAGAATGTCTCTGAAACGCACACTAAAATATGAGAAAGTAACAGGGCACTATATCAGCAACTTGCTCTCACGTCATTCAGCAAAAAGAGTTCTTTGTCGTACACTTAACACTTTTCTATATGTTTAAGGTTATTTTTAAATGATTTTTAAATGAAAATATAAAACAAAATGTAACATTTTGTTGGGCTCTTAGTCGATAGATGGATTGGTGGGTAGCAGGATGGGAGGGAGGATGGGTGGGCAGGCGGACAGAGAAATAGAAAGAGATTAAGGGATAAAACAAATTAGAAGAACATATACAAATTTTAACAGTAGCTATTCCTGTATGATGAGAAACTTTTCATTTTGTTATTGTCATTCTCTAATTTTTTTTCTCAAGTTTTTTTCTCAAGTATTGTCATTCTCGAATTTTTTTTCTCAAGTTTTCTGGATTAAAACATTAATCTTGTGTACATTTCTATCGGAGCTCTTGAGTGATCAGGTATCTTGTCAATGAGCAATAATATTTTGAAAGGAATCTTTTTTTCTGAGTAGTAGGTCTCAACAGTGGGATTAAAATATTCATTAAACCATGTTTTAAAAAGATGTGTTATCATCTAGGCTTTGCTGTTCCATCTACAGAATATAGGCAGAGTAGGTTTAGCATATTTCTTTTTTTAAATTAGTTTCAGGTATACAGCACAATGGTCACTTATAGCATAATTCTTAAGCACGCTAGGATTTTTGAAATGGTAAATGAACATTGGCTTCAACTTAAAGTCACCAGCTGCATTAGACCCTAGCAAGAGAGGGTCTAATGCCCTTTGAAGCTTTGAAGCTAGGCCTTGACTTCTCTCCAGCTATGAAAGTCCTAGATGGCATCTTCCAATATGAAAGGCTATTTTGTCTATACTGAAAAGCTCCTTTTTGGTGTAGCCACCTTCATTAATTATCTTAGTTGTATCTTCTGGATAACTTGCTGCAGCTTTTACATCAGCACTTGCTGATTCACCTTGCACTTTTATGTTATAGAGATGGCTTCTTTATTTAAACCTCATGAATCAACCTCTGTTAACTTCAAACTTTTCTTCTGCAGCTACCTCACCTCTCTCATCCTTCAAAAAACTGAAGAGATAGGGCCTTGCTCTGGCTAAAGGCAATGTTGTGGTTGGTTTGACCTTCTATCCAGACCACTAAAACTTTCTCCACAACAGCAATAAGGCTGTTTCACTTTCTTATCATTTATATGTTCGCTGGAGTAGCACTTTCAATTTCCTTCAGGAACTATTTTTTGCATTCGCAATTTGGCTGTTTCATGAAAAAGGCCTACCTTTCAGACTATCTTGGCTTTTGACATGGATTCCTCACTAAGCTTAATCATTTCTAGCTTTTGAATTAAAGTGAGAGATGTGTGACTCTTTCATTTTAGCACTTAGAGGCCATTATAGGGTTATTAATTGGCCTAATTTCAATATTGTTGTTTCTCACAAAACAGGAAGGCTCAAGGAAAGGGAGAGAAATAGGGAAGAGCTGGTCAGTGGAGCAGTCAGAACACATACAACATTTATAAAGTTCACCATCTTACATGGGTGCCGTTTGTGGTACTTCAGAACAATTACAATAGCAACATCAAAAATCACTAATCACAAATCACCATAACAAATAAAATAATAATGAAAAAGTATAGAATATTAAGAGAATTACCAAAATGTGACACAGAGACACGAAATGAGCAAATGCTATTGGAAAATGGTGCCAGCAGATCTTCTTGATACAGATTTGCCACGAATTCTCAATTTGTTTTAAAAAAAAAGACAATATATGCAAAATACAATAAAGTGAAATGCAAAAAAATGAGGTATGCCTATAAATGGAATCATATGATATGTGATCTTTTGTGACTAGCTTTTTTAGCTTAGCATGATTTTGCCAAGGTTCATCCCTGTTGGAGCACTTATCAGTACTTCATTCCTTTTTATGGCCCAATATTACATCATTTGAATATTTATCCATTAATCAGTTGATGGACATTTGTGTTTGTTTCCACTTTTTGGCCATTATGCATAATGCTGCGATGAACATTCACGAACAAGTTTTTGTATGGATATATGTTTTCATTTCCCTTGGATATATATCTAGGAGTATATTATTGGCCCATATGATAACTCTATTTAACACTGTATGAAAGCCTTCACATTATGTCCTTCCCTTCCTGCCCAAACACAATCCTGATGCCTGAGAGTAGAGTAGCCAGCTTAAAACTAGGAGGCATAAAATGAAGATGCTAAGGATGGTGGAGCAGAAGACACGGTCTGGATTTCTACCTACTCCACACTTTCTATTATTTGGGAGGAAAAAAAAAATCTATATAATTATGCTGTTTTAAGTAGAGTCTTCTATTAGTTACAAAGAAAGCAAACCTGTGATACCCCCAACAGAGCAGTTTCACTATATTCAGAAGAAGAAATTTCTCTTGACTATTATATACTAACTTATACCAAAAGCATGTTTTAAAAAGTTAGAGCTGTATATTAGATGTGTAAATTGTCTTGAAATTTTAAGATAAACTATTATATTTTCATTTGATCCAAATTTTTATAAATGTTCTTTATTATTCAGTTAATGCAATAAATTTTTCCTTTTTTTTTTTTTGAAAATTTTATTTTAAATTTTAAAAAGTTAGACATGTATACAATCCATGAAGTGATTCCCCTCAATTACTCTAGCATCCACCTGGCACAACCATTGCAATAATATTAACAATATACACTATGCTGTACTCTAAATCCCTGTGACTGTTTTGTAACTACTGATCTGTACTTATTAGTAATAACTAATATTTGAACTAACAAAAGTAACCAAACTAGTAAACAGAGACTATTCTAAATACTTTGCAAATTAAGCCCTTTAGTCCCCTAAACAACTCTATAAATAATACTAATATTCCCATTTAACAAATAAAGAAACAAGCACAGAAAGTTTAAATAACTTGCCATTTCACACAGCTAGTGTCAGAACCAGTCTTCAAAGCCAGGCAGAATCCCTGCTTAATCCTATACTAAGATGCCACCACTAGAGCACTTCGGCAATTTTAGAATAGCACAGTAATAAGGAAAAATGCATTAAATAAAGTAATAATAAAAAATAATATCGAAACAAGACTATAGCTTAAGAAACCAATGTACTTTTAAGTGCCCACATATCTACAAAGAATGCAGCTAACATAAATCTGTTTATTAAAATAAATCGAAAAACTTTTATTAAGTTCTTTTAAACATGTTAGTTTTTCTTTGAAGTTATAACATCAACATATAAAATACATTTAATTCGACTTTTATTTCAAACTCAAAACCGAATATATTGAGGTTTTGCCAATGCATTAAACAAACATATTGCTTACCAACATCAATGACCACAACCTAAAAATAATCTTTGAATCATAAGTTTCCTTCTAAAAGAGCCTGGGTTTAGATATTTGAAATCACAATAAATGATCTATATTTACATAGCACAGTTGTTTGACGAATTAGATTACAATCCAAATTATTATTTCATTAATGCTTACAGCATCTCATTAAGCAGGCAAGTATTAACAAGTCCATTATACTATTCATAGTATTAATGTGTCTGAAATGACAATAATTAATCCAATGGCATAGCTTAACCACTAGTATGTTATTCTTCTAGCATAAAGAAATTAGTTTTCATTGAACTTTTGACACAAACATATCATGTGATCTCAGTCTTGAAAAAAGAATGTGAATTTTAGACCTTTAGAAATCACAAATTATAGGTGGTTCCACATCTGGTGGAAGGGAACAGACTATTCAAATTAATTTCATTTTAAATTAATCATAAAAATAAAATCACATCACCAAATGAGAGAGAAAAATTGTCTACTGGTTTAGTTATTACTCAAACTTCTAAAATTTTCAACCAGAAACAGAAATGAAGAAAGATTAACACATTTGAAAGAACATTATCAGTTTTACTTAATAAAAAAGCTAATGATGAGCTTTCCATAAGAAAAACAGATGACAAAAGAAAAAATTTTGATGGATACATTACCAAGAAATGTCATTTAATGCCATAAATAAAGATAAAATTACCCATCAAAATTTACAATAATTCCCTATATCATTAAATATAGATTTAACAATCTCTCTGTACCTGAAAAAAAGAAAGATCAGAATGTATTTTCTTCCTAGAAGGTTTATTAGAATTTATACCATAAAGCATTTCTAGACCTTGGATTTTAAATGTATTTTGCAAGAACATAAAAGAGGGGATCATACCTGTTTTAGAAATTACTTCCTGTAACTCAGCCATTGAAGTGATTATTGCAGCAAGAAGGTCAGAACTGGTGAGCCAACTGAGTGCTTGCAAACAACGCAATTGCTCCTTTTGATGTTCTGCAAAATAGAAAAAATCCATTATGCAATGCTACAAAAATTTACTAAAATCCATGTTTAAAATTCATAGCTATGTTTAGCTATTTAAGAACTAGATTAAAACTTGTAGACAGAACTTTGCCTGGTGCAGAAAAGTCTACAAGAAATGTTAGATTTGACTGACTTTATATATTTGAGTATTAACTGACATCAAAAAAAGGGAAGAAAATTTTCTTCTACTTATACTATTTAGCTTGCTTTGCAAAAGTTAAAAATTAAAATCAATGTTTCCTCAGAACAATCAAGTGTTCAAACAAAATGTTAGCTGTGAAAGTTATATTTCTCTCGTTTTCACTGAGTTCTTCAATAGCTTTTTAATTTTGGTAATTTTATACTGATTCATAGAAAGTGCAAATAAATTATACTGCTAATTAATTTTCAATAGGGAAGAGTCTTTGGATTGAGTTAACTAAAAACATTGTTGTATAAATTCTTTACTGTGAAAAGAGTATTCAAATATAATAAAGCTAGACTAAATTGAAATTATATATATTTGCTACTTTATATTTTAAAGTTCATTAAAAAATCAAAACCTAACTTATACTTAATATACATATCTACATTCATACAGGACTATGTTCCATGACTTGACATATTAAATTATCTTTTGATGTTTTTGCACAATGGTGAAACATATTCACTGTTGTATGGCATGTACCTGCAACCTAGATTTGAAAAAGTAGAAATTATCTTACTTGGAAATTTATGCTTGTCTTTGGGCTCTCCTGTACACACTAACATGCCTATACCTTCTTTGAAACTTTCCATCCAGGTAAAAAGAGAGGCACATGACTGGCCCAAAACCTTGAGTCTGTTTGCTGCCAAAATTGCAATAACACCTTTCCGGAATATGCATATCAATCCTTTGAATGGTTTTTTCTTCATCTTGGCCTCCTCTTGCTTCTTTTCCTCTACAGTTGACAAAGCCTGGGCTAGAGTTCTAACTTCCATTTTGAACAACTCAAAGGTGTTGACCTGCTCTTGGAGAAAATCTCTCTGTGTAGACAAGGCACATGATCGGCTATAGAGAGGATATAAGGCACCAGCCATCAATGCACAGGCTGCCAGCAAGGATGTTTGTTCCTTTTGAGTCTGAGATAACACATTTTTGATGCGTGAATTTTCATGAACCAACTGTTCGTGTGACTTCTCAATACGGTTCAATTTTTCCATATTTTTTTCAGCAATTTCTTGAAATTTCTATAAGAAGTCAAATAATATATTTGATCATAAAGCAAATAAGCATTTTATTAATTCCTCTTTATAAAAATAAACTTTTGCTGACAACTATTTCTTCAAAAGATCCATGTTCTAAAATATACAAAAAATACATATGATAGAGCAACAATGGGCCAAATAGCTTAGATCTGATTGTGCACAATGATTTTTAAATCTTCTTACACGTAGGTTTTATATAAAGAACACATAAATTGTAAAGTATTTCATGAATTTCCTGTACACTTATTAATAAACACACATATTTAGAAAAAGAAAATTTCTCATCTTCCATTTCTCATAATTTCTCTTCTTCTATTCTTCACTAACTTGTATTTCCTGCTTTTAAACAAAAATCATACAACCAATAAAGGCTTTCCTACATATAAAAAGACTACTTTTGCCAAAATAAGCAAAGAGTTAAATCAACGATGAAACAAATAGCACTTGACTGTCTGCCATTTACTAGATGAGAAGGGATTGATATCAGAACATATTCTTACCTTCCCAAGATAGAAGGTTGTACAAAGTACAGCTCCAGTGGTGAGAGGAAATACTAATTGTAAGCTGGACCTCAGCAGCAATCTGATTCTTTTTTCCTAATCAAGGTATTTAAATTCTAAAACTTAATTTGAAACACTAAGAAATTTTAACTGCAGATACCATATTTTAATCATTAGAAAATAAGCTAGCTCTCTATGCAATCTTATGCCTAATCATTAAGGAATTGCTGAGGTAGAGTAAATTTTAGAAGATAACAGATCCCAATTTCCTTTACTGGTTCATTTATCATTCAATAAACATTTATTGATTACTCACTAAATTGCATGTGCTAGGAAAACAGACAAGTAAATCAATTATTGTGGTATAATGCTATGATAGAGTTATGCCAGATTGCCAGAGGTACACAAAAGGGGCTTTACACAAAATGATGTTAACAGGCTTTTGGAGGGTATAACAAAGGACAAATAGGATAAAAGTACATAATAGAAGGGATATTTTTAAAAAGGAGGCTAGCCATAGCTGCCCTATAATAACTTAATCTAATCCCTATAATCAATGGTGATTTAACAGCTTCATTTGGATCTTTACTTTGCCAAGTAAGCTGCCATGACTTTGCCATGGACCTCTTTCTTTTTAAAAGCAGGCCAGGGGGGTTCAACTTGAATAAGTGGGTCAGAGTCAGAAAAATCATGCTCTGTATATATATGATAAAGTGTCTTCATTGTGAGAGAATTCTTTTGGGGGCATTAAGGAAAATATTTCTCTTTGTATTATTGGTCAGAACACTCTAAAATCTAATGGTGATCTTTGGGAGAGGTTTATAGTTAGTGTGTGTCTGATTCAAGAGTTACCTACTAAACAACTAAAAGATTCAAAGGCATTTCTAAAACTTACATTGGCAGGAAGACCTCAAAGGTGATCAGACTAGGAAAAAAATCATACAGACTCCTCACTACTATGCAAGATTTGGTGTCAAAGCCTAGCCAGTCTGAAGGATTCAACTTCTTTGATGCTTTCCCTTGGGCAGGGAAAAAGTATTCTAGACATGATTTTAAATGTTTCTATACTAGAATTCCTTTCATTTACTCTAACTCTTCTCCAAAGTCTGATCAAGCCATATCTGTGAGAAATAAAGAAGTGAGAAAATAAAAAAAAATGTGACTTTCCCCTATTCACATCACTGATGGCCAACCTGTCATAGCAGTATTCTATCACTGGGACTGTGTCCCAGAGCTCCATATGAAGACACTTGTAAAGGAAGTGGTATCCCACTGGGAGCAGCTGAAAGCAAGGAACTCTGAGAAGCATAAGCCAGATGAACTGTTTGGAAGCAGATGTGAGACACCCTTTAAAGAGAGAGAACCTTTAAGAAAAGGGAAAATTGACCGTTGAACTGTAGCTAGAGAAAGCAGGAAGACTAGCACGTGAAAAAGTAAGAGCCAGAAAACAGGATAATGTGTTCTAAGGAAGTACAAATAATGCTATATGTCTGAAGAAAAAAGAATAGTGATGAAAATTTGAGAAGTGAGTAGATAATAGATGATTAAGCTAAGGAATTTAAACTTTATCCAAAAAGCTATGAGAAGTCATAAAATCCTGGAACAGTCTCTATGCGTTAGTAAATGGATGGGAGAATCAGAAACATATATAAACATTGCCAAAGGTAACAGCAGAGTTGTGGGTAGTGAGGACGGAATGAGGGGAGCTAATGGAAATTATAGAGGTTAACTTCATATTCTCTCCAAAATCAATTCCATCAGTTCAATTAGAGGAAAAAAGGAAAATTATAGAAAATTTAAGATAAAAGAGGCACAATGGTTGTAGCTGGGTAGCAGAAATAAAAATGAACCTAATCAGGCTCCTAGTGGCAGCCTATTTATAAATTCACATTTTCAAAGTCGCAGGCAGAAATGCGTTTTCAACAAAACTTACTTTTTCAATAAAAAAAATGGTGAAAAGATATATTTGCCAATGATATTTTAAATATTTAAATGTAATATTCAAAGTCATTGGTCAAAATCCAATGGATTGTTGTATGATTGCTAAAAGTAAACTAAAGCAATTGTGAAAAAGATTTAGCTAATTTTAGTGCATGATAGATAGAAAACTCTAACGTGTACAGCTAGTCCACTTCCACCAACTATCAGGTTAAAGCTAAAAACATCTTAGAGAGGCAGCCAGAAACAGGCAGTGCTGGGATGAGCATGAGAGGTTAATCAAAATGTGGATAGAAAAAATAAAAATTTAAAATATATTACCAAAAATACACCATTTCTGTTTATATGGAGAAAAACAGAAACACAGTGGAGTTTCCTGACTTACACAGCCAGTTTTCACTTTAGGTTTCATAGTGTAGTGGCAGTGTAATAAAGCAATTTTTGAAGATCTTTATGTCATTTCATGGCACGCGAATTTTGGTCACTTGTAGTGTTTATATATTTAAAAGTTCTGATTAATAATAATTACTACCACTATGCATGTTTTCATGACACTTGTATAATTTGTATTGTAAGAAAGAGATGTCATTTACGATTGCTAAAAGAATAAAAATTGCTAAAAGAATATACATGGCGTCTGGAAGTAAAAATAAACAATCTCTAAAGACTGTTTAATGGTTTAATAACCATCTGTTGTCTCAAGTTATTTTTGATTTAAGTAATTATAATCAAGATACCAAGTTATTAAAAAATTACAATCAAGATACCACAGGTTATTAAAAAAAATCAACCAGGCCAATATCAATTAGATACCTAAGATTAACAAAGTGGGATATTTGAATTAAAGATTTAAAAATATTAAATTAAATTTTTTAAAAAAATTTAAGTTCTTATTGACAAGCAGTAGGCTAACCAAACAAACAAACAAACAGTAACATTAACACTTAATCTGAGTTTTGTTCATTTCTTAACAATTATATTTCTGCATGTTTGGCATCTCCTCTGAGATCCAGAATCACAAATCTGATTGCCCAGTAGGCACCTCCAGTTAGATACCTCTCAGCCATCTCAAGCTAAAGTATCCAGTCCGGTACTGTTGATTTCTCTCCTAAAAGTGTTCATAATGGTCCTCTTTACATTAGTAGATGACACCAACATCTACACAACTGTCCAAGTCAAAATTTTGTAGTCAGTCTTAATTCCTCCTTCTTTTACCCTATCCTCTGCATTCCCAAATCAAAACTATCAGCAAGCACAACATACACCCCAATCCATCTCTACTGCTACCACCCTAGTTCCAATTGTCATCACTACTAGCCATTCATGCCCAGTTCAATGCTACTTCCGATTATGGCAATCCAATCCTATTGCTTAACTTTTTTGTCTTTACTAAACCAAGGTTCTCCACTCAAGTCACAAGACCCCCACACCTTCTCTTGTAAAGGTTTCACCTTCTCCCATGATCCTCCACGTGAAGAAATAGGAGAGAACTATCTGCTCCTTTAGTATCCAGATAGGAACCTCACCAGCACTTTTCACAATTTAACTACATCTTAGCACCCCCAAGGTCTTTCCCTTTCCACTCTCCTAATGTTATTCAAATTTTAACAAACTTCAGAGCGCATCTCATGGTCCACATATTCCATGACACCTTTTACTATCATTCTCACTCACAGTGACCTTGAGCATCTCTGAACTTAAACTACTCAAGCATTTAATTCTCAACACTGCTACATATATCATATGTGTATATCCACTCTCCATCGAATACAAAAGAATGCTAGTTCCTAGAGGCCAGGAATTATTTACTCTAGTGCCTGTCACAGTGCTCTATACCCTACAGGTATTTGATAAATATTGAATAAATTAATAATCCTTTATAAAATTTTCCTTAGTGCTTAGCACAGTGTTTTGCCCATAACAGGAATTAAATAAATACCCAATGAATAAAAAGCTTTACAAATGTAAAGAGAAGAAAAATATAATAAAAAAAGATAGTTTCCAAATGTAATTTGGAACTTATCAACATGTCTGGATTTTGTTTTAAATTAATTCTGATATTCCACAGGGACCTTCAGAGGTACTGCATTATTTACTGTGAATTATCCTTGAAGAACAAAGCTTGTTTGATGGTAAGGCTGGAAATAGCTATAAGAGCAAATTTTCCTTAAAAAAAAACAAAAATCCTATGTTCTTCACATGAAAAGACTAAAGGCCAATATTTTTAAAGCAAACAAGGAACATCACCTTCAAATGGAACAAAAGCATTTCTGATACTGAAAAGTTCCTTATTGCGTTTAATTCCAAAAATAATATTCAAAAATTCTCCCCCCAATCTTATCTTGAAAAAAATAAAACCTGAAAATAAAGGATGGATATCTTTTATACAGATTTCTTTGGCATATCAAAAATATTATATAATTTCACTAGTTTTCCTTTACTCTCTGACAGATTCGAAGTGTATTAAAAATAGGGGATAGCTTCTGTCCTTAATTAATCATGCACTTACTTCTTGAAATATATGTGATTTGAGGGATGCTTTATTGCTTTACAGCATTCCACTCTGAGACTTTGAGCCAGAAATTAGAGACTTCCCTGGGGAGTAAAATTGTTTTTTTAACCAATTTTTCTTGCTGAATTTTTATTCTTTATGTTGGCAAAAAGGCAAATTGCAAACTGGACATTCAATGACATATCGACATGAAAGGACCTCATTTAAAATGTCTTATTTTTATGTTACATTTTTTGTCTTTCTATGCAATGGTATATTTTAACATATAATAAACAGGAATTTACCTGCTTTTTCTAAGATGTAAATGTTTCTCTGTTAAAAATAAAGCACATCTTGTGGAGAAATTGAAACTCTCATACATTGCTGGTGCAGATGTTAAAATGGTGCAGCAGCTTTTGAAAACAGTTGGCAGTTCCTCAAACAGTTCATTACAGAGTTACCATATGACCGCTAGTAGCGATTCTATAATCTGATCTTCATATATATACTCGAATCTCATAATGATGATTTACATAACTTAAAAAACTATCTTCATTTTGTAAATTTAGCATGTCAAAAATAAATGTGCCAAAAATGTTATGTGCCTGTGTTTAATTTACTCTTTTGTGTCTAAGGCAATACGATTTATAAAAAGCCCACAAGTATCAATAGACTGAGAATAAAAGTGTTGATCCAGACAAAATGCTTGGTTTGTTGACTGTTAAAAGATACTACTTCAGATTGTTAGAAAGTAAGCATTATCTCTAAATTATGATCTGTCTCATGTCTCTTTCCTCTGGGTTTTCAGATCTTGGCAACAGGGTCTAAGTTGGCTCCAGTCTCTTCTATGAAGCCTTCAAACATTGACTACCTCCTCTTCTACGTTTATAGCATGTTTTGGCAATTAATTAAGTACAGCCTTGTAATAAACCTTATACAATTTAATGTTTCATGTATTTATTTAATGTCTTCTCAACTAAATTTAGAACTTTTTGAGGAAAAAACAAAGTATTGTACCTCTTCATTAGTACCATAGCATGAAACAGTGTCCTATATATCTGGTATATAACATGTATTTATTAATATTAACTACGTTATGTAAAAATTGTCTTGATAGTCTTACCTATAGTAGTAATTTTGCAATAAAGTATATGAAAAATTCAGTATCTCAGGATAAAAGAAATCTGAGAAAAATAAGAGATAAGGGAACTACCATTTGTGAATGGCTGACAGTATGGCACTGGTTAGCTTTTTCATACTTTATTATGTTTAATTATTAACTAATCAAGAATTACTCAGAAATGAGATTTCAGAAAATATGAAACTGAGCTGTCATTAGACTTCTTTTCAGATATCACTTCATATGTAAAAATAGCATATATTTCTAATAGAAACTGTAGCATAACACAAAAAGGACTGAAAAATAAAGATGAAAAAAATGTATTAAAAGAGCACATAACACTGACTTTGTAAACATTTACAAAACTAAACATTTACTGTTATCTCAATTCTAATCCTATCCCTAGAACTTCCTCACTATACAAACAAGTGATATTAGTTCTCTGAACCTTAGTTTTCCCATCTGTAAAATAGAAATGATGTTTAAATGACCTATTTCACAAGATTGTTGTGGGGCTCCAGTAAGAAATGGCATGCAAGGTACGCAAAAGTATTGAAAAAAATCTATCAAGCATTATGCCAATTGGACGGATAACATAATTATTAAGAAAAACCATTTCTAAAGCAATTATTTGAAAAGTAGTTAGAGGACTTTCTGATATTTCATTAGAGGTGCCCACTCATACCAACTTACAGTCCATCAAAATACGGTGTGTACAGAATTGTATCTAACTCCTTGTGAATTATTTCAGGCAGGAGTGCATACCTACTGCCTCCAACAATATAGACAAACTGTGCTCTATCTCTGAATAGTTCCAGAATTCAATTAAAGTTTCAATATCTAATAATACTTTTATGACTAATCCAGATTTCTTGCCAAAAGTATTCTTACTACCATGATATAAGAGGAATAAAACACAATAAAGTATGATGAATCTGAGTTTCTTTGATTTTTGTTCTCCATTCTAAACTCACCTGATTTTACTAAAATGTCAAACCTAAAGTGTTTACAAAAACATTATATCAAGGTTTAACCATACTTAACTGACAGTAAAAAATCTTCTTTGATAAAGGAAGTTCTTATTCTAGTAGGAACTTAGTCAGAGAGAAAAGAAATAACAACATATATACTAAGATTGCAAAAACAAACTTAGTAAGTGGAATGTAATGTGGCATTCAGCCCAGATGCTTCAGTAGGCATAGATGCTTGAGATATATTTACATGTTGGCTCCCAAATATTTAAATTCAAGAATTACCCAACCATGTGGCTAGCACATTTCACCTAATGTTAAAAATATGCTGTGATGCTGAAACCAAGCTTCCTCTTCTACAAGTTTCATTTACTTAACAGCATTTCCACTAATTGTTTTAAAGCTTACCCATTCAAACATCTTGCAAATAACTGTACTAAATTTTTTCAGATAAAAGGAATTCAAATCCAAAAATTGGTTTTTATCTAACTAGCTGTCTTTTACTAACCACTTCTTCACACTATCAAACATTAAACACAGGTCTCTACAGATAAGCTATTTGTTTTCCAACAGATGGTCTCAATGGCTATGTTCATCTGACACGAAACATCCTTTACAACCCGTAATCCTATGCCGAAACTGTGGACTTTCCCCCCTCATAACCTTATCAACATAATTTTTAAAAATTCATTAAGTACTATAAAATGAAAATATTGTTATTTGTACTATAGCTTTGGGGGGTAAGTGGAGATACAGCATTAATCATAACAAAATTTCCTAAAATAAAATTTATAGATCCTGTAATATATATTATAGCAGTTTACCAAATATAAAATCCAAGTGTATTACTGCTGTGTCTTCAAGTATATTTTATGAGATTTTAAATATGTATATAAATAATACAGACTATATGCCAACATATAATATTAATGTACTTTTAGAAGTAATGAATATGATACTTTCAATTTGCATGCCCATGGATCAAAGTCTAAAGTATTACACATTCTTCAGAGAAAAGCCTTCAGTGAAAGCTTCTTTAAAAACATTAGCATTAGTGGTGACTGACTCCCTTACCGCTATGCCTTCCTGCAGATTTAGAATAAAAGAACTGATAGGAAATGAAGTTAAGTTGGAAGATTCACATTACTGATTTCAAGACTTACTAAAAAGCTACAGTAATTAAATCAGTAGTGTTAAAAATCAGAAGTATTTAAAAAAGAATAGACAAATAAATAAATGGAACAGATGAAAAATTCTAGAAATAGACTTATATAAATATAGTAAATTGATTTTTGACAAAGGTACAAAGGCAATTCAATAGGAAAAGGTAATCTTTTCAACTAATAGTACTGGAATAACTGGACATCTATACATGGAAAAAAAAAGTACACAACAACCATACCTCATGCCTTTATAAAAATTAACTCAAAATGGATCATAGACCAATATGTAAAACCTAAAATTATAAAATATCTAGAAGAAAAAACAGGAGGAAATCCTAGTGACTGTGTATTAGGCAGAATTCTTATATACAACACCAAAAGCACAACTCATAAAAAAAATAATAATAAAAAAATGGACTTTAAGAAAATTTAAAACACTTTCTCTGCAAAACTACTGTTAAGAGAATGTAAAAAATTATTTTCAGATTGCATATCTGACAAATGACTTATATCCAGAATATACAAACAATTCTCAAAATGCAGCAATAAGGAAACAAGCAACTCAATTAGAACTGAGCAAAAGATATGAACAGAACTCACCAAAGAAGACAGCAAATAAGCATATGAAAAAATGTTTAACATTATTATTCATTAGGGTAAAGGTACGTTAAAACCACAATGACAAGTCACTACATACCTATTTAGCTAAAAATAAAAAGGAAAATGATGAAAATCACATGCTAGCACAGATGCAGAGCAATTAGTATTGCCTTACATTGCTAGTGAGAATTCAAGATGATACAACCACTTTGAAAAACGATTTGATAATTGTTTCTTATAAAGTTAAATAAACACTTATCATGTAACTCAGAAATCCAACTCCTAATGAAAACTTATAATCACACAAAAATCTATCCATGAATGTTTACTGCAGCTTTAGTCATACTTGCTAAATAATAAAAACAACCTAAAGGCCATCAGCAAGTATCTGGATAAACAAATGGTACATCCATACAATGGTATATCACTCAGCAGTAAAAAGAAACAAACTACTGATAAACACAACGTTAATGAATCCCAAATATATTGTTACGTGGAAAAGTCAGACCCAAATGGCTACATGCTATATGATTCCATTTATATGACATTCTGGAAAAGGTAAAACTGTAGGAATAGACAACAATTTTTTTGTCAAATTTTTTTTTTTCACAAATGGAGGAAGGGTATTCAGTGAGGATAGTAAAGTCTTGAACAAATGATGTGGGAACAGTAAATGTAGAGAGAAAATGAACCTCAGCCTCTATCTAACATCACACACAAATATTAATTTGAAATGGATCACAGACCTACACATGAAAAAGCTAAAACTATAAAGCTTCCAGAAGAAACAACAGATTATCTTTGCAACCTTGGGATACAGAAAGATTACTTAGCTCATAAAATAAATACCCAAAAGAGAATAAGATTCATAAGCTAAAATTCATCAATATTTTATAATTTATAATCATCACAAGAAACATTAAAAAATGAAAAGGAAAGTGAGCAATTAGAAGAAAATATCTGTGATAAATATATATGAAAAAGGACTTATATCAGAATATATAAAGAACTCTTACAAATCAATAATAAAAACACAAACAACCCATATTTTTAAATGGACAAAAACTTGAAGAGAAATTTCATAAAAGAAAATGTGTGAATGGTCAATAAGTACATGAAAAATGATGAACATCATTAATCATCAAAAAAATGTGAATTAAAGTCACAATGAAATATCATTTTAAAATAACTGGAATGGCTAAAAAAGACTGACAATATCAAATGTTGCAGAGGATGTAAAACAATGGAAACTCTTATACATTGATGGTAAAAATATAAAATGATGCAACCATTTTGGAAAAAAACTTTGACAGATTTTTTATCAATATACACCTATCCTATAACCTAGCAATTACACTTTTAACCAAGAGAAATCAAAACCTATGTCAACAAAATACTTGAACAATAACATTTGTGGCAATTTTATTTTACAATAGCCCCAAACTAGAAACAACCCAAATATCTATCAAATCACAATCTATCAAATTATGGTGTAATTATAAAATGAATACTATTCTACCATAAAGAATGAACCATTGATACCCCCAACAACATAGATGAATATCAAAAACATTACTTTGAGTGAAATAAACCAACCACCAAAGACTATATACTAAATGATTCCATTAAAAGGAAATTCAACAATAGGTGAATGAATATAATCTATGACAGGCATCAGAACAATGGTTGCCTATGGGGAGTGGAAACTGGCTGTAAGTGGACATGAAAACATTCTAGGGTAATAAAAATGTTTTAAGTCTTAAGTGGGGTCATAGTTACATGGCTGTTTGCATTCACCAAAACATCACATTGTACATGTAAAATCTGTTCACTTCACTGTATGTCAACATTACTTCTAAAAAATAAAATAAAATAAAATAAATTGTTTCAGTCTTTTACTTCAGTAGTAGAAAATGCAGAGCATATCATATCACATATCACATATTAAAGACATCTTTAATACAGTGAACAAATGGCTACTTTAAGAGAGTGTATTAATTCATTCGAATTCATTGAGAAAGGCATAAGTTCACAAAGGCCAGAATGGTGTTATTTTAAGCAAACTGAAACTGTTTGTTAACAAATATAAAATACATTTGGTTTCTTTTTTTTAATTATACTTGCTAATATACAGATGAGTGGACCAAATAAGAGGTTAAACACTGAATCAAGCATGGGAAGAATAAATAATCTTTCAGTTCCTAAGTATCCCATCTTGAAAACAAGTGCTCTATTATTAAATTCAATATATAAAAAGTATACGCTACCATTATGTTATTCCTGATTGGGCAGGAATGACAGTTACCAATATAAATTAGTTGACACTAATTTGTGTAGGAAAAAAAATATGGTTATGTTAACTACCCGTAACTTCTGTTGTAGAATAGAAGACATAATAGTCAATTATTTTGCTACTGGATCTACAACTATAACTCTAGTTCTTACACAGTGTTAATAGTATCACAAATTTCACCCCAAATGAATTAAAACGATGGTTCACATAGGAGCCTCTACAAGTGGAGTAAACTAGATAAGAGGATACCTATACTAAACTGAAAATATTTTACCATATCTCTTTAACCTTTTATTTTTAAAATAAAGAAAATACAATTTTAGCTTTTAATTGATCAATGCATCCTGAGATATTTTAACCAGAAACCCATCTGTTTTCAAACTTAAGTGAAAGATAATCCTTAACACATAGGCACACACAACATACATCCATTTATGTATTTGTGTGTTTGTATATGTATCACTTGTGCCTAACAAGTACTATGTGGTTCTCAAGAAGTTTTCAACTGACTTGGCAATAGTACTAAAAGAAAATACTTGAAATAAAGACTGAGCATTCATTTTTCAAAGCTCTTTGTAGAAGGAGCATACCTGTGCCCTCTTCTGCACCTCTAGGAGGAGCTCTGAATACTGCAGCTCCAGCTCCTTCTTTTGTTTGTGCCAGCAGCTCTCCTGGGCTTTAATCTGCTCTGCCACTTTGTTGAAGGTGTCTTCCTGGGTCTGCTGAAGCTCTCGCATAGTATCAGACTTGTTTTTACAGATATACTCTAGATGACTTATCTAAATGGAAAAAATGCAACAGAGAATGAGATATGCTGACAAACCATTTCCTTGTATCACCTCTTGCAAAAAATATCTAAAATTTTCTACTACATTTTATTCCTTAAGAGAAACATTTTAAGTTAAAATGAAAATTAAGAAATCATAAAACAGGAATTAGTTAGGGCAAATTATCATGTTAGCAGTTATCATGTTAGTGTCACTTGTATGCTTAGATGAGAAATCTTTTATTCTTCTCTAATAAAGTTACTCATTCTATAACCAATTTTACTTTAAAAATTAAGAATATTCTTATTTCTATGACCAAAGCTCATATTACTCAGATATCTTAATGGGAAAGAAAAGTATTTAAATGAGACTTACAAATCTGTGAACATTGTACATATAAGAAAGCAGAATTTTCCAACCATTTTTTCACATTCAAAATACTGGAAAGAAAACCCTCATCATCTAACATATATGACAATTAACGATATTTTTAAACTATAAAAATCTACTAAAACATTATGCCATTTCAGAGGGTTAAAAAACATGGACTCATTTTAATTATCAATAATTTTCAAACCCATTATAAACACATTTACAATCATAAACAGCATCTATGTCTCTCAAAATTTATTCTCTCATTTCCTCACTCCTACTTCTCAGTGCCTATGGTTGTTTCCCAATTGGATCAAAGTAAAATGATCTCCCTTAC
The DNA here is from genome assembly GCF_000325575.1 of Pteropus alecto. Classification (NCBI taxonomy): domain Eukaryota; kingdom Metazoa; phylum Chordata; class Mammalia; order Chiroptera; family Pteropodidae; genus Pteropus; species Pteropus alecto. The sequence goes on from NW_006441071.1 coordinate 4,323,453, forward strand.
CTTAAAATTGGGCCAAGATTAAAAAGAAAAACTTCGGGGAACAGTTTTTCTTTTCATGCCCCTTAAGAGCAAAGGTCGTTGCAACTAAGATCTGGAAACTAAACCACATAAACATAGTGCTGACCAGTTCAATAGACCCAAGATAAGAATCAATATCTTTAATGGTGTTATATGTTGGCCTGCTAAGCCATTTCCATTTTAATTTTCTATAACCAAAAGGTTTTCAATTTTTTTTGAAAGACTTCCCAGGCTTGTGAATGATAAAGTGACAATAACATCTACCATTTTCTCCTACAATATATACTTCTTATAATCTAAAGCACTGAATGGGTTTGGTAATATACAGTTTGTTATATTTCAAGAAATGTCATAAGCATAATTTAAAATTTTTAAGTGCTTTTAAAGTAACACCTCATTATTTCCTAAGCAAAGAATTTTAGGATTATGTTTTTGAATAACTGTATCTTGTTTCTATTTTATGCTAACATAAAGAGTTGGTTTATTAATGTAAATGACTAAGTTCTTTGAATTGCTTCATCAGTAAGATTAATTTATTTTCTTTTAATTAGGTCCCTGTGGCTAATACTGGCTAGTAGTATTAGCATGTCCTGCACAGAAGGTGGAGCTTAGAGACTTCATACAGACTTCAGTCACATTTACATGCCCACAGCAATGGCATCAAACTGAGTTGTAGACAAGCCATAATTAATGGTATTGAATTATTAACATCCAAATTCTTTTTGAAATAAGATGAATGTCAGCCCCTCTTAATGATACTGTGATGTGGACAAATGTCACTGAATTTAATAGAGGTATCTGGTGCCTGAGGACAGTTACCTTCTCATTAGCCCTGTTAAGGTCTGCGATCAGGGCATCAACATTCTCCTGCAAGACTGAACAAAGCTCAGACCAAGAGAATTTATCCAGCATGCCTTCTGGTTGTTTTATGAGCACACAGCCTGCTATCAAGTGCTGATACAAGGTATGAAGAAAGGTTAGCTTCTCCTGCGAAAAAAAAAATAATTAATTCCCGTATATAAACAGTGTAAGAAGTAAAAAACAAAAATCGCATGGTAAAGAATGTATTTCAAAAACCTAGAAAGGAATTAAAATACTCAAGTCTCAGAATATTGTCAATTTGGTGCCTTTTTTTACATTCATAATTAAGCATCAGATAGAAACTGGGCATGGCTTACACTTGGTATTCAAAACCCAAATCTAAAGTCTAGAAATCAGAAGACCAGGGTTTTTACCCCAGCTCTGCTACTATTGAGGATGTGATCTGAGCAAGTGCATGTTTGGGCCTCAGCTTCCTCAGCTCTAACATGAACTATCTGAACTAGTTGTTTCTAAGCTTTTCTAACTAGAAATCAGTATGGTAATTCTATAATTTCATATTTACATTTGCTAAAACGTTATTTTAAGTCAAAAACCAATATAGAGAGAAGAGTGTTACTCAACTCTTTCAAAGAAAAAGTTATACCAATATCTGTACTTTACAGGTACACAATTACTCAGCTTTCTTCCTCCTCCTCCAGAGACTCCAGTTTACTTACCACTTATAGGAAATCTATCCCAAGCCCCTTAGGCAAAGCAGACAGTGATATGAAAGATATAGAAGATGGGCTCATTTGTTTTCCCCACTTGTAAGTTCATATAGTATTTGGCACAGTGGGTATTTGTAGGTATTTAAATATTGCAAAGTAATGGGGGAAAAAATGGACACTGCTGTCCAAAATATACTTTCAAAACTATCTAATTAGAAACACATAAAAATAAAGTTCTTTAAAATTATAATGCCATTGCAATAACTGAAATATCCATTGTTCAATGACCTAGAAACACTATGCTATAGAATTCAGTAAAAAGTCGATCTCATCTTGAACGCACAAGGAGAGTTTACTTACTAGAAATGCCAAATGGCTGTCTTTATAAAGTGTTTCATCTATAAAGCCCCAAATAATGAAACTCAAGACAAAGTAAATGAACCTGCAAAATGAATATTTTATGTAGATAAAAAAAAAAAGTTCCCTTAAGATTTTTTTAAAAGATCAGCAGAAAAAGAAATTTTTTAAAAGGAGAAATTTTAAGAGGGAAAAAATAAAAATTCTAACCTTCTAGATAAGAAAAACTAAATACAGCATATATAAAGGTTTTGCAATTAGAAATTATGGGGAAGTTTTCTGATATATATCAAAATGTGTATCTTTAATTCTCCCTATATGCCAGCTTAGTTTTTTCCAAATATAACAATTAAAAAATAAAAATATGAATATGTAATTAAAACCATAAACGAGTTAGGATATCAGAATCTTCATAAATATGCTATATGCCTTTCTCTTTTTTGAGAATTAAAGATGTCTTTCGCATTTTCAATTGGTTGAGATGTTTAAAAATCATTACATATAACTACCCAAATGTAATATTCAGGCACTTAAAACCATCCCTCTCCACATTTTGCCTTTGAGTTCATCCTCCAGGATAACTCATTGTGTCGCCATTATGTCCTTTTTGCTTGGGCTGTGATAAACCATGCATGATAATCATCCATTTGGCATGAAAAGAGAATCTCAAGATCCAAAATCAATTCACACATGTTGAACCCAACCACAATGCTGTAGACATGCTGACTTTACAATACAGTCAGGCTTCTCGTTTCCTTTACTTTAATCATTATCTGATGTGTAGAACAATTCCAGCCCCTTCATGTGGACACAATTTAAATCCCAGACTGTAAGAAGAGGGGAAAGAATGTTTCCTTTTTACTCTCTTGGCATTCATGTTCATATTTGTTGGAGTAATGAACTCAATATGCAGGACGGCTCAGATAAACCAGTTCCACACTAGCAAGACTAGTTCTATATTCCATGGATAAGAGAAAATATAACAATTCCATTCACACAGGCTCATACAGAATATTAAAGTTTTGTCATCATATTTTAAGAAGTCATTAATAAATTAAAATGGACAGACAACTCTCTAGGGCATCCAAATAAAGTTTTAATTCTGAGGGATTTATATTATTCTACATTTGGATATAAAGAGTAAGAAGACCCTCTATTAAAGTAAATATTTCTGTTTTGCAAATAAGGTAACTCCGATGTGGAGAGACTAAGCTATGTGGGTTGTCCATATTCACACAATTCATAAATAGAATTTCCAGGATCTAAGTCCAGTTCCTTCTGATTACAAAAAAAAAAAAAATAGACAATGTTTCTACCATGCCAAGCTACTGAATGACTGAAAAAAAAAGTTTTGTCATTAGCAATCAGACAAACCTTGAAAGGACTGTTAGGAGCACAGCTGCTTGAGATATGATGTTCTAAATAGAGAAAACTAGTTGCACAAGTGATAGAAGGGTTAATCTATACTACTTCTCTCACAAAATAGGATGACACAAGAGTAAATGAGTGACTGATTTTGCAGGTGGCATGAATACTTCAAAATCATCAGCTCCAAACAATTTTTTGAATTAAATCAAATAAGAGTAAAAATAGCCACTTGATGTATGTAAATGTATAAGACTGAGATTTGTGAAAGGCCTTTCCTGACAGTCTCTTGTCTCAGGTAATACCTCGGCATCCTTCTGGTAAGCCTGAGAAAGCTTCTGCAGTTCACACTCAGATTGGGCTGCTCGCGCCTTTTCTTTCTCCCAACAGTGCAGCACATTTTGTAGTTCCACTTTCAATGTGCTTATTAGAGCCTCTCTATCTGCACACTTAGTGCGTAAATGACTTAACTCTTTACTGACATCAGCCAGTTTATCCTGAAGGTCCTGTTGGAGATACCAAAAAAAGAGGTTGCATGATGGCTGGCCAACATAAGGGTGGGGAACACAAATATAAAATACTTAATGGAGACTTCCAAAGCTTTAACATAAAAGAATCGCAAAAGCAAGCATTTGATGATAATGCTAAACATGAGGTATTTTATTGAATGCATTTTCTAAGCATAATATTATGGCAAAAACTTAGAAAATGTGTTGTTTTAACATTTAAACATAAAATGTTAATAAAATAGCTTATTCCAAAAAACTCTTTTCCTTTAACCCATTATTAAAGAAATAACTTGGTAGCTCACAAAATTTTAATATATGTAAATAACATTCTAAAAATAAATCTCTTACATTTGATTTAATATAAGAACATTTACTTCTCAGTAACATTCCAAATACTAATACAAATCTCAAATATGTGGCATAAAATTCTGCTGAACTATTTATTCCTTAACCTTAACAAATTCTATTGAAGTATGTCCATGACAAATTTAACATGATCCAATACACACACACACACACAAAAAATCCAACAATACTGAGAAACTCAGAGAGTTTCTTCAGTATAGTTTTGCAAAGATGTAGTACATAAAAACCAACAGAAAAAAATAAACTGTTATCCTGGACCTGAGCCAGGTGTAGTCTTAGCCCATTGCTAAGCACACCAAAGACAATATCTCCACCTAAAATGATGAAAACTGACTTCGAATACTGATGGGATTGTGTAAATTATGTTTACTATGTATCGAAGGGTGAGTATTAAATCTTAAATCATTTTTTGAGCCTATGATATTATAATTAAATCTGGGAAATAAGTTTTTCCATTAACCAGAACAACATCTAATCAAATTTTATTTTTTTAATGAAAAAACATTCTTGTTACTCTGATCAATAAAAAATTAAAACTATATCCAAACATACTTAATAAGAAATAGGAAGGTATGTTTTCAGATATCTCTACTTAAAAAGTTTTCCTGAAAAATTATATTTGTTTCTTAATACAAAGAAAAGAGTTATTTTAAATCATAATACCTTTATATTTTTTGTGTGAGAGTCTATCTTCTGTTTGGTAGAATCAAGTTCATTAGATGCCTTTTCCTTAGCATCATTCATGCTGTTTAGCTGATGAAAGAAAATATAAGTAACTTTTTTATATTTTTCAAGGACAGGTAACTTGAAAGCTAATCTTTAAATGTATTTTTTATGCAATTACTTAATATAAATTTTTCAATAGTAATTAAGAGCCTTAGAAATTATTTCTCTTGGTTAACTATGTAATTTCTGTCACAAGCTCATAAAGCTAAAAAGAAAAAGCATTCAAGCTTAAAATGTCAGTGATGTTATTGTATTTTTACTACATGTCTGGATAAAAGATTTTATTCGTACTGTAAACAAACATAACTTTATTCTTAAAATCCTGCCGGACCAAAATGCCAGAAACAGTGGCATCTATAAGGAAAGAAAAAAGGACAAAGCAGAAGACTGTTCTTTCTATACATCAGGAGGGTATTCACTGGTCTCTCACTCCATATGACAACTTCAGGGTCGGTCACATGCAGTCCTACTGGGAAGGCTTGTGGCAGGTCATCAGTTGGTCCTGCTCCGCTTGTGATTTATTTTCTTTGACAGTTCATTCTTCTTTCTGTCAGACTGCTCTTTTTGCTTTCTTTGCAGCCACCCCCTTGGTCTCCCCACTGCTGTCTCTGGCACTGGTTCACAACAAAGCACATTACTAAGCCAAAGCCTGCTGAGTCGACTTTTCAACTGTGCTGAGGATCATGTGACATTCATCCTCCCAAATAACAATTCGCTGTGGGTAATATGTTCCTAGTTACCCTGCAGCTTCCAGACCTAGGCCTCAAAAGAGTTTCATAAAGTACTAACAACACAGGTTGTCTTGTCTCACTGGGAAAAGACTTAGCAGTATTTGTTCTTTATAGAAATTTAATTATTTCATGCTCACTTTCTTTTATGCCTTCTGAATAATTACAGATGGTATTAATAAGATTCACTTTTCCTTCTTTGTTCACCTTCTTAAACAAAAGTAAAATAAGCCCCTTGAAATGTGAAAAGTTTCATTGTATTATATGAAATAAACAGATAAACAGAAGGATAAACACTAACTTCCATGGTATGTAGTTGTTCTTAAATAATCTGTTTGTTGTTTTGCTAACTCATTGTATTTAATGTAATTACTTCAATTCCCTAATTTGACAAGATGTAACTAAGCAAACTTCAATTTTTAAAGCACAAATTCACAAAATATTTTAATATCCAAAAAAATTATCAACCTACACGAGATGATTAAGTAAAAGCATGAGCTTTTTGAGTTAGCAAACTAAAAACTTCCAAGCTATCTCAAACGAACATTTGTTTTTAAAAACTTCTAACAACACTTTACTACTCCCTTTAGAGAATGAAAATTAACTTATCTCTTTTTTATTAAGATTTCCACAATTCATAGAAATCTAAACCTAAAATATTGACAAAATCTAAACTTCCACTGCCTATTCCAAATTTCATAAAAACACATTAACATTTAACTGCAACACATATTAACTGAAATGACTTGTAGAGCTTTACATTAAAATAAAATAAATAAATTTTGAAGTTCAAGAAGTGACAGTCTTTATAACTTTGAAAATAACAGTGTTATTGTAGTTACAAAAACATAAGTGAGACATGACTTTAGGCCACACTTAAAGAACAGTGACAATTTATTATTTTTTTGTATCTGTGAAGTTGCCAATTCAACATTCTCAATTTTTCTGACCTTTATAACAAGCAAGGGGTACGTACTGTTGTAGGCCGAAGGCTATATGTGTGGAACCAAACAGTGCAAGTGTTACCTCATTAGATGCATCTTCCAGCTTGTTCTGGTAATCTGTCAAGGTACGCCTTAAAATCTCAAGGACAACAGAGAAGCTGGGAGGTTTATCTTTGTCCTTGTGGATGCCTAAAGAAAAATATAGGATGAAAGTATACCCTTAAAGTCACAAGGAGACAAAAGCTAATCAAACAGTAACAGAGATATTACTACAATTGGATAGAGCTGAAAAGACACTACGAAACATTGAATAGAATCTTACTCTCTAAAGTACACCACTGTATAGCCAAAAATTAATAGCTTTTCTAAAAAAGTGGTCAGATTAAGTTCATAATATATCAAGTTTTAACTTATAGCTACTTTGTACCTTACCAAGACCTACACCACAGTCAGTGGTGAGCTCTTTTTTCCTATCTCCTAACTCAGGTGTTTTGTACATACCTTTTATTCAACCATTAAATGAACAGTCTATACTAACATTGTTTGGGGGAATTATGTACACTTACTTTGGTCTTTGTTTCTGATCAGTCAGACCTATTTTGCTTAAATAATAATTTCTGAATCCAAAAGCACATAATTTTCTGTTATTCTTGGAAATATTCTTCAATCCTTAAAATTCTCAAGTTACATTTTGAAGTAAATAATGAAAATGCTATTATCTACATAGGCCCATATGACATTTCAATTACAATGATACTCACTGTAAAAATATAAGTATTTCTGTATCATGGCCTCAAACTATTTTAATTCAGCCAGGCCATAAATTAGTTGAGCTAATCAAGGTTACATGGTAAAATGTAGTTCAAAATATTAACCCAAAGTAATGAAAAGTTTAGTTTCAAAAACCATATTAAATTGACTGATTATTGTACTACTCTTTAACTGTTAAAAAAAAGTAACAAATTTAAAAATATTCTTATTAAAAATATTTTTTCCTATTATAATTTCTCCCCACATTTTACAATAAAAATATTTCAACAGACAAGAAACACATTTTCAACAATGATAATTTTTAAAAGAAGCATTCATAACATGAGTATTATTATTTACTGACTCATTCATTCAACTGATTTACTGAATTCCTACTCTGCACTAATCCAAGACACTAGGCACGTGGAGGTGAATGCAGTTGTTGTAGTCTCTGTCCTCAAAGAATTAATAGTCTAAAAAGAAGAGGAGAGATAGTAAACGAATAATTACATAAAATCATTTATATATTCTTCAAGTATCCAACTGTTGAAACTTTGAGGAAATAGAGAAGAAATTAGTAATAAAGAAAGAAAGAAGGAAAAAAAGAAAAAAGGGGGAAAATTTTTTAATGATAAGACCACCTTTTTTCATCTCAGAGTATTGATATTTAGTGTTTTAATCTTAGACAAAATTTTATTAATAAATTTATTACATTCATCAAGATATAATTTAAACCTTATCTTAAGTATGGGTATACTCTAGATTTTCTTAAATAGAAGAAAATTTAACTTAAAAAACAAAAATAATATGGAAACAATCTATATCCCAGCTAGGGGAAAAAAATATACTGCTCTAAGCCGTGATAATGGAGAAGACAGTTCTCTTTATAATGACTATGAGTTGGAAAGACAACTCATTAAAAATTTTATTAAAGGTCTTACCAAATATATATTTTTAAAATTGCTCTCTTGCACAAGATTAAAAAAATGTAATGTATAATTCTTTTCTTTTGCTACTACACAAGTAGGCCATGAATAAATCATTCAAGGACACTCGGGAAATCTGCTGGCTTTTACAATAAGGGAGAAAACTTCCTTTTAGAAATTCAGAAGAATAAAATCATCTTAATATGAGTATTGAGAGGTAAGGGACAAAATGCCTATCCTTACTGACTCATACATATTCTTATATTCTACATAAAATAAAGTTTAGTTTCTGTTTATAAAGTTCAGCTGAAGTAAAATTATGTTTTGTGTCCAACCCACGTCCAGTATAAAAAGATATAATTACTGGTCCCTTAATATGACAAAATGCTTACAAATAAAAAGAAAGGGTCACTGAGGACCCAGGACCTTCATGACTGATTTAATTTAACTTAATATTATTCTAATGACTGTATTGCAGCCCCAAAAAAATAGAGTATTAAAGATATCTTATCAGAGGAAAGTCTAAAAATTCACAGATAACAAAGAGTAAAAAAATTTTTTGAGCAGTGATCATAAATGGCTTTTCAAAGGTCAAAGTCTAAATGAAGAACAGAATGTATCTGAACACTCTATATTTCAATAACACCAATTCAACATATTCTGAGTTTCTCTGTCCTTCTCCCTATGTGTGTGTGTCTCTATACATGGATACTGGCCCAAACTTTCACATCTTTCTGGCTGTTTCAATCTCTCTCACTTTTAAGTACATTTCAACTTTGAGTATACCCTGGCAAATCTTCTCTTTGAATTATTATCCCACAGTAGGGAGCAGGATATAAGAAAAGATTCCAAGCCCTCTAATCTAAGTTTTTTCCCTTTAGACAATCTCAAAAAACAAGCATTTTTACATGACACAAATAAACCTGTTTTTCAAGCTAGTGTTATTTCTTCAGGAACCTACAGTTCCACAATAAAAACACTAAGTTGTAATGAATGAGGTGAGTCTATTGCCTCTATCTTCTCAACTATGTCTTATCTTTTTCAGTATCCTGCAAGACTCCGAAAGTAGAGAATTATTATGAAATAATGGAGAAAGAATATAAGACAGAAGGCTAAAAAAAAAAAATCTGTTATAGAATATGAGTAGTCGTGTTCATCCTCAGAACTAGGAAAAAATCCTTTTGTCTAATGTTGATTTTTAATTGAATCATAAGACAGAAAATAGCATTCAAATGGGTTTTATTTTCACCTGAGAAAATCCAAATATTTAATACACATGACTAGGAAAATCCCTTTTTTTCATTTTAAAAGCATTACATATAAATATTTCATAGGCAGTTATACTTTTCAAACTGAGACTAAATTCTGTATATTAACTCGTCTTATTCACCGAGATCATAAACAAACATCTACATCATCTTGCAAACATTCCAGAGTTTTTAAGGGAAATGGCTCATAACTTTTCTAACATATGGAGTGTATTTATCATGTAAGTCCTGCTTGCCCACCCCTTAACCTTGTTCCCTGGGAGAGTCCAAAAAACACTTCCTTTACCAAGGTTTCGGAAATGTATTGGTGAGGGGGGCCCCAGCATCCTTGACGAGCTCTATGTAGCTACCATGAATAACAGTGGAAAATGATGCCATGAAGCTAGGTTCCCTAAATTCAGTGAGGACGATGGGATCTCGGGTGACACAGGCCAAGTGGTAGCATTTAACTTCTCATGACAAAATGGACACAGAAATCATAATGAGCAGTGAAGTAAAAACAATAAACAAAATGGTTTTACCCACGGAGATCACTGGCATTGGCTAATGGAGCATGGTTCCTAGGACTGAAATAGATATGCATTCTACTTAAGTGTTACCTGATTTTGTATAAGTAAGAAATCTTAGGTTTGATTACCAGAACTAAGATTTAAATCAACACAAAAGAGAGTCTTGGCCTTCAATCAATTCTCAGACCGACCTGAGCTAGTTCACAGACCCAGTACCCTTGAATAAAAAGGATGGGTCCCTTGTAGGAACCCTAACATATTATCAAAAGATAATACTATCAATCTTCCTCCTTGCCTTCCTCAACGAAACATTTGACCATTTTCCAGGGTGATCATACACTGAGGAAGAGGAGTTAACCACCCTTATCAGGGATAACTATACACTGGATCTGAACTGACCAATTCCTGGAGACTTAAAATGCTGTTATAGTTCACTAGTTAGGGTAGGAGCTTACAGAGGTCAGGTGATTACCTGAGTTTGGGCTAAGGTCTATCTCCAGGGAACCCAGTAGGTACCTGAACCCACCTTATAGTGATTTCCCCAGTTTGGAACGCATAGATAAAAAAGGCGAATGCAGAAACTGGTATAATGTCCGTAACGATTAATCCATGAAGAGAGGAATTTACAGACAAAAACCGAATGGAAAAAAGCAAGTGGAAGTCACTAGAACTTTTAGCTACCAAAATAGTAAATCAAAAGTAATGCCACATTCCTTAGGAAACTACAGAGTTTAGTGCCTCTGCTAAGGACTTGAAAGATAAAAGGAGTGGTTATTCCAACCACATCAACATTCAGCTCACCTATCTGGTTTGTGCAGAATACAGATGGATCTTAGAGAATGACAGTGAATTACTATAAGCATAATCACATGTGACTCCAATTTCAGCTGCAGTTAAAGATGTAGTGTCATTATTGGAGCATAGCAGTACATTTCCTGGCAACTGGAATTAAGCTATTTCTTTCATCATCTTAGTAAAAACCACCAAAAGCTCCTTTCAGATGGCAAGGCCAGCAATATACCTTCACTGCCCTACTTCAGAGCTATATCAACTCTAGCTCTCTGTCATAATCTAGTCTATAGAAATCTTGATCAACTCTCCATTCCAGAAGACATCGTGTGTTCCACCTAGTTCTCCAGAAAGATATTATTCTGACTGCTTGAGTTCAAGCAGGTCAAGTTTGGCAGGTCCTTATAAGTGAATCACAGCATAAACTTTTAGGATTTTTGAACCAAAAAAGCCTCCTCTACAGATAACTATTCTCCTGAAAATCAGCTTTAGACTTAATTTGCTACTAGTCCTCAGCAGATACTACAAGCATGGTCACCAATTTGTCATGAGTTGCCCCATGATAAAATGATTAACTTCTGATCCACCAAGCCATAAATGTGGGCAGGCACGACAGCACCCTATCATCAAGTGAACATGATGTATACACGTAAATCCTGAAGGCACAAGCAAGTTGCATGAGCAAGCAGTCCAGGTTCCCATGGGCCCTATTCTTGTTACATTGCTTCCTCTCTCTTGATCCACACACTAGACCCATTGAAAGTTCTCTATGATCAGTTTGCTAGTGGGGGAAAAATGGGCTTTGTATACAACTAGTTCTGTATGATATGCTGACACTTCTTAAAAGTAGACAATTGCAGCACTATAGCCCCACTCAGGGTGACCCGGAAAGACAGTGGTGAAGTGAAACCCTTCCAGTAGGCACATGGACCTGATTGTCATTTTGCCTGAAATGAGAGATGACCAAAGCTAGAAATATACACTAATTTATGAGTAGAAGCTAACAGTTTGGCTGAATAGTCAGGGACTCAAAAAGAACACAATTAGAAAATTGGTAACAAGGTAGTCTGAGCAGGAGTATGTATGGTGGACAGTGCTCTTCAAATGGTCACTATGTCCAGATCAACTTCAGTATCTCAGTAAACAGGAGAACAAAATGAAGCATTCTGCAATGTCAGCCAGCATCTTTTCCCGAGGAATCTTTGTCCTTACTCACCTTTGCTGTCCTTACAACAAAAAAAGTCATGACAGCAAGGATGGATAACACATAGCTCAGCAGCACAAACTTCCATTCACCAAAACTGATAGGATTACAACTCCTGTTGGATGGCACTATTCTCTAGGGGAACCAGCCAGCCACTTGTGGCAAGTTGATTATACATCACTTCCATCATGGAATGAGCAATGCTTTATTCTTAGTAAGGTAGACATTACTCTAGATATAGATTTTCCTTCCCTGACCATAATATGTATGTGGAAATCATCATCCATGAATTTTTAAAATACCTTGTTCAACATTACTTATTCCACATAGTGTTGCTTCTGACCAGGGAACTCACTGTATAGCAAATGAAGGAAATGGGTTCATTTTCATAGAATTCACTGGTCTTCCTATGTTTTTAAGCCCTTGGAAGTAGCTGGCATATAGAACAGTAGAATAGCCTTTTGAAGATTCATGGTGTTGAAGAGATGGTAATGCTTTGTGAGACATAGATAATATCCTCCAGGATACAGTATGTATTCTGAGTTTGCAATCAATATAAAGTATGTTTCTCCCATAGCCAGGATTCGCAGATGCTAGGATCAAATTTTGGAAAAGGGAATGGCTCAATTCACTATAATACCTAATAATCCCAAAGTGAAATATCTGTTTTCCATCCCAGAAACTATGTACTCTATTGGTCTAAATCTTAATTCCCAAGGGAGAAATGCTTCCACCATGGAACAAAACAATGGTTCCATTAAAATGGAAGCTTAGAATGTCACCTGGTTATTTCTGGGCTCCTTATACTAGGAAACCAAAGAGCAAAAATGGTTCTTCTGTACCAAGGACAATTGGTCTTGATTATCAAGGGAACATTTGTTGTAAGAAAGAGTATCACTAGCATGCAGGACATTCCACAAGGCACCTATTAGTAAATCATGTTCTGTAATAAAAGTTAACAAACCAGCAATCCCACTTCTAGGTATATATCCAAAAGAATTGAAGCAGGGTCTTAAAAAGATATTTGTTGATCCATCTTCACAGCAGCATTATTCACAACAGTCAAGGAGTAGAAGCAACCCAAATGTCTATCAATGGATGAATGGATAAACAAAATGTGATATATCCATACAATGGAATATTATTAAGCCTTAATAAAGAATATTCATTTTTTATGATTTATTATTCAGTCATATGCTACAACATGGATGAACCTTGAGGACATTATGCTAAGTAAAATAAACCAATCACAAAAAGATAAATACTATATGATTCCACTATATGAGATATCGAAAGTAGTCAAATTCATAGAAACAGCAAGTAGAATGGTGGTTATCAGAAGCTGGAGGGAGAGGGAAATGGGGATGTGATGGATAATTTTGTGTGTAAACTTGACTGGACCATGGCCCAGATTTTTAGTTAAACATTATTTCTAGATGTGTCTACAAGGATGTTTCTGGATGGGACTGACATCTGATTCAATAGATTGAATAAAGCATTTTGCCCTCCTTAACATGGGTGGGCTTCATCCAATTCATTGAAGGCTTGAATAAAATAAAAGACTAAGTAAGAAAGAATTCTTTTTCTCTGACTGTTTTCAATCTGGACATCAGTCTTCTCCTGATTTTGGACTCAGACTCAGACTGGAACTCACACCATCAGCTCTGCTGGTTCGCAGGCCTTTGGAGTTGGACTGGAACTATACCATCAGCTCTTCTGGGTCTCTAGTTTGCCAACTGCAGACCTTGGGTTTTTCAGCCACCAAAATCATGTGATTAATTAGTGATCCCATTAGAGAATGTTGAGTACTCTTAGTGAAGTCATTCCCTTGGAGTTTACAAACTGAAGCTATGAGTACGATGAAGTAAGGCAAGTTTGGTTTGTAAACATCAGTGAATTGGGAGAAGTAAGAGAGAAGAAATTAGCAAATGACACCAAAAGAGACCTGTGTGCTGCTCTTGTAGGCATCTTCAGCTTCTCAGTAACTCATTATCTCTAGCTAAAATGTACCAGCCATGAGGTTTACAAGCACAATTAAAACTCTCGAGAAGATACTAGATTGAGCCAATAATCCTTTATTAAAAGGGGGAGAGAGGAGAGTAAAAGTCCAATCTCTTGTCTTGCTTTTCCTAACAGCAGTCTCTAAGACTGTCCAATTTCTGTGTGATATATACATCCCTAAAGGCACCAAATGCTGTTACTATTATTTCCTAGGGTCCTTCAGCCTCTCCAGTAGAAAGAAAAATACCTCTGGAATATTAAAAATGGCTTCTTCATGGAAAGAAAGGTTAAGGAAGGTTGAAGAGTTCTGTCTCAGTCAACACAAAAGTCAACCACCCTGAGGAAGATCTAAGACTGAGCAACAAGAAAACCTTTCTTTCATGAACCTAATGAAGAAAAAGTCACTTTCTATGTTTGCTAGCACTCTCAGGCAGAGGTGAAACTGTATTTGAAGAAACATTTGAGGCAGAAAGACTACATAGGTTCAAAGTAGTGAAAGATTTCTTCCCAGATACACCCTACTTACTCTAAGAATTTCTACCAGAAAAGAAATGATACATGAGCAGTTGTAGTACTTCAATTTCAGTGGAAAGTACAAATAGAAACTAAATGTCCCTGAGCAACTAAATTAAGTTGATCTTGTCTAATGTAGTAGTCACTCAAGGTGACATTTCTGTGACCCATGTAAGACTGTATATCCTTTCCACTGAAGGTTAATCTTCCTGGTGACTCCTTAAAGATTGCTACCCAAAGCGCTGCTATAATTTTCAAAGAGACTCCATGTCCATCTTTATGATCTAAAAAATTTAAATGTAAATGCAATGTAGGCCTTCAACCTGATATTATTTCATTCATGCTTTTATTTATTCATATTAGACAAATATTTATTGAGTGCCTGCTTTGTGCCAAGAATTGTTCTAGCAGCTGAAAAAAACATTAGTAAATAAAAGAGACAAAACTCTTGCCCTCATCTATAAAAATTAACCTATGATAGTTAATTTTTATGTGTCAACTTAACTGGGCTAAGGGACATTAACACAGCTGATAAAACATTATTTCTGGATTCATGAGGATATTTTGGAAGAGATTAGCATTTGAATCAGTAGACTAAGTAAAGAAGACTTGCCCTCATCAATGTGGGTAGGCATCATCCAATCCATTGCTCCCCTAACACCCCCACCCCAATAGAACAAAAGTGTGAAAGAAGAGCAAATTCTCTTCCTTGGACATCAGAGCTCTTGGTTCTTGGGCACTCAGACTCCAGGACTTACACCAGTGGCCCCCAGGTTCTCAGGGCTTTGGACTCAGACTGAATTATACCGCCAGCATTCCTGGTTCTTCAGCTTGCAGAAGACAGATCATGGGATTTATCAGCCTTAATAACTATGTGAGATGATTCCTATAATAAATCGCTCCTTATATGTACCTATATATACTCAATTTGGTTTGTTTCTGTGAAGAACCCTGACAATACAGACATAATAATAACTGTACCAATACAGCATGTTAGGCCACAATAAGTGCTGTGGGAGGGGGTGGGGAGAGTAGAGCAGAAAAGGAAGATAGGCAAGTGAAGCAAGTAGCATGGGAATAGGTACTGGGTAAGCTACATGGAAAAGGTGAGATTTAAGCATAGATTTAAGAAAGATAAGGAAGAGAGCTATGCAGATATATCAAGGTAAAGAACTTTCCGGGTAGAAGGAATGGCCAGCACAAAGGCCCCCACGACAAGAGCACCTTAGTGTGTTCAAGAAACAGGAGGCCAGAGTGGTCCAAACAGAGGGAGGGAGACAGATAGTAGCAGGAGGTGAGATCAAAGTGGTGAAAAAGGATAAGGGCAGACTTATAGGGTCTTGCACACCATTGCTGGCACTTTGGCTTCTACTCTTAGTGAAATGCAGAACCCACCAAGGTTTAGAGCAAAGGAGTGACATGCTCTAACTTAGGTTTTCAAATGATCATTCTGGTAGCTATAGAGAAAACAGACTAAAGGAGAGCAAGGTGGAAGCAAAGAGACTAGTTAGTAAGAGGAACAGGAGGTGCTGAAGGCATTAGGAAAGAAGATGTAAACTATCATACTGATCACTGGTGAGATCAAGTTAAATCGTCTATGTAAATAAATTCCTTAATGTCTTGGACTAACTGAAGCTTTGCTTTACCTGCTTGCTAAATGAAGATAAGCTGATGGGTTACTCTTACTTCAGAAAGATCTCTTAATGCAGAGAACCACCAAATCTGAAGAAGACAGAGAACAGAACACCTGGCAACTACTGTGAACTCTGGACATATAATTCAGAAAATAATTTTCACTCATTCCATTTTAAAGAGCAAGTCAAATAAAAAAGAGAGAAAAAGAGAGAAGGAGGGAGGGAGGAAGGGAAGGGCAGGGAAGGGAGGGAGGGAGGGAGAAAGGAAAGAAGGAAGAAAGAAAGAAAGGAAGGAAGGGAAGGAGAAAAGAAGGAAAGGAAGGGAGAGAAGAAGGAAAGGAAGAAAAAGTTCTGTAACCATCTCCCTAAATTTCTACCATGGATTAGTTTTCCTGAAATGGGGACAATGGGGGCAGAGTATATAATGAACGGAAAAAAGTATAAAGAGGTAATAGAAGGGAGTAAAGTACTATTGCCTACTTGCTATAACTGCAAAACAGAAGATCTCTCTGGAAAACCCTTCTCAATATAACTGAATTAATTTAGTCACAAATTCTAAGGCTGTGCTGTTATCACACAGTAAGAATATGTCCTTATTTGAAATAGACTTTTTCTCAAATATATATATATATATTTGAGAAAATAAAAATATATATATATATAATATGTGTGTGTGTGTGTGTGTGTGTGTGTATTCTGTGAGATATATACATGTGCATATACACATATATCTTTGAATTAGCCTACAATAAGTTTTTAAGTTACTTCCTTTGGGAGGAACAAAATATTTGGTCATCTTTGTGTAGCTGAAACCAGGCCTACTGCGGTAGGCAATCTTAATTGTTCATTCACGTTCTTCTATAAAATATTGAGCAATAAAGTTTTTTTGTTTATGTCCTTCTTGGTAAAGTAAAAAAAAAAAAAAAAAAAACACACAACCTGAGCTTATGTAAGCAGAAAGGAGTCCATTACAATTACACAGGGCCCTTTCATAGAAGTCAAGAACAAGGATGAAATCAGGTTGCAAGCGGGTATGTGAATTAGGGTAACAGCAGGAAAAGAGATGGCACACTCGGATCTAAGTTCATCAGAAGAGAATTTAATGAAGAGATTATTTACAGAAATGTGGACAGGTTAAGAGAATTAATAAAATATGATGAGGCACCAAGAACTAGCAAGAGTAGAAAATCAATACCATGTCTAAGTCTAAAGGATCGAGAGGAAGGAACGTTGTCACCATAGTCCAAACAATCCACAGCTGTGGAAGAGGACCTGCCTGACAGGAGCTATAGCTACTGACAAATGAAGCCACTGCCAGAAATGCACTGGACCAGAGGGGAAATAAATAACCTGATTTTCTTTTCTTTTCTTTCTTCCTCTTAATCTGCTCGGGCACCCAT
The DNA here is from genome assembly GCF_000325575.1 of Pteropus alecto. Classification (NCBI taxonomy): domain Eukaryota; kingdom Metazoa; phylum Chordata; class Mammalia; order Chiroptera; family Pteropodidae; genus Pteropus; species Pteropus alecto. The sequence continues at coordinate 4,340,989 of NW_006441071.1, forward strand.
TGTCCAAATTCAACCAGAAGCTAGAGGGCAAAGACACCCAGATCATGTAGTTGATAGAGGTTAGCCTCTACAAGGCAAAACAGACCAGACAAGAATGGTTCTTAGTGGGTAAAAGCGTGAATAACCAGCTCAACATAGAAACAAAGACCACTCTATTAACAGAACAAAAATCATGAATTCAGCACACAGTCCCTTTTCCAGGAACACTTCTCTGTAATAAATACAGTGTGTATATAAGTGGGAAACTAAGAAGTTAAAAAAGAATGCTTACAAAAGAATAAAAACCTTAATAGAAGATAATTATTTTTCTGTAGGCTTAATAATAGCTTGTGAGCTGCTTTGTTATCAACGATTTTATTTTAAAACCCAAAAGAGACATGACCTCATTATTCTTAGCTTTTCTAATTCAACTCTGAAGAAATATTTTAAATAATGTTGAGGTTTAAGATATGTTATAATAATTTTATAAATTTTTAAGATCCTAACACCATTAAACAATGACACATCTAATAATAAAACTGTACTAATGCAAAAGAAAATTTTATCTTCCAAAGCTTTACCAAATAAATTGAAAACTGGATATCTATTATTTTTTATGTCACTTTTATATACCTTCCCACAGTAACAAACCATGAAACACTAATGTTTTGGGGAAAAGTTTAAATAAAAACAAAGAGAGTCACACGTTAATTTCATAAAATTACTGCTAAAAAAGCATGAAGGATAAAAGCAGACCCAAAAAATAGATAATAGCAAAGCACACTGAATTTCTGATAGTCCACCAATAGAAATCTGCAGGTTCATCAGGTAAAAATGAGTCTTGATTATATCCTTCTGCTTTTTCTAGGACAACAAACTTTCCTGAACTTAAGTTTCCTAAAGAACTCATTTGCTGAATATCTATTTGATTCCTTTAAAAAAACAGAGTCGGGTACCTCAATTCCTTTTAAAGTGTAAGGAATATAATTTTACATGCTTTCTGAAGAACATAATTGAGTCAGAAAATAAATAATTCGAGACTGACAGTATGGCAAAAGAAAACTGAAGCAGAAAAGTAAAAGTATTTTAATCGAAGTTACTAATGGCATAAGCAAAAAAAATTAAGAAAGCAGAAATCATCAACAGCATTCATTAACCAACTAATGCTTTTGCCAGTTCCCAAAATATAACTACCTAATATACAATTCTTATAGTTCTTTATCACATTAAGTATGCTAATACTAAAACCAAAACATTTTACCTAACCATTTTTATCTGAAGAGAATATATATGGCAATAAAAAATGAAGAAGAAAACCAGCTTAGAAAGCAACAGAGTAGAATCTGCACTGTTACAGCTTGTGTCCTACATAACCTTTTGAATGCATGACCTTTAAGTTGCTGAAGGTTGCCTCAGAATTTGGCTCAGTTTGATGGAAACATCTGCTCCCCTTGCAGGTATACTGTAAGGACTTTTTTCTCAGTTGGGTTCAGAACACAGCAAGTGAGCCCTTGTCTGTCCAATCATACAGACTCTGACACTTGTAAATCAAGTTCTGAGAGGACAACAGCAGGTCTACATTCCATCACCCTTTCTCAGCCAGCTAGGCCAACTGACTGCTGTGAGGACTGCTCTTATCATGTCATCAAATCAAAACATGTTGAGATAAGGGACTATACGAGGCATCTGCAGAATTCCCAAAATGTAGTGACTTTGGAACATTGACAGATGCATCTGTCATTTTATACCTTCAACTAACCTGATGTCCACTGGCCCGACACAGTAAAGCTGTCCAAGATCGATTCCAATTCTTTCACGTTATTTTCACATGTCTCTACTAGAAAGGCCTGGTGCTTCTTAGCCTTTTAATTAAGAAAAAAATTACACATGATAAGGTCATGCATCAGAGCTGCAGATTTTTTTTGTGAATATGTATAGCACAATTAAGTATGAACGAGATAATAATGACTCCATTCATGTCGATTATTAATAGACTTCTTTCTGTCTTAATGATACCTTTTACTTGGCTTAATGTAACACTGTATAAGATGTCAATAACAATTTACTGAGGCCTTAGGGCCTGGCACTATTCTAAGTACTTTATACATTGTAATTCTCTTATTCTCATAACAACCCTATGAGGGAAGGGCTATTATTATCCCAATTTTACAGATAAGAAAACTGAGACACAGAAGAATTAAGGAACACTTTAAAAGATCATGCTGGCAGTCATGTGGCGAATTGGCAGATGGTGGTCAAAATGAATGCAGTAAGACCAATTAGAAGGAACTGCAACAGTCTATTCAAATGGTGATGGTAGCTTAGGCTAGGGCTAGGGACTTAGTGTGAAAAAAAGTGGTACTATACATACTGGAAGGATACTTGGTGGAATAGCCTTGGTAACACTGTACTGAGTTAGATGAGAATGATTGGATTAGACAAAAGTAGATCAGACTGGACTGGATTAAACTGGATTAGGCTGGAGAAGTGGTCAGATAAAAGGAGGAGTCAAGACTGATCTCAAGGTTTCAGGGTAGATGAATTGGCCCAGTTTCAGTAATTGAGAACAATGGAGGTGGAAAATGTCTTATTTTGGCTGTTTTTGTTTATTTACTTGCTTTTAGCAGAAATATGTATCATTAATTCTATTTTGACCATATTACATTGGAGATATCTTTAAGACACTCCTAGCATGAGCACAATGCCTGGCAAATAACAGGCCCTAAATAAATATATTTAAACTAACAAAGAATAAGTAAAGTAGGAAAATATGGGAAGCATCTAGACATAATGGTGTAAAGCTCAGAAGAAAGGTGAAGTATAGGTAGAGGAATCATCTACAGACACCATGTGAAGCTTGCCTTGAGACTGTTTGAAGGGAAAAGAGCCTAGGACAAAGCCTTAAGAAATTCCAGAATTTAATAGAAAAGAAAAAGCCAGTAAAGATTTTTTAAAAAGAAAAATAAAAAAGAGTATAGTGTCATGGAAACCAAGATAAGAGAACATTTCAAGGACAGTTGTCAATTATATGCAATGTCACAGAATATTCAGGCAAAATGGACACTAAAAAGTGTTCATGGTGCATGGAAGTCATTAGTGATCTTGAAGAAATTTGTTACAGTCCACACTGGAACAGTCTGAGGAGGAGTAAACCTGAATATTTTGTCTTAATTGAGTAAGAGATAAGTCATGGGAACAGGAAGTTTAGATGACACTTTCTGGGTAAAGAAGGAAGCAGAGATAAGGGCAGTAGCTAGAAAGGAGAGCGGGTTGAAGAAGTTTTTGTTGTCTTTTTTAAATAAGTGAGAAACTTGAGCATGTTTAAAAGCTGAAGAAATAAAGGCATTAGTGAAAGAGTGCTTATAGATCCAGGAGAAATGGGAGAATAGATACTATAAGACAGAATCATTCCATTAAAATAGGTAATAATTCTTTCTTTAGATGTCAGTTCAATTATCACTTCAGAAAAGCTACCCTTCACCACCCATACTACATCAATTTCCTCTACTAGATTCTTCTCATCACAAATATGATTCTACAATTATTTCAGTAGGTCTTTTTTTAATGTCTATCTCATAGAATTTAAGCTCCATGACGAAAGTATATATATTTTTTGTCCTCACCAGTGTATTCCCAGCACTTAGATAATATCAAGTACCTAAAATAAGAGTTAAATAGTTAAATTATAGTACATACTATCAAAAGAAGGCTGTTTAATTAGGATTCATTCATACAAATTTAAATAGAAGGAAGCTCTTCTTCATGTATTAATATGGAAAGATCTCTAAGCACTACTGCTGAGTTAAAAACAAGAGAGGGGGTGGAAGAAGTGTGTTCTATAAAATAAATGATTGATGGTGTGACTGAAAGCCCTCTGAGCTGGGATGCAAAAAGAAACAAAAACAAACAAAATTGGACTTGAAGTTTTCTGCATTAGCATACCATTAGTAACATGCTTTTCAATGCTGTAATATTAAACAAGTTAATATTGGGGGGAGGGAAGAAGGGAGAACAGTATGTTTAGTATGCTACCATTCATATAAAGTGTGTGCATGTGTGCCTTCGCATGCGCACATTTGTAAATATGGAGAGGCTCTCTACACAGAATCACAAGATAGTAATAACTATGGCTGCCTCTAGAAAGAGAATCTGAGTGGCCAAGGGTTGGGAAGAGAGAGATTTCATTTTCACTGTATAATCCTTTGTGTCTTAGAAATTTTGTGTCATGTGACCTATTATCTATTTTTAAAAACTTAATTAGATTTTGAAAAATGGTAAATAAATGAGCCAAGTAACAAACAAAAACACTTTTCTACAGAAGATATACATGCACTTTGTTAGTGTGTTTGGAAACAGTAGGAGGACCAATTGAGCAAAGAAGCCCAGATGGAGATTTCTGGATATTATTAAAGCACAGACTCAGCACAATGTAAGGTTTGTATCTACAGAAAAAGAAACACCAAGTTTTAGCTATTGAAAAAAATAAGAGTCAAAATAGAATTTATTATTACCAATGGCCACCAGTAAAAGTATTTATAAAGCACCAATTTTATATAACACATTATAAAGTTATTTTTAATTATTAAATATTCAATAGTATATTAAATTCTTTGAGTTTATATTATGTTCGTGGTAAAAAAAATCAAATAGAGAAAAATAGAATGTAATTCAATACTCACAGGTAAGTTTTATTCATTTGTCTTATAATTACAGAAATTGATATATATAAATTTTAAATATATAAAATTTTTAAGTATAACATATTTTGTATATAAAGACAAAATTTTTAAATCAAATAGGATCATAGTACACATACTGCTGTGCAACTTACTTTTCCATTCATAGTATATCTCTGACATTTTTCCACATTACATTTCATTAGTTGCATAATACTCCATTATTTAGATGTACCATTAATTAGCCAGTTCCCTACTGCTAAGATTTATAGGTTATTTGCATTTTTATTAGTGACAATAGTACAATACACATATTTGTATGTGTACTTGTACATCTTTGCATGTACATTCAATTATACCTATTTAATAAACTAGAAATATATTTCATGGGTAAAAAGTATGTACAACTGTTTTCAAACAATTGTTACCAAATTGCTCTCCAGAATCCTGCCAGTGTATGTTATCTATTTCCCAACAGCTTTCCAATGGTAAACATTATCATTTTAATGTTCATTTCTTTAATTTTAATTAAGATTAAGCATCTTTTCATAAGTTTACTAACCACCTGTACTTCCTTTTCTCTGAACTGACTTTTCACATCATGTGCCCATTTTTATATTACACTCACCATATTTTTCTTAGTGATTTATAACAGTCCTTTTTAAATTATAGACACAATCCCCTTGTCAGACATGTTGCAAATCATTACCTCCAATTTGTCATTTGCTTTCTGACTATATTCTTAAAGCTAAATTGTATTCTTAAGTAACCAAATTTATCAATAATTTGCTTTGGGACTTCTAGGTTTCTTTTCGTACTTTCTTACTCCAAAATTAAAAAATACTTAATTCCCTTTTTCTCCAGTGATCTTCATCTTCTTTAATGGCTCTATAATCAATCTAGAATTTGTTTGATATAAGCAATATAGCAGTGATTTAGTTACATTATTTCCTCTTATGTACGGCCAGTTATCGCAAAAGTATTTATGGGATAATCTATTTTTAAACATCGATTTGGCATACTGTGATACTGTGATTTGTTATAAGAAATATATATTTGGTCTTCATCAAGGGTTCCTATCACATAGCTCCTAAAACCCTTAAGGAGCCATAAGAGTGATTCCTGTTATATTTTATTCCCAGTTCCTGAAATAGCTTCAGAGTGATAAAGGTGAAATGGGTATCTTTTGCTACTCATAACTCCTTTCAATCACACCTGAGTTTATGTAAAAGAGGTGATTTTGAGAAAGCCCCTAGATAATCTAATGAGAAGGGCTGTTTTCCAGGGGAACCAACCATGTGATTAGAGGAGAAGAGGGAAGAGGGGTTAGAGGTTGAATCAATCACCAAGAGCCAATGATTTAATCAATCGTGCCTACAAAAGTCTCCATAAAAACCCAAAAGGCATCTGATCTCGGAAGCTAAGCAGGGTCGGGCCTGGTTAGTACTTGGATGGGAGACCACCTAGGAAGATCAGGCGCTATAGGCGTAAAAAAGAAAAAAAAAAAATAAGGGATTGTAAAATGACAAAGTCCTTGCAATCTGTGAGGTCAACCAAGGGTTGCCTCACCTAAAACAAAAAACAAAAAACAAAGAGACTGGGTTCTGGGAGATTCCAGGTTGGGGGACAATTGGAGATATGGGGAGGGTGGCACACCCAGAAAGAGCACGAAAGCTCAGCAACTGTTCCCACATATTTTACACTATGAGTCTCTTCCATCAGTCTGTTCCTTTTAAAAACAAAACAAAACAAAACAAAAAAACAATCTAGTAAATAAACTGTTTTTCCTGCATTCTGAGAACTGCTCTAGCAAATTAATTTAACTTAAAGAGGTGGTCGTGGAAACCTCCAATTTATAGCCTGTTGGTCAGAAGCACAGATAACAGCCTGAACTTGTGATTGGCATCTGAAGGGCGTGAGCAGTCTTGTGGGACTGAACTCTTAACCTGAGGCATCCGACCCTATCTCCAAGTAGAACTGACTCTTGTGGGTGTGGCAGATTTGCTTGGTGTGGGAAAATCTCCAACACCCCTGGTGAATAGAAGTGTTCTGCGAGTGTAGTGTTGTGTGTAGACACACAGGAGTGCGTTTTTCCTCAAACCTGAAGTTTTCTCCTTTTCACATACCAACTTTATCATATACTAAATTCCCATAGATATTCATAGCTATATTTTGAACTCTGTTCTGTTCCATCAATTTTTATATTTTGTCAGTACCAAACTACTAACTTTATATTTTCTTTAAATTTTGCTGACGTATAATTGATATAACATACAATTCACCCAATTGAAGTGTACAGTTCAATGTTTTTAGTATATTCACAGAATTGCACAACCACAACCACAATCTAAATTTAGAATACTGTTGTCCCCACTAAAAGATATGCCATATTCATTGGCTGTCATTCTCCATTCTCCTATCACCACTCTCAAGCTCTAAGCAACCACCATTCTCATTTTTATTTATATTTTTATAGCATCTCCTAGTCGAGGTACTTCATATAAATGCAATCATAAAGTATGTGGCTTTTTATAACTTCTTTCACAACGAAAAACGTTTTGGAGATTCATCCATTTTATAGTATGCATCAATACTTTATATTTATTGCCAAATAATATCACACCATGCAGTTAAGCCACATTTTATTAATTTATTCAGCAAGTAATGAACATTTGGTTGTTTCAATTTTTGGATTATGAATAATACTGGAATGAACATCCATGTACAGTATTTTGTGTGGTTGTCTCTTTTCATTTCTCCTGGGTATATACCTAGGAGTGGAACAGCTGTGCTACATGGGCACTCTAGGTGTAACCTTATGAAAAACAGTGAAATGTTTTTCTACAGGGGCTAAGTCATTTTACATTCCCACCAACAATGTGTGAGGGTCCCAATTTCTCCATATATCACCAAAACTAGTTGCTATCCATTTTTTTTATTATGATCATGCTAATGAGTATAAAAAGGTATCCCACTGTGGTTTTGATTTGCACATCCTGCTAATTTTGTACATCTTTTTATATGCTTATTAGCCATCTGTATGTCTTCCTTGAAGAAATGCCTACTAAACCTTTAGCCTATTTTTTAATTGAGTTCTCTTTTTATTATTGTGGCATAAAAGGTATTTATATGTTCTGGATACAAGTCCTTTATCAGACACTCGATTTGCAAAAATTTTATAGCATTTTGTGATTGTATTTTCACTTTCTTTACTGTATCCTTTGACATATAAAAGTTTTTAATGTTGGTAAAAATCCAAAGTAACTATTTTTTTGCCACTTGTGCTTTTTCAGTGTGGCACCTAAGAAATTATTGCCTAAGAATTTTACCTATTATATTTAGGCCTATGAACCATTTAATTTTTGTATATGGGTCCAAATTTATTATTTGGCAAGTGGATACCAAGTTCCTTCAACGCAATTGTTGATGTTGAAAAACTTTCCCTATAATTGACTTAGCATCCTTTTCAAAAATCAACTAAATTTTTAAGGGTTTGTTTCTATACTTTCAATTCTTTTCCATTGAGTTGTATGTCTATCATTATGCCAATATACTATAGCTTTGTAGGAGTAAAATTGGGAAATGTTACTCTTCCAATTTTATTCTTTTTCAAGATTTTGGCTATTCTCCATCTCTTCCATTTCCATATGAATTTTAGATCAGTTTGTCCATTTCTGCAAAAAGGCAGCTGGGATTTTGATAGAGAATGCATTGAATCTATATCAATTTGAAGAGTATTAACATCTTAACAAGCAACAGTATTAACTCTTATGATCCATGAACATGGGATGTCTTTCCATTTACTTAGGTCGTTTAATTTCTTTCAGTAATGATTAGTAGTTTTCAGCATATAATTCTTGCACTTCTTTTGTAGTTACTCCTATTTTATTCATTTTGATATTATAAATGAAATTGTTTCCTTAATTTCACTTTTTGATTGTTCCTAGTACACAGAAATACAACTGATTCTGTGTATTGATCTTGTATTAAATCCTGCAACCTTGCTAAACTCATTTACTAGTTCTAATAGTTGTGTGTGTATTCTTTAGTATTTTTAATATACAAAATCATATCATCTGTAAATAGAGTTTACTTCTTCCTTTCCAAAATAGATTCCTTTTATTGTTTTATTGAGACGGGAAGGGTTGCCTTCCTCTGTTTTTTAAAAGTATCTGTGAAAAATTAGCATTAAGACTTCACCAGTGAAGTCATCTGGACCTAGTCTTTTCTTTGCGAGAAGCTGTTTGACTAGGAAGTCAATCTCTTTACATGTTATAGGCCTATCAAGATTGTCTATTTCTTTTTTACCATTTTTGGTACTTTGTTTCTTTCTAGAAATGTGTCCATTTCATCTAAATTATCTAATTTGTTAGCATATATAGTTGTTCACAGTATTCTCTTATAATTCTTTTTATTTCTGTAAGGTCAAAAGTTGTGCCCCTTCTTTTATTTATGATTGTAATAATTTGAGTCTCTTCTTTTTTCCTTGGTCAGTCTAGATAAATGTTATCAATTTAGTTATCTTTTCAAAGAATTAACTTTTGTTTTCATTGATTTTCTCTATTATTTTGTATCATTATTCTTATTCTGTATTGTTTCCTTTCTTCCAATTGTTTTTGGTTTAGTTTGCTGTACTTTTTCTAGTCCCTTAAGGTTGGAGATTAGGTTATTAATTTGAGGAATTTTTTTTTTAATATAAGTAACTATAGCTCTAAATTTTCCTCTTAAACACTGTGTTAGCTTCATCCCATAGGTTTGGTGTGTTGTTTTAATTTTCATTCTTCCCAAAGTGTTTTCTAATCCCTTATTTCTTTTTTGACCCATTGATTATTTAAGAAAGTATTTAGTTTCCACATATTTGTGAATTTTCCCCATTTTCCTCCTGTTATTGATTTAACTCCATTGTGGTCAGAGAACATACAACATATGATTTCAATCCTTTTTTTAAGTTTTTAAGACTTGTTTTATGTTCTCCCATACGCTCTACCTATGAGATTATTTATGTGCACTTGAGAAGAATGCGTACTCTGTTGCTGATGAGTCGGGTGTTCTATAGATGTCTGTTAGGTCTAGTTTGTTTATAGCATTGTTCAAGTCTTCTTTTATTTGCTGCTCTTCCAAGTTGTTCTGCCCATTATTGAAAGTGGGGTATGGAAGTCCCCAAATATTATTGTCTATTTCTTTCTTTAATTCTCTCAGTTTTTGTTCCAGGTATATTGGGTTCTGTTGTTAGATGCATATATGTTTATATTATTTGATATTCCTGGTGGATTAACCCTTTTATCATCATGAGATGTTCCTCTTTATCTCTAGTAACATTTTTGTTCTAAAGTCTTTTATTATTAGATCCACTCTAGTTCTTTTTGTCATGTACATGGTATATTTTTTTCATCCTTTTTCTTCCAATTTACTTTTATTTTTTAATATCAAGTGTGTCTCCTATAGCAGATGGTTAGATCTTTTTTTTAAAAATCCAATCTGACAGTCTCTGCCTTTTGATTAGATTACTTTAGATATTATTGATATGGTTGGATTTCCTTCTGCCATTCTGATTCTTGTTTTTTTGTCTCATTCCTTTTGTTTCTCTATCCCTCCCTTATTGCTTTCTTTTGCATTAGATGAATATTTTCTAGTGTAATATTTTAATTCATTTAATAATTGCTTAATAGTATTTTAGTTTTCTTTTAGTGGTTTCTCTAGAACTTATAATATACATCTTAATTTATCAAACTCTACTTCGGATTTATACTAAATTAATTACAATGTTATATAGAAACCTCATTCCTATACAGTGCTACTCCCTCTCCCATTTTCTGTGCTATTGTTATACATGTTATTTCTATATATGTTACAAATCCAACAATATATTGTTATAATTACTTTATATCATCTTGTCTTTTAAAAAGCCTGAGAAAAGGAAAACAAGTACATAGTTATAGAATTGGTTAAATTAACTCTTTTATTTATTCTTTCTAGTTCTTTTCACTTCTTCCTGTGGATTAGAGCTACCACCTAGTGTCATTTTCTTACCACAATACAGCTTTGTTCCCACCCACATCATTTGTCCAGTTATTGTCAAATATACTGTGTTTCTATTTATTACAAGCCCAAGAATGCAATAATATAATTAGTTTCATTCATGTGCTTTTTCAATCAGTCAAGAGAAGAAAGTAGAAATATGTAGTTATATCAACTTTTGGAAACACCTACATAATTACCTTTATCATTATTCTTTGTGTTGTGTGTATGTAGATTAAAATTACTGTATAGTATCACATACTTTCAGCCTGAAAGACTTCCTTTAGTATATCTTGTAAGGCAGTTCTGCTAGCAACAGTTTTTATCTATCTGGGAATGAATTTATTTTGCTTTCCTTTTTTCAAAGATAATCTTTCTGAATATAAGATTCTTGTTTTATTTTGTGTAGGGGTCATGAAAACTTTCCTATTTCTTCACATATTTTGTAATTTTTCATTGATGACTAGAAAGTATTGCAGCAATTCTGAATACTGTTACTCTTCTCCAGAGCTCTCAGCCTGCCTAGAATAGAGTTGCTGCAACACAGGGCTCTAAGGAAAGAGAAATTCAGCAATCTGCCCTCCCAGGATGAAATCATAGCCTTGCTGGGAAGCTAGAGAGAAAGAAAAGGCCCCTCTTCTTGGCTGCATCTGCCCAGGGCAGAGTTTCTGTAACATGAAGCAGAGGTGGAAGAGGGGTTATAGAACACCCGTCACTCAAATGCTACAGACTCATTATTTTTCTTGAAATTTGTTAAATTTTCTTCTTTTTAGCAGCTTGATAATTTACATATCATACAATTCAACTATTTAAAGTATATAATTCAACAGTTTTCAGTATATTTGTATTCATTTCTATAACCATAATTTTAGAACACTTTCATCACCCCAAAAGAAACCGCACACCCATTAACAGTCATTCCCCATTCTCTCCCAACTCCTCCAGCCCTAGAGGTCAACTTTCTATCTCTACAGATTTAACTTTTCTGGATATTTCATATAAACGAAATCACATATTATGTGACCCTTTGTTTCTGGCTTCTTTCACTTAGCTTAATATTTTTGAAATTCATTCGTATTTTACCTCTGATCAGTACTTCATTTCTTGTTATCCCTGAATAATATTCCATTGTATGGATACATCAACTTTTATACATCCAACAGTTGATGGACAGACATTTGGGTTATTTCAACATTTTTGCTGTTATAAAAAATGTTATAAATATTTATATACAAGTTTTTGAGTGGATGTATATTTTCATTTCTCTTGGGCATATGCCTAGGAGTAAACTGCTAGGTCATATGGTAACTCCAATTTTAACATTTTGAGGAACTTCCATAGTTTTCCATAGTGGCAGCATCATTTTACATTCCCAACAGCAGTATATGAGGATTCCAATTTCTCTACATCCTTGCTAGCAATTGTTATTACCTATCTTTTTTATTATATTCATCCTAGTGTGTATGACAAAATATGCCATTATGGTTCTGATTTGCAATTTTTGATGATGAATGATATTGAGCATTTTTTCATGTTTTACTGGCCATTTGTATGTTTTCTTTGGAGAAGTCTGTTCAGATCTTTTGTCCATTTTTCAATTGGGTTTTTGACTTTTTATTGTTGATTTATAAGAGTTCTTTATATATTCTAGATAAAACTTATTTATCATATATATGATCTGCAAATATTTTTTCCCATTCTATGAGTTGTCTTTTCATTTTTCTGATAGTTTCCTTTGGAGCACTAACGTTTTTAATTTTAACAATTAGTAAATTTTTCTTGAATGAAAGTTTCCCCTTTGCCCTTAGGACAATTTCCACAACATAACACAATTTTTAAAAAATTTTTCACCAGTTGTTGTTTTGCTAGGCAAAAGATTCACCAAGCTCCTTACTCCATTAACCCAGAAGTACTTCCCTATGATATATTTTAATATCCTAAAAGTTTAATTTTTTTGAGGCCTTATTATTGAGTATTTTCCTAGTGTTATGATTTAATAATCTTTCCAGAGAAACTTCAGCATTATATTCACAAGTTATATGTGCACGTGCGTACACACACACACACACACACAACCCCCTCTGTTATTTCAATATATATTATCTTTAATGCGCATCAAAAATCCTGCAAATTAGAACCATTTTACAAATGAGCAAACAGATTCAGAAGGACGATATCACTAGGGGTCACATAACAATTATAAGAAAGGACTGAGATTAAAATCCAGATCAATTTGTCCCCCAAAATAATGTTCTTTTTATTATACCATGCTGACTGAGGCAAAGATCTCATCAATATCAGGGATAAAAATTTACAGAAAATATAAATATACATTGAGCTGCGAGCTGCTTCAAGGGCGTTTTTAGGAGACAGCAATGTGGCAGAAGTCATCGAGACCAGACTGCCTCTTTTGACAGCCACTTCCCCAACCAGAACCAGACCAGGAACTGTTGGCATAACTACCTGGACTTCCACCACTCTGAGAAGGCAATTACCACTAAATGAGGTGATGTCTCTGTGTGCAAATGGTACTGGCATGTACACAAGTCCCTCTGCCCCATATCCTGAGTGTCAGCCTGGGATGACTACAAGGCAGAAGGCACGTTTCCTGGGAAGATCTGAACTGGCTCCACCCACCTGTCCTCTCTCCTCCATCCTTCTCTGAGGGAGGTGAAGGGGGACCTGGGTACATTCCACCCTGAGATCCTGAATCATGCCTTAATGAATAATAAATACTTGTTGAAAAAATAATACTAAATGGAGAAAGTCAGACAAATTGCATACTTGGAGTCTGCTCAATATGAAGGTGCAATTAAATTTCTAGTTCAACAACAATTCTCCTCTTCCAAGTACAGGGCTCATTCCTAACTAAAATATAAGCTAAAATTTCAACACCATTACAGTTTAAAATCAAATTTAATGTCAAATTAGCCAGGAAACACTGACTAGCATAAAATTTTTCAAAGACTAAAGTAGAGGTTTGATCAATGACAAGGCTTAAGAAGAGTTAACTACACCTGAAAGTTGCTATTACATTTATAACTAGTACATTATAATTTTCTGCAAGATAACTGGCTAAGAGTCATAATATAGCCAACAAAAATTTTATTTATATTTAATAGTTATGTTTATGAACCAGCAAATAACCATAAAAATTGTTCTCCTTTTACAATTGACAAATATTTTTCCTAATACATTGTTTTAGTTTTATATATGAAATTTCCATTCTTCACTCATATTACAAAAGTGTTTACAGAGTTTTTTAAGTGTAGATTATACATATTTAAATTTTGTTCCCAAAGCTTTTAGTTTTCTTAACAGCCTTTTGATGAGCAAAAAATTCTAAAATGAAAACAATCTATTGGCTAAATAAAGAAAAACCTTGGGTTAAAAACAAAGTGTGAAGAATAAAATACTAACTTTCTAATTTTGGATCAACATGTTTTACCATGTGACATAAAACTAAGTTTCGGTTAAATGTTAAATTGTTGACTAAACAAATATCATAATTCTATACATCCGTAGAAGTTACTAAGGTGTTTTTTAATGAAATTAGTATTGAAAAGACAGGTTGAACTTTTGAAACAGTTCTGAACATTTTTTAACTCTAGTTTTTTAATTTTTAATTTGAATATTAAGTCATTAGGAAGGAATTCTATGTAAAAACGGGAGCATCAGAACCTATAATAAACATCACATTCTTTTGCTCCATAGCTCTCACCTTTTCAACATATCTTCCACCTAGTTACGGTTACATACCCAGTGCATCTTTAAGGACTCAAGGAGAACTTGATCAGCTGAACTGAATTCGATCTGGTTAGGTTTCATAACCATCACTACCTGCAGCATTTCATTGAGCATATTAATGATAGCTAATATCTCTTCATAAAACAATTTACTATTTCTTTCCTTCTTGCTTGTCTACATTGCTTCCATGAATGTAAGCATATTCTATGATCCCAATTATTTATTTCATATGATGAAATGTCACCCTCCTTAATGTAGCTTTACAATTAGTTTATTTTTCAGTAGATGCTACCTTCCAATCTGACTATAGGCTTTAACATCTTTCTCTCTCTCTCTCTCTCTCTCTCTCTCTGTAGGCTTTAACATCTCTCTCTCTCTCTCTCTCTCTCTCTCTCTCTCTCTCTCTCTCTCTCTCTCTCTCTCTCTCTCTCTCTCTCTCTCTCTCTCTCTCTCTCACACACACACACACACACACACACACACGCACACACACACTACCAGTTTACTTTTTCACAGGTCAAAAATTAGATTTGGATTTTCAAAACTTAATAATTTATATAAGAATAAATTTCAAAAAGCTTTATGCCCACATTATAAATTTAGGAAGACAGCCATATAACATTTAAATATACAAATACAAACACATACACACACACATTCAATAAATACTACATACTTAGAAACTTAGTATTTAGTTTAATAATATAAATGTTTAAGGGCCACTAAGAGAAACAGAAAGTAATGTTCATATTATCAAAAACAATGCTCATATATAAATATTACTACTATTCTGGGTGAAAAACAGGAATCAACATTTTTTTTGTAAAATTCAGAATATTTTTAGCCCATTAGTTTTGAATGCCTCCTTCAAACTAAAAAATATGTCCTTCTAAAGCAAACCTAATAGATCATTTGAAGCAAAATATTATCAAGAAACACTAACTTTACCACAAAGCATAATAATCCAAAATCCTATCTAATGTTAGCAATCATTATTATATATAAGCAGCCAAGCCTCCGAAGTATAGAGAAAAAATATACACTTGACCATTTTCAATCACAAGTTCTTTAGAGAATAAAATATTCTTTGAGCAAAACCTCATGAGAACCAGAATTCCCTTTCCAATATATGGTCTCTCCTAGAGCTGTAACTAAATATTACTGAGTGGCAGAAAAACAAATCTCAAGAAATGATGGACTTAAAAAAATTTCATTGTAGAAAGCACAAAGCAAGTTCTAATAATACCAATTTGAAAATGATAGCTCCCCAGCTTGGAGAGAAGCAGATATAAAAACTCACAGTAAAGACTAAAAGACCTGACTGAATCTGTTAGGCCTCTGATGGGCTTTAATAAGTATGATCGCTAAGCAGCTTACACTGGAAACTCAGTTTTATTTAATAGTTAATTAAATCATTGTTAAATTCATAGATTTGGAAATTAATGGTTCAATTTTAATCAAAACTTTGTAAAGTCAAATTCAATAGTGTATAACACAGAATATGAAACTAATCTTGTTAAATCCTTAGATGTCCAATGTTGAAATTCCATTATTTCTATGACATTAAAGATACTACACTATTCATTTACTAATCACATATTTTAAACCCATATGTTGAATAGGAGGAATTTTATTAATATAAAAGTACAATAAAAGTTGGCAGGATTCATATTTTTGACTTTTCCAAAATATAAATGGTAGTTGTATTTACATCTCTTTACACAGTGGAGCTATCACTTTCCAACTAGTTTATTAACACTTTGTGTATTCTGACCAAGATGATCTCTAAGGCCTCTTCCAAGTCTAAAAAACAATAATATACTGCACTGCATCATACAACTGTTACTTTTAAGTCTCAAAACTTCCTCAAGTCTTTGTATATTATTAATAACACCCTTATCTCACTAGTAAACCTATGGAGAAAAGTGGCTTTAATTTTCTCTTGCAATGCTACAAAGAAATAAAAACCAAGACTTGAATAATGGCCATGAACATGACCTAAACTAGAAAACAAGCTGTTACCTCAAAGGGAGAGAAAAATTACCTGTAGGTAATGTATGCTTCCCGTCTATAGTCTATAAAATACTCAAACTACTATGTTCAAAAGAAATATAACTGTGGGAAAGACGCACTAGGTTATATAGAATCATGAAATGTCATTAACATAAAGTTTCATTTCCAAAAGCAAAAGATAAAAGCTTCCCCTTAAGTCATTTTCTCTTCAGTCAAAAACAATTATGAATTCAAAGCAAAAATAACATCCAGACTGAGGATACAGAACTAGAAAAACTCCGCTTTTTATGTTTTAAAATTTTTAATTTGATAGATATCTCTTCAGAGAAAAATTTTTAAAAACTTCCCCCCCAAAGGCTAATAATCTATTGAAAAAAAAAAGCAATAAAGGAATATGTACATGAAAAATGTATTTAACAAAGTAATAGATGAATTTTTTATAAAAAGAAAAACATACTATTTAATAGTGTTTCCATTAAATTGATTTTCATTAAGTAATTTTAAAATTTTATATTACAATCACGTAAAGATAGACAGCAACCATTCTAATAAGCACAAAACAGAACCAGTTAAAAGAGGAAGCTAGTAATAATGAAGGAAAATAAAGAAAAGAAAACAGAAAGATGGAAGAAAATAAGACATAAAGTTTGGGGCTTAAGAGAAATGAAAAAAAAAGAGAGGAATAAATAGTTAGGTTGAACCATATAAACTGTTAATCACTTAGGCTACAACCTGAATAAGTTTTCTGAACATCCCATTAGCTCCTCAGCAAAGAACTATTCACAGATCTGCAACTGCTTTTAGTAATGCATCAAGCTTTGAAGAAACAATCTATAATCTTCAGCACTATGATCAAAACAACAGTGTTGTACAGAATGAGTGCCAAAGGCCCAAACAAACAAAAGGAGGTTGCTAGTGAGAGGCAGCTTGCCTTATTTCAGACCATTCACCAAATTGGAAAAGTTAAAAAATAAAAACCTGTTGGCACCAAGTAAAATTTTTTAATCACAAAGCAACCATATCCTCAGTGGTGAATTAAGCCAGTCTTTTTTTATTTTGTATCTAGTCAGTGGAGTGCCAGAAGGCCAGAATTAGGAAGATGCATGCAATTTATACTATTTATACTAGTGACTCTGTCTTTAGCTGTTGCATTCTCAGTTATAACTCTGGCTCACTTTCCAAACTATTGAGTACAGTATCTAATAAGCAAGCAGACCAAATCCAAGACTCAGCTAAATGACTCTGACGTGCTTTTCTCCACCACTAATTCACCTTCCTGAACCAAGAGTTAAAAGGTAGGATAACTCATGAAATTTAGGGTAGCACATAACAGTGAACACACATCAAGAGTACATGCTACACAGAGAGCTCTAAACTTTCTAAAACCTCACATCCCAAGAATTCAAACAATAAATTAAACCACACAGCAAGCAACTATTTAATCCCTGAGTCAAAACACATTGAATATCTTGAGTTGAGTGAAGACTGTATATAATATTGGATCATTTGAAAATGAGAAAGAGCTGCCATTTTATCCCATCATTACCTTTCTTTCTGGGCAGCACTGATCTGGCTACCACTTCTTAGTATAATCTGGAGTTTCCACCTTTTTAACAAGGAGGAAAAATACTAATTTCCCTCAGTAACTGATAACGAGTTGTAGAACTTAATTGAAAGTCAAGTAGCCAAGTCTCTGAGAAAGGTATGTATGTGGGGAATGAGACAAAGAGAAAATAGGGTATTACTATATACTTTATGTCCTCCCTGTTACGGTTCACAGAAAATTGCAGAGTAGGAGTATGCTGCACCAATCAAATAAATCCACCAAATAAATGTCTCTTGAGGCAAGTACTATAGCAGAATCTTGGTATGTAAAATGAATTAAGTTAACCTCAATGCATTCACCATCATTTGGGTCCAATAATACACATCACAGTTTGGTGAGTGCTATGATGAAGATGCTAAACTAAGTACTAAAGAAACACAAAGTGGGGAAGGGGAAGAATTCTGACTTTA
>NW_006441071.1:4359483-4399339 GCF_000325575.1 Pteropus alecto
TCAGAGAGAGATGTTACAGGATATATAGGTATTTGCTAATGGAAAAGAAGAGAAGGAGCGTTTTAGTCAATGTGGGTCAAAAAAAAATGAACAGCCTTAATAAAAGCAAGATGATACGATATATATAACATGTTTAGGAAGCCAAGAGTACTATCATATGGCTGAGGCAAAGAAATGGCAAAAGAAGAAGCTGGAAAAGTTAACATGGAGCCCAAGGAAAGGGCCTTAGACAAGAAGATGGACTTCACTTTGAAAGCAAGAGGGAGACCTTGATCGTTTTTTGAATAAAGGGTAACAAAAACAGATCAATATTTAGAAAGATGAGTTTGGTGATGATGTGAAAGCTAGATTATTGGGGAGTGGGGGACAAAGCGATCAGGTATAAAATTATTACAAAAAAGAGTCTTTGAAATCATTAAATCTATTAATTATAAATCCTGATCCCTCATCCACCTAGGTAATGATGTTTTATGCACCTTAAAATAAAGAGATAAGTAAAAACCACTGAATAAAATTTGAAACATTCTACAATGTTCAGAGTTTTCACTAATTCAATTAGTTTTCCCAATTATTCCAAAAAAAATGTTTTATTATATACGTCTTAGCTGTAATCAGCATCTCCAGTTTTGAAATTTTATAACAATGTCACTAAAATTACTTTCATACTGCTATCTCGTGGCATGTTGTGAGGAAAAAACTTGTTAAACATCAAATTTGACCCAATAAAATAATTGCCATAGGGTTTTCTTTTTTATCCTTACCATTACAAGTTCTTCCTGTAATTCACTGCAACTTTTTTCATTATACTGGAGTCTCTTTGAAAGGTCTATAATTACTTTCTTCTGCTCTTCAATCTCTTCATTTAGTTTCTTGTTTTTGGAGAAATACTCTCTTTCTAATCTGAAAAGTTAGTGTCAGAATGAGTTTTTCAAATATGCTTTTATCAAGTCCTATTATACACCTTTAAGACAAGTGGCAGATGTACTATATAATATGATTCCAAGCCAATAGGCATTTACAAGTAACCTCATTTTTTCAAATAAAAAGGATTGCCATTCTTAAATGAAAGACTCTAAATGAACAATCCTCCCTTGTTAGCAGATATTTGTACTCTGCCCAATGTTATAAGCAAGATACACTGTGTTGATTTGGCCTCATCATTGTTTTTGATGAACAAAACCCACCCACCACAGTTCAATTAGTTCAGAAACTGCCTCAAGACAAAAAACAGACCTATCAAACAATTTACAAGTTAAAGTATAACATAAGAAACAGAATAAATGCTTTATTCCTGAATGTCTATACAAATGGAACTGATGTGGTAGCATGGAAAATCCAAAAGCAAGAATAATCAAAATCATTCATATTCACTGAGAAAACACATGAATTTCTCTTCAAAAGATCTTCCTCCCTATTTAAATTTCGCTCAGGCTGGCATTAAATTGTATTTACATTCTTGCATGGACATCTGATAAAAGGTAGCTTGGAAGTATTCTAGTTTCAAATTTGCTATAGATAATCCACCAAATGACTTCAGAATTCTTGACACTTGAACTGAATGAATAGCCAACTGAACTATGAAAGAAGGTAAATATCAAAAAAAAAAAAAAAGACATTTTCAGAATGCAAGTTTTCAAGTTTTTCCTCTGTTGTATAATTTCTCAAGAAGCTATTTTGCAAGAAAGTAAATCAAACGAGGAAAAAGACACAAAATCAGCAACAAGAGATCCAACATAGAAGAGAAGCAGAAGGAATTCCAAGGATGATGTTGAAGGAAAACCCCAGGATGACTGTGAAAAGGGAGCCTAAAAAACAACTCATCCAGAATGGAAAAGGTAGAGTGAGAAGTCCAGTATTCTAAGTTTTCTCTAAGAAAACTTAAATAAGATAAAATCTGAAGTGTAAAAACACAATGTGAGATTTTCAGTTCTGTTAGAGCGTTTAAGAATAACTTAGTGAAAAGGAAAAAAATGGTGTAGATGATAGAAGCTCTGTTCATCCCTCCGGCAACCAAATCAAAGTTGTGATGGAAACAAAGAGCAGCAGCAAGGAAAAATCGCCTGGGATCTAGAGAAACAAGCCACACAACTAGAGAGAAATCTAAGAAATCACCCTGCAATGGCAGAAGGTAAGATGGGGCGAGGACACGGGGCTGCCTGGTCTCCATCAGCTGAGATGGGGGCAGCGGCAATGGCAGACGTCTCTTAAAGGGGCAGCGTCCGCGAGTGGATTTTCACAGTGACAGACCTGCTCTTTCTGAGCACCAGTGCCGATTTGGCTGCATGCAGCAGGCACCAGAGACTTACAGGGAGACATTGTTGGAGTGAGAGCGAAAGGGAGACTCACTCTATGCAGAAGCGCCAGCAAGTATCTATTGTTCCCTGTTGAGCCCTCCCACATACCAGTGTGCCGGAAACAGCACCACCATAGCATGATGTCATCAAACTAGATAACAGAGGTCGCTCTGCCCAGAGGATTCCCTGAAACCCTGCCTCCCCCCAAGCCACATCCAGGTATATCCTCAGCAAGTCAGGTACTCCTTGCTGAGCACCACCCAAGCCACATCCAGGTATATCATCAGCGAGTCAGGTGCTCCCCACTGAGCAGCACCTAGACTCACACTGGAGGCAGCTGGCCTCAGTGTCTGGTGTGGTCTTTTGAGGTAACTATAAGCACAGCATTTGTGGATTGCTCGCTGAATCTTAACAGGTGGCCCCAGAGGGGTAGATGCTTGGGCTAAATTTGGCCTGCAGCTGAACCCCTCTCAGGACTGTGCCACTGGCTACCTACTTCACAAATCCACACTAGTAAGACCAGGAGACTTAGGAGCTTTGCTTAGTACATAGAAACAGACATAGAAAGGCAGCCAAAACGAGAAGACAAAGAAGTGGAGACCATGTGAGAGAAGAGAACAGAGATCCAGATATAATAGGGTCAAATAATCTAACAGATGCAGAGTTCAAAACACTGGTTATAAAGATGCTCAGTGAACTTTTGGAAAGTATAGATAAATTCAGTGAGAACTTCAACAAAGAGATAAAAAACATAAAAACAGAAATGGAAATTATAAAAGGGAACCAGCCTGAAATGAAGAACACGTTATCTGAGATGAGAAGTATATTAAATGGAATAAACAAAGGAATAAACGAGGTGAATAAAGAAAAAGATCAAATGCCCTATCTAGAGGACGAGAAAGCCAAGGACATTCAATCGGAATGGCAAGCGATAAGATGCCAAGACTATAAAAATAATTTAAGGAGTAAATGGGACACTATTAAGGGTCCAAATATCTGTCCTATTGGCCTAACTGGAGAAAATCAAGATATTGAACAGCTGTTTGAAGAAATATATTAAAAACAACAAGAGAAAAACAGATAGTTACTTATAAGGGAACACCCATAAGACTGGCAGCTGATTTCTCAAAAGAAACTATGCAGAACAGAAGGGCTTGGGAAAAAATATTAGACAGGATGAAGACCCAGGATCTACAACCAAGGATACTTTATCCAGCAAAGCTATCAGTTAGAGTTGAAGGAAAGATAAAGAGGTTCCCAGACAAAAATAACCTCAAGGAATTTATTACTGCCAAGCCAGCATTACAGGAAATGTTGGAGGGACTTCTTTAAGAAAAAATACAAAAGACTTACTTCAGATTAAAAGACACACACAGACTAAAAGGAAGACGATGGAAAAAGATATTACTTTGATGAACCTAGAAGGTATTTAAGTGAGACAGAGAAAGATAAACACTATATGATTTGACTTATATGCAGAATCTAAGGCATAAAGAGAACAAATTAATCAAAAACAGACTCATAAATATAGTGGACAATTTGGTGACGGATAGAGGGGAGGGAGTTTGCGGGGGGCTGGGAGAATGGAGTGAAGGGTTGAAGAAGTACAAAGTAGTAGCTGATGGATGGTCTCGGGGATGGGGAGCATAACATAGGGAATGCAGTTAGCATTAATATGTTGGCTACATGGAGGGTCAGAGGAGGGAGGGAGCAAGTGAGGGGGATTGTTTTATGAACTATATAGATGTGTAACCAATGTACTGTATACTTGAAACTAATTAAAATTAATAAATTTAAAAAAAAGAATAACAGTGATTGGCGTACATAAACTAATCCAATTTAAAATGAGGTAATTATTAACTATTCATTTATTTGATGATTCAGCAAATCATTATTTAACAGTTCTTATGTTCTAGGCACTATTCTAGGCATTTGGAGACAGCAATGAATGAAACAAAGTTCCTCTCCACATAAGAAGACAGACAACACACAAAACAGAATATAATAACATGGGCTATAATGAAAAACAAAGATGAGCTACCCAAAAAAAGTTGTAGAAAAAAAATACCCCAAAATAAAACCCTATTAAAAGATGGGAAGAGGGAATGAGTAAGTGTGTGGAAGAAAGGTACAATGGAGATAAATAGATAAATAATATCAAAGGTGGAGAATGAAAAACGATGGTAGAATATGAATGTTATTTAGAAATATGAAGTTAAATGAAGAAACAGCAATAAGAATTAAAAGTGGTCTCGAAGGAGTAGAAACTGGCGGTAGAGAGCCATGAGCACAAAACTGCTATTTTTCATGACCTTAACAGTTTTTTACTTTTAGACTACATACAAGTTTGCTACTATATTTAGAACTGTTAGTTGGTGCTTATGGGAATACAAAATTCAAGTAAAATTTTTTAAGCACAAAAACACAAATAACAGCAAAACAAAACAAAAATTGCTCTGGAATCCAATTAGAAAAGTACATGGGTTAAAATCTTAGAGCTTAATTAATTGTTAGCAAGTATCTTAAGATTTCTCTAGTCCAGTCTCGGCAGGACTCTCTTCTTCAATATCCATGACAGAGAATCATCCGCCCTCTCTTCTGAACTTCCCAAGGCAAGCAGCTCACTAGTTCCCCAAAGAAGCCCTTCACTATTGGAAAGCTTTAATTGCTGCAAGTAT
This sequence comes from Pteropus alecto, assembly GCF_000325575.1. NCBI lineage: Eukaryota > Metazoa > Chordata > Mammalia > Chiroptera > Pteropodidae > Pteropus > Pteropus alecto. Next base: position 4,364,456 of record NW_006441071.1, read on the forward strand.
GATCTGACTTCTTACTGTTTCAGTTGTAGGTTCTAATCAAAGCAACATTCTATATAAGGGTCCTTGAAACATATTTATACGTAAATGTGCAGACTCAGGCAATGGTTCAAAGGTAATAAAGGAAGACCTTAGAATAACATTCATAGAATGTCATTTAAGTCATCCTAGAGGAAGCAAGGAAATTGAAAATATTATAAGCATTACTAATAAAGGTAATATAGTTAAAAAGTTATAAATTTTTTCAAACTTTTGTCTTCCAAGTGCCATCTTTATGACTTTTGCCACACTCGTAATAATCAGTTTAAATAATAGTCTTCTTTAACTCACTTAAGTTAAATGAAGATTTTTAAAAGGAATCTTTATATTACTACTGTAAATGGCAAACCATGATCAATTTGTCATAAATAAAAACAAACATTAAAAATAAATATATAACTAATTACCAACCTATTACCATGTCACATACCAGTGGTGGGGAAATAGGGGGAAATGGTTTAAAATGTCTACTAGTGACTTCTTTTTGGAAACATTTAAAAATTATAAACTTCTTAAAGCATTGCACAGAATGTTCTAAATGAACGGCTTTTGAACTGAAAAAGGTTAAAATCAGTAGGAGTCAGAAAGATCCTGACTTTGCCACTTACTAGCTGTGTGTCCTTACCCTCATTAAGCCTCAATTTCCACACCTGTAAAAGAGATAAAAAGAGTAGCTACCACATAGGGTGTTGTATAAATTAAATGAAACCATGCAATGCGAGGCATGAAGGGAGACACAGTGCATGCTAGCCACTAGCAGCAGTATTATTCCTACTATTATTTTCACAGTTTGAGAAAATTTCAAATATTATCCATCTCCACACAGACCATTTTAAGTGGCCTAGAAAATCAAGGTCTTTAAAGATACTATACTACCTCAGCAGATATAATATAAAATACATTAATATATTTATTTTCTATTGTAAGAACTGCATTTCTGAGACTACTTGGAATAGCCATTATACTTCAAAACCCAAAAGAGTATTTCTATATTTACCTGTACAATGAAGTATAGTTATGTTTTATGAAATCCTTTACCCTCAATCTACCACTGACATTAATAGGAGCTATATCTAAAATACTACACATTCATATTTATATAGGTTTCATAAGCTCTATATATTAATTTAGAGAATTTTACAGTAAAACACTTACAAACTTAGTTTTGCAAAGCTCTCTTGTGCATTATGCTTTTCTCGCTCATATGCGCTTTCAACTTCTTTGAATTCATTCTTAATCATTTCCAAATCAGCAACAGCTTCTGCTTGGCTGGCCTTTTCTACCTGCAAAGCTCCTTCAAGGTCTCGAATCCGTAACTACAAGGTGACAGAGAAGTAATTAAAAGCAAGCAGGGAAATGCTAGCATCAATATCAAAATGAGTAGAATACTTTATCAATAGCAGATTATCATTCATCCAAACCTTTCTTTCTGCTTTGGTTTAAAATAAACAAAATAAACAAAAGTCAGGAAAATAATCAAAAGACAGTTTATTCCCTTTCTCAACATGTTTAATGCAAGGGAGGAAGAGTGGGAAAAAAAAGACTCAACTGTGCTATGGAAAAGGATAGGCAGATATGATATAACCTGTCCCATCCGAGTGCCTAATTTTGATCTATTAATCCATTTGGATGCTTCTTTTATAAAACATAATAAATTGTGGTTTTTGAAAACAAAAAAACTATTCTTTTCCTTACATGAAAAACATCATTACATGAACATCTTTATAAGCCTAAGAAAGTTAACAAGACCTTTTTATTCCTGGAGATTTCTTACTGTAGAAAGTAAATTTTTCATCATCGAATAATAATATTTGACTAAAATATTTATGGGTGTAGTAATATGATATCTAGGACTTGCTTCAAAATAATGTGGGGGTAGGGAGTGGAGGAGGGTAATAGATAAAACACAGCTGGCCTAAGGTAAAAATCTTAAAGCTAAGTGACAGGTACATGGGAAGTTCATTTTACTATTCTGTTCTTGCATATACTTGAAATTTTACATAATATAACATTTTTAAAAACTAGAGTCCCTATGGATATCAACAGCAGAATAGATAAAGTGCATTCTCATAAAAGAACAATACGTATCTGTAAAAAGGAGGCAAAACAACTTTTTAAAAGGAAGTTCTCTATGTAGTGTTAATATATATTGAAAAGATCATAGTGTATAATATGCTATATTTTTAGTAAATAAATGGATAAAATAAAAATAAGTAACAGACAAGAGGGTAGAGTATTGGGGGGAGAGGAATGAAAGCAAGAGTTCTCGATTGTTTATATCGTTTTGATTTTTGAACTTTACAGGTAAAATGAAGTTAAAAATAAAGAAGTTTGTTAAAGTTCAAAAACAGGCGTTAGAAAAAATGCTTCACATTAAATAGAAAACGAGCTTTAGAAACGTAAGACTTGGGTTTGAATCACAGCTCTGCAAATTAACTTATGTAAGCTTGGGCATATTACTGAAATTCCAAAAACCTGAGGTTCCTCATCTGTAAACAGTAAACAGCAATAACAACAATAACAATATACTACCTACTTTAAAGGGTCACTAAAAAGATATGAGGTAATATTTATTTAATATATTTATTTAATAAATGTTTAGATAAATATTTATTAAGCCCTTAATGTGTTGTGCTAGTGCTCAAGATATATATAATAATCATGAAAAGCTACAAAATCTTAGTTTGTGAGGAACTGAGTCTTAAGGAGAAGACAGACCACAATAGCACATGATAAGTGCCTCCTGTCACAGTAGCATACACAAAGGGCCATATAATCAGAGAAGAGCCTGATCATGTGTCCTGCTCTGTGTAGGATAAGATTCTCAGAGATGGCAAAAGACAACCTGAGTTAGGAAAGGTGAGTTCACCTAGAAATACAGCCTAGGACAATATGAAAATGGCTCATAAATTAATCTATACAATTAATAACCATCAGAAATCTTATTTCTAATTACACAAACATATTTTGGAATATTTAAAATATTATTTTTATACTAAAGTAAGGAATAGATGTAGACTGGATATATAGATACAACTTTGTAAATTTTCAAATTTGGTCTTTTAAACTTTATTTTTCTTTGCATTTTTTCTAAATACAATGTTTACAAGTAAAACAAATATAGGAAACATTTTCTTCTGACTACATTGCTATCTTCTTTCAGAAAATAAGCACTCAGTCACAAATGACAAACCAATCCAATGGAAAGAAAAGTTGACTTCAAGTGAATAGTCTTGAGACAACTCCTCTCACTCTACTTCCTCATTGTTATGGCACAGTATCCAAACGAATTTAACAACAGAATACTTTAGACATATATTTAACTACAGTTTAAAAGGTGGTGATTAATTACAACTATTCAGTGGTCTCATTTCCTTTTAATCAAGTCTAAGACTAAATTTTACTAGGCATACCTCACTGAAAACACTTGTCGATATTTCATAGATATAAGGTTCAAATATAACTTTTGCTCTTTTCTAAGTCATAGCACTAAGATCTAAATATTAATTTTCAACTATATAAGTAAAAAAATACATGTAATAATTTTCATTTTTAGACCTATTAACTATACATTCCTGGTGATATAGGCACAATAAAAAAACTTAATTTTGAATCATACTTCTTTCATGAATTTAAAACTTCAGTTTTATTGCTTATTGATAACATTTTGAGTGATCTAATAATTTTAAAAAATTAACTTACATAAGTTTACATAAAAATTAACTTACATAAGTTTGTTTAACATACAGACACACTCAAATACATGGGTTTGAGAATTCTGCAGGTCAAAGGGGAATTTCATTAAAGATAAAAGTTAAAAATATATTATGAAATTCTTCCAAGTTTAGTTGCATCTTATGTTAAGACCTATTTAAACAATAAGGTGAAACTGCAAATTCTAGTAATAAAAATTTAATGCAGGGGAAAAATCTAAGGCTTAAAATAAAATCCAAATTAAATTAAAGAACTCAGACTCATGGAAATTTATGTAAAATTTTATTTACAACATAGGCTGTATCTGCAGGTCAGACACGATTCATGGGCAGTAGTTTGCCAAGCCCCACTTAAAATGTGTCATTTCACTTAGAAATTTCTTCCAATTCACTAAGAAAGGGAAAAAGACACTTTCCTTAGGATGCCTTCATTTAATTCTCCTCTTAGATTTAATCTTTCTCTTTATTATGTTCCTGGAGTATTTAGTATTTCATATTTCTATCTGTATATCTGTGTCTATGTAATACTTTTGGTAATGAAATATAAACCCCAAAAGAAGCTCTTTTGCATTTATACCTTCAGCTCTTAATATACTGATAGATGATATGCACAGGATGTACATTCAATATATGAAGGTGCATATTCTTAAGTGTTTTCAAAAATAAATTCATTCCATGGCTGTTAGAAAAAGAACACTCCAATCAGCAAATCTTTCTGTAACAGGGCAGATGGTAAATATTCTGAACTTTGCAGGCCATAAGCTGTCTGTCACAACTACTCCACTTTGCCACTACAGCATAAAAGCTGCCACAGACAAGACAAAAATTCACAAGCACAGGTAGTGGTGAGATTTGGCCTGTGGGCTGTACTGTGCCAATTCCTCCTCTCATACAGTAAAGACTATCCTCAACAATATCCTTATAGTAAAGAGAAAGCTTTTTAACGATATGCTCCCCATTCTAAATGCACACCTTAGTTCTCTGAACATAATGCTATTTTCCCCAGCTTAATAAAATCCATACCAAAAGAATCTGTTAACATTTTACCTGAATAATTTCAGAATTAAATTTTGATTCCAAATGTGCTGCTCTTTCTGCTTCAATATTTTCTTCTAATTTCCTCACTCGTAGAGTGGTTGCCTAAAGAGAAAAGTTTAAACTTAGAAACATTGGTATTTCAAGTAGATATGAATGACTGCCCATATTTTAGCATTGTAATTAATAATTTAGATTACCACAGCCTCTTTTTTTATTTTGCAGGAGCATAAAAGTCATGTTTAAAAAATCATGTGAAAATCATGCTCAGGAAGAATGTTCCAGAGCTCACGTTTTCTTTTTTATTGAGGTATAATTTACATATAATAAACTACGCATACTGAAAGAATATAATTTGATAAGTTTTGACATATACATACACCCATGAAATCACTGGCATAATCAAGACAGGAAATATTTCCATTACCCCTAAAAGAATCCTCGTGTCCCTTGGTAATTCCTTCATCCAGCCCTCACCACCACACCAGAACCCACAGGTAACCACTTATCTGCCTTTTTTTGCATTTCAGATCAGTTTGTATTTTCTGGAATTTTATATAAATTGAATCATACAGTGTGTCCTCTTTATATCCAGCTGCTTTCTCCCAGCTTAATAATTTTGAGACTCATCCATGTGCTTGCCTGTATCAACAGTTCATTCCTTTCTATTGCTAAAGTGTTCCACTGTGTTGATATATCACAAATGGTGTATCTGTCCACCTTTTGATGAACATTTGATCTGTTTCATTTTAGGCTATTACAATTCAAACTGCTACGAGCATTTGTGCACAAATCTTTGTGTAGCCATATACTTTCATTCTATGCTATACACTAAATAGAAATAACTGGGTCAAATGGTAGGTATATGTTTAATGTTTTATAAAACTGCCAAAATGTTTTCCAAATTGCTTCCAATTTTACACATCCTCACCAGTACCTGGCATGGTCATTGTTTTTGTTTCTTTTGGAGTTATTTTTTTTTGGGGGGGTCGGGGAGGGAGATATTCAAAGAGGCATGTAATGGTATCTCATTTTAATCTCAATTTGCATTTCCCTAATGATTAATGACATTGAGTGTGTTCTTTCATATATTTATTTACCATCTGTATATCTTCCTGGGTTAAGTATCTGCTCAAATCCTTTCCCCATTTTTTAATTGGGTTGTTTTCTTAATGAGTTTTGAGAGTTCACTATGTAATCTGGAGACAAGTCATTCCTTGAATATGTGATTTCTAAATATTTACTCCCAGTCTACAGCTTGTCTTTACAGTCTCTTAACAGTGTCTTTCACAAAGCAAAAGTTTTCATTATGATGAAGTCTAATTTATCTATTTTTCAGGCAGGAGTGAGCTTCTGGCAAGAAGCAGAAGTCAAAAGCTTTATTTTTGAATGTCATTTTTGTTGAGAAAATGTAACCCTGGGAAGCACTGGATTCCTACTCCCAACATGACCTGGCCTCAATCATGACCGAAAGCCTGTTAGGAGCCGGGAAAGGAGGCCTATGGGAAGGCGCAGCTACAAGTCTCAGAATAACAGTAGCAAAGAAAAATGAGGTCTAGACTCTCGTCTATCAAATACAGATAGTTCAATAGAGATGGAAAAAGACATTACTAATTTGATTTCCTTTCCTAGATAAAATTTGGGCAAGAAGTAAGTTTGTATTTGTTATAAACACTCTATCATTTAGCCTAAGCTGAATTTTTTTTAAATGTTCAGCTTGGTTACTTTGATTTTTCTACTTTTGTCCCACCATTTCTTTTTCTTTACAGAGATGGGAATGGATTACAATGAGAAGAGTCATAGATAAAAACTGGTAGCATATTTGTATAATGTCTGTTATAGCGCAAAGAATAAACACAAATATCCCTTTTCTAGAGGCCTTTTTAGATACCACTTGCCTTCATGGTCAGAAAGCAATTCGGCTTGGGGATTTAATCACTCTGTTACACAAACACAAAAGTCACAAAATATTTTTTACACTGGATTATTTGCTTTAAGTTTTGCAACTCTGTCAATTATATTTCTTAATAAGTTATTCACTAGAAAAGACTTCTCTCCAGAGGGCAGAAAAAACAGTAAGTTCAAATATCATCCTTTAAGCTCTAAATTGCATTTAGATCCGAAAGGATAAAATGATACTTTAAGTTAGCACATATAGCATAACCTCTTTGAAAGTACAATCTGACATTTATGTCCTAAACTACTAGAATATTTTGAAATAAGACACTCCACTGAAAGATAAAACCAGTAAATATTCATAGTTTAGTCTGAAAACTAAAGACATTCGAAAAAACTGGAAATGAGGAAATTTAGATATTTGATGATACTAAGAGATTATTACTTTTTTAGGTATAATAATAACTGGTATTTTTTAAAAACTGCAATATTTTTTAAATACATACTAAAGTGTTCAGGGATGAAATTATATGGATTTGCTTTAAAATAATCCAGCTGGGGTTAACAAGTAGGAAGGTTGGTATTCATGAAATAATATTGGCCATTAGTTGATAGGTGTTGATGAGTGATAGTCACATGGAGCTTATTATAGTATTCACTCTACTTTCATGTATGATTGAAATTTACCATATTAAAAAGTTCTTTTCAAGAACAACAAAAGCAAAGGTATTAAGGTTAATGAGGATATATGGTGCTGGTATTATTATTTACTCAACAAAATTATATTATGACAACAAAAGATCATTAGAATGAATTAAGCCATTCAAACCTAAACATGACTTTAAGTCAATCAATTCCTACCTATATTGTTGAAATATTAAGACAAATCAAAGAAAATATTCCACTCATACTTGCTTCAACCTTTCTCAAAACATGTATCACACTAAATATTAGTCCCATGGGATGTTATTAACTATTATATGAAAAAGCAATTTCATCATCATAAACACGTGAGAAACAGAGAATTAAAGCCAAACAATTTTTTTACTAAAGGACTTCTCAAAAAGTTAATTTTACATGACAATCTTGAAAAAGAATAAAGTTGGAAGACTTACACTTCCTGATTTCAAAACTACCACAAAGCTACAGTGATTAAAGCAGTCTGGAACTGACATAAGGATAAACATTTAGATCCATGGAAAAGAACTGAGGGTCCAGAAATAAACCCATGTATCAATGTCAATTGATTTTTGAAAAGGGTGCCAAGACCATTCATTGAGAAAGAATCCTTTTTTCATTAAATGATGCTGAGACAACTGGATATACACATGCAAAAGAATACATTTGGACCACTAGCTCACATCATATATAAAAATGAATTCAAAAGAGATTAATGATCTAACTATAACAGCTAAACCATAAAACTCTTAGAAGAAAACATAGAGGTAAATCTTCATGACCTCGGAATTGGCAACAGATTCTGAGATACGACACCAAAAGTACAAGCAAAAAAAGAAAAAAAAAGATAAATTGAACTTCACCAAAATTTTAAACCTTTGAGCATGAAAGGACATTATCAAGAAAGTAAAAGGACAACCTAAAGAATGGGAGAAAATATTTATAAATCATATATATAAGGGTCTAGTATGCAGAATACAAAAAGAACTCTTACAACAAAAAGACAACTCAATTTTTAAAATGGGTAAAGGGCTTGAATAGACATTTCTCCAAAGAAGATATTCAAGTAGCCAATAAGTACATGAAATGATGCTAAACACTAATAGTCATTAGGGAAATGCAAATCAAAACCCCAAAGAGATATATCTTCATGTCCACTGGGATAGCTATAATTTAAAAAATGAAAATAACATGTATTGTTGAGGATGTAGAGAAATTCTGGCAATGTAAAATTGAGCCACCACTATGGAAGACAGTTTGATAGTCCTTCAAAAAGTTAAACAGAGTTACCATACAATCCAGGAATAATATTCCTGAGCATATACCAAAGAGAAATGAAAACATGTTTAAATAAAAACTTATACACAAATGTTCACACAGCATTTTTCATAATAGCCAAAAGCAGAAACAACCCAAAGGTCCATCAACTGATGAATGGATAAACAAAATGTGGAATATGCAATGGAATATTATTCAGCCATAAAAAGGAATTAAGTACCAATACAATCTATAACATAGATAAACCTTAAAAACATGTTAAGTGAAAGAAACCAGGCACAAAAGACCACATCTGTGTAACTTCATTTATATGAAATATCCAGAATAGGCAAATCCATAGAGACAGAAAGTGTGTTGGTAGTTGCCAAAAACTAGGAGCAGAGGGAGGAATGAGCAGTGACTACTAATGGGCATGATGTTTCTTATTGGAATGATAGGAATGTTTTGTAATTAGACAGTGGTAATATTGCTCAACTTGAGGAATAACCTAAAAACCACTGAATTTTGTGAAGTGTATCTCAATAAAAAATCAAAAGAATTCCAGAGAGTAAGAACCAGAGTGTCAAAGAAGCAACAGCCATTTAAGTCAAGCTTCTTGACTTCTGGGGAAAAAAAGTTTCCTCTAAATGCTGATTTGGAATCCTTAGAACAAGGGGACCCTGCTGGTTGTAGGTATAAAGCATGGTACATACTATAGCAGAGAAGTTTTTATGTTTAGCCAGATTAAAATGAGTATTACCTTAGGTAGTCCCAATACTACTAAAAAAAAACAATTTTTTTTTACATAAACCCCACAAGATAAAGTTCCTGTCCTTAAAGAATTAAAGCTGACTTTCTCCATATTCAATATGTTCATTTTAGATTCTATGTCAGAAGTCTAACCTGTCACAGGGAAATAGCCATAATTAGAACAAGCAGAAAGCTAATAAAGAGCAGATACAAGGATGAAACCAATCTAACAATGCTAACATGTAGTTTTTAGATTTCAAAAAGCTTGTTCATAAGTTTCTCTATCAAAGCAGTAGTCTTATATTTTATTAAAATGCAGAATATTCGTGATTCCATGATAAAAGAATCAACAATTTAGTCTTCTTTTCACTTCTTATGTATGTTATCATATTAACTGATTTTCACTCTAAAAGTCAAAGGAAGTTGTTTTTCTTGCCTAGACCAAAATTAAATGGGTTGAAATAATAAACAACAGATCACATCTTTATTTTCATACTTTCCTACTTTGAACAAAAAGTCCAGAAGAAAACAAGTTTATACATTGTTTATTATTACTAAAACTATTAATTAATCAGTAAGAACAGCAAAAAAAGTCTTCAAATCTTTAAACAAACTCCTTGCAAGAATGGGTTTTATTGACGGACATCATTAAATGAAAACTCCCAATAAATACATTTTAGTCTTCTAGTGTGGTGAATTAATTCTTATATCCAGCAGAGGGTGCTAGAGGAACATCAACATGCTGTTTGCAAAATTTTTTTCCAATAATACTGCCTAAGAGAACTGGCACAACAATCATAAACGGTCTCATTAGTATCCAATTCTAATGTAGTCAACAAAGCAAGGGCAGAAAGCAAAATAGAATTCATATTAAAATACAAAATCCAACACAAATTCATATATACCACGAGTCAATGTAACTGCATACAGATTTGTCTGTAATACAAGTATTACACTGTCTGTTCCCTAACACTATGCACAGCAGTGTTCTTTATGTAACACAAAATGGTTACATATCTTATTATTAACTGGCTGCCATGTCCTTTCCTCCTGCAATATACTGCCAAATGACTTTTTTTTCAGTAAATGGTATATGTTCACCATACCTAATTTCTTTTGAGTTATATCTCATTAAGTCACACTTGCACGACTACATAATCTACCACACTTATGAAAAGTGAGTGTTCATTCTCTAAAGAAGGTAATACAGAAACTAATGTCTCCATGCAACCTTTTGGTACCTGTTTATAACACAGGGCACGAGCTGCAGGCTCCAATTCAGAAGCACAACTAACCAACACATCTAGACATTTGTTCTCCACATCACACTTGCTCCCATGGCTTCTGTGGGCCTGTTCTGAAAGTTTCACAGAAGTTATAAAAACATATGTCTTTTTCTGAAAGACTGGACAAAAAATAGTTCCTACTACATACTTTTTTCCTCAAATCGATTATCCTCTGCTCAGAGGATATACGTGAACAAAGGACTTAGTCAAGCAGTAAAACTTTGATATACGAAATTTAGCCCACTAAAATGGGTATCCAGAAAGATGGGAGAAAATATCACACAAGAACAAACTAGTTCTAGATTTCTCAGTAGAGTGTTATATAACTGTTTCCAAACAGTTGCACGAAGTTTACTAAAATGTCAACAGCTTCTAAGGGACACTCCTTATATTTCTCTGCTATGAATTACAATTCATTTGTAACTGTAACTGTGTTTTATTTATGACCAAGTAATACCTGTTTTCCAGAATCTTCTGGATTGTTTTACATAAACAGCCTCACTTAAATTGGCCTCACTCTAAATTGCACAGCAGTTTCAAGAACTAGCCAAATGTACAAATATTCAGAGCACTATGTGTCCATCATCTTGACCATGGTTACCTGTGCAGTTTCAAGAGAGGAACCTCAAAGTTAGTCACTGAGGATGGCAGCAATCAGAGCCTTAAAAGTTTCAGAATGGACATATGAAGGCAGCAGGATGACTATAGGAATAAATTGGAGAAAGCGGCTTTTTTTTTTAACTCACAAGGAATGAATAATGAAGTATGCCACTCAGATTATATAGTTTAATGAAAAAAAGTTTCTATTACTTTGGAGTATAATAAGAGAAACTACAGATCATGAAAATGGGGGATTTCAGAAACAGAATCTGTAGACTGCAAATTCTGATTAGCTTGGTGATAAATTAATTTAGCGTCTTAAATAATCATCTTTATCTTTTCTGGAAATGAAATCTTTGGCATTTAAAAATTTTTTAATGAACTTCCAACATGAAAATCCATCATGAACATATATACAAAAACATATAATACTTACAAGCACAATTATATAATCCAAGTGATTTCATCATTTACCTACTTTAGTTAGTAATCAACACAAATAAGTGTTTAAAAATAATTCCTACGAACACCAGGCACATAAAGAAAACATGAGATTGCCATCATGGACAATATGAAAAGTGAGATTCATTTTTCTTTTCCTTTTCCACTTGAGTGTAGTATACATGTAGAGACAAAAGCTATATTCTACCTTTTATGTTACTAAAATAGAGAATATGACTGACAGAAGCAATTCAGAATTTATTTGCAAAGACTGTTCTCTCTCTGCTATAATCTTCGCAAGATTCTTCAGTTCTCCCAGAATTAGGTTTGCATCTTCTCTTTTCTCTTTTCTTATTGAGTTAAGCTTATTTCCCATGGTAAAAAAAAAAAAAAAAAACCCTCCCCTAGTTGTAAGGAGGCTTATAAAAGCTATGGATATTTCTTTCTTCAGTTCACTTTTCCCTTGGTTCTCTGGTATCCAGACCACATTTATAAAATTGAATTGGGAGTTTGTTTGCTTTTTTTAATCTAAGAAACCATTGATCCACGTTAAAACGATTAAGCCACACAATGGTATATAGCTTATCAAATTAAAAAATATATATGTGTGTGTGTATATATGTGCAAGTGTGTGTGTGTGTGTGTGTGTGTGTGTGTGTGTGTGTATGTGTATTTAAACTTCTTTGGCCCAGGCATATAAATCACTTTTCATGAAATGGAACTATTAAAAGGCTTCACAAAAATTTTAAACACTTATTAGGCTAAATGTCTACCATATCAAATTGCTTTAGTCTGATATTACTGACATTAAATAATGTGTTCTAGTAAATTAAAACTTTAACAATTTCCCTCTTTATTATAAAATAGCCAATACAAACTACATTACACTTAAATATAAAGCAAAATTTTTAAAGGTGTCTAAAAATGAAGAATTGTAGGTAAGTCAAAGGACTGTACTTGTCCACTTATAAAATCCTTATAAATAGAATAAAAATAGAGACTACCTGGACTATCCCCAAACCGACAAATTTTCCAAAAGCGAGACCTGGTATTATCAAATGTATCTATAGAGTAGCTAAACAAACAAACAAAAAAAACCACAAGGTGAAACTAGTCTAAAACAATTTTCTATTTGCAATATCAATCAATAAAAAATAAATAGGGGCAGGTAAATATCTTACAAGAAAAAAATCAATACTGAGTTATCAAAAACAAATCCTAAAGTTTGGGCATTAGACATTTCCTCGATTGAGTCAAAACTGCCTTACCAAGAATTTTATCAATGACAACAAAAATTACTTTTATTTAGTATTTTTTCATACCTATAAGGCAATTAAAATGTTTTTAATGATGATCATAGGGTTTTATAGCATCCTAATGAGATTTCTAAATGATTTTTTTTAATTCTAAGTATATTCAGAACTTTAACTCTATTCTTTTTAATAGGCCATCCACAAACTACATATTAAAAATGATGATGTAAAATATGATGGTACATTCTTGAATATATTGGCCTGAAAAAATGTTCAGCACAAGTGACAAATAAGTTAAAAATATTATTTAGAATACAATCTTTCTTATTTGTTCTCCAACCTTACATAAAATTAGATCATGTGTGGTAAGAATGTAAATCATTTTATCTTTGTCAAGTTCATACTTGCCTTTATTATTGACAGTTCCTGTATACCCCACACCCAGTTTCCTCTATAATTAACGTCTGACATTCATATGGTATAAGTAACCCATTTAAAAAATGAACAATGGTTCTGAAGAGATATTTCTCCAATACATGAATGGTAAGTAAGCATGTGAAATGATATTCAACATCATTAGTCATTAGAGAGATGCAAATCAAAACCATAATGAGATACCACTATATACCCACGGGAGTGTTCATAATCAAAAAGACTGATAATAACAAGTGTGGGTGAGGATCTGGAGAAATTGGAACCTTCATCCATTGCTGGTAGAAATGTAAAATGGTGCAACCACTGTGCAAAATAGTCTGACGGTTCCTCAAAAAGTTAAAAAGAGTCACCAGATGACCTGTTAATTCCACTGGGTGTATACCCAAGAGAAATAAAAAGATGTCCACAAAACTTGTACACAAATGTTCATACAGGCATTATTCATAATAACCAAAAGGTGGAAGCACAAATGCCCATTAACTAATGAACTGGATAAACAAAATGTGATATACAGTGAAATATTATCCAGTAATAAAAGGTAATAAAGTACTGATAGATGATACAACATAGATGAATCCTAAACACATCTGGCTAAGTGAGAAAAGTCAACCACAAAAGAATACATATTGCATGAGTCCATTAATATGAAATATCCAGAATAGTAAATATAAAGGTAGAAAGTAGACTTATGGTTGCTTAGGGCTGAGAGAGATGGGCGAATAGGAGAGTCATGGCTAATGGGTATAGGGTTTCTTATTAAGGTGATAAAAACATTCTAAACTTGATGTGGTGATGGTTGCATAACTGTGAATATACTAAAAACCACTGAATTGTACACTATAACAAGTGAATTTGTAGCACGTAAATTATATCTTTAAGCTGTTTTTCTAAAATATCATCAGTATGAGAAATTTAACCTCCAGGCATCCACCTGCACCCTGAGTAGCCAAACAATACCCCTCCCTAACCAGCACACAAAATGGAGGTTTATTATTGAAGAATGTGAATCTGAACCAGAGGCTGCCTACAGGGTTACACAGGGAGGGGGCAGGGAGAGGGGTACACAAGTCTGAAATCAAGGAAAAGTCTGCATACTGAACAGTATGATAACCAGATTCTTTCCCCATCTCCTTTTTCCATTTTATAACCACCAAAAGGAAACTAGCAGATCACTCTTAGCAGAAACTAAAGAGACACGGAGAAAAGACCTATATAGATTGTAATATTTAAAAATTTCCCAATGAGATATCTGGCACTTCTCCTTATCATCCTACAGTAATGCTTCCCTAAGACCAATATTCATGTATTCAACTGCCTACTCGATATCTCCACTTGGATGTCAAACAGGTATGTCAAATACAACATATCTAAAACCAAACATATCCTGATCTCTCCCAAATCTACTCCGCTTGCATTTTTTTGCCAGATGAGTATATAGCAATGCCATTTACTGTCTGCTCAGAGATACAGAGACATAGAAATAGAGATATATTTACCTGTAAACCTTTTTATCGTTTGGTTGTCTTTCTATTTTATTTAAAGTGGGGTTCCACTTACAACGACTTTAATTCTTTGTAGTCAAAGTTATAAATCTATTCCTTTACTGATGTTGTTCCACTGCTTTTACGATTAGTAGTAAATCATACCGTACTCAGAGAGCAGAAAAAATTAATCTGAATTTTCTTTAGTTTATTATAATTTTTAATATTTCACTTTTTAATCCAACTGGAATTTATTTGAGAATATAATGTAAGACAGGAATCTAATTTTATTTTGTCTCAAATAGTAAACCAATTGTTTCAACACAATTCACTAAATGATCTTTCCTATCCTCACTGATTTAAAATATCTAAATGTACTAAATGTTTATAAATATTTTATAAGTCTACTACTGGTCTTTTGATTCTGTTCCATAGAAAGTCTGGTCTTAAGAGTTATTGTACTTTTTGACCACTCAACAATCTTTTCCCCTTCTTTTAGTACCAGCACCTTGATTTTCTTTCTAAGAATTTCTTTTCGGGACTTTAATTTTAGTAGAATTAAAAGGGATTTATTTGGGGCGAATTACTTTCAATCAAATATTCTCTTCCTGGGATTTGAATCTTGAATAAAGTTACAAAAAGAATACAAATGATTGGTACCAATTCACCCCAACTTCATCCATCATTTCTACTCCCAAGACCTCTGGCAATGTTCTAGGATTCACATGCTTCCTGAGCCTAATTCCTCAGTGTTCCTTCTGATTCTGGAACAGGACTCCCATATTCTCCCAGTGAATTAATTCCCTTTTTAAGTTAACCAAAGTTTGTTTCTGTTACATAGAACCAAAAACCACAACTGATTCGTTACTGAAATTCTACAATATATATTCACTTCTGGTATAGTAAGTTCCCAAACATAACTCTTATACAAATATTCTAATATTCTCATCTGGCTCTTTAGTTTTCACATGAATTTTAGAATCTGTCTTCTCAAAATAATTCATTGAATTTTTTATTGGAACTGCTGTAACCCATAATATAATCCATAATATAATCCAGGGATGACTCTATGTCTTTACAGTGTTAAATGTTCCTAAAATGTCTTGCCATTTTCTTTTAAGACTCTCAGTTAAACTTCATAATTTTTCATGTATTTGTTGTTAATTGTAATCCTATTTTTATCACTGTGGTGAAGACAACTTTTTTTAGTATTTTATTCTCTGACTATTGCTGGTATGTAAGAATGTAAATATAACTGTTATATATTATTTTCTTCCTGGCCTCCTAACTGAATGTTCTTACTAGTGCCAATAATTTTAAAGTTGATATTTTTGTTTTAGCATTCAGAGTTACAAGCATATCATCTGAAAATAATAAGAATCATACCTCCTTCTTTCCAAAAATTATAATTCATACTGCTATTCTTGCCTTTATTTATTTATTTGGCTAAAAATTTCAAAACAATGTTAAATTACAACACTGAGTTTAACAAGAGTACTGCTAGCATTTTATCATTAAATAGTCTTTATAAATGTTTATTTACTTAATAACAATTGTAAGTTATGTTTAGGATAAACTTCTTTATTAAAATATTTAATTTCCCACAAAGAAAATTTTTAAAAGAATTAAAAATTTAATTCCAAGATTTGATTTGATTCAAGATTAATTAAAGTAAATGTCATTATTATTTACTTATAAAATCATATTTTTCATTTATAAATTGATGTTCCTTTCCCATCTAGTCTTACCTGTAAATCATTCCACAAAATCATGCAGCTAGTATACATAATTCAAACTACAAAGTTAGAATCTAATATTATGTATATAAAATCACTTCCTGTATTGCTTCCTCAGCCTTACACTGTAAACAATTGCCCTCAAACTTTCCAAATATTTCATGAGAATGGTTAAAAAATGATTTTTAAAATTAAAGACAAAATGTAAGTTACTCAAATAAAAAAGTTTTCAAAGAAGCCAAATATTTGATATAAATAAATGCCAAAAGTTAGTTTTAGATTTTATTGAAAGGTAAAATATTCTCTGACCTTAAATTACTGACTAGATAATATATGTTATAAAAGAATGAGAAAATATACCTCAAATTCTTTTCTAAGACATTCCTCTCGTTGAGTGCTAAATTCAAGTTCACTTGTTTGTTGCCGTAAAATGTCAGAGCAGTCCATGTGTTCGGCTTCTAATTTTTCTACTTTCTTATGCATACTTTGTACAGCATTATCTTGCTCCTAGAAAATAATTCATTTGGGGTCAATAAAGTTTATAAGCCAATGATGACTAAAACTTATTCTACAGAAGGCAGTGGGTAACTAAATTGTGCTTCAACCAGAATAATAGGTTAATTTATATAGGCAAAAGAGACCTAGATATTTTCCAGCAATGTTTCAGAATATACACATATTTAAAAAGCACTACTGGAGTTTTACAATTTAAGAAATCTGATTAATACATACAATTGAAATGTGTATAGCTTGCTATAATTTTGTTAGTTCAATTGACTTTTGAGGGTATTTACATAATGCTGTAGTTCAACTGCCATTTATGTTTCCCTCTCTCAATAAAATTTTCAAGTATTTAGTAATACAAATGTATATTGGTCCTTTGTGTGATAAGAAATGATTGGCCTCAATGCCTAATAATGACCATTGAGACATTTTTATGAGAGTTTGTGGTACTTCAACCATGCCTGCAGCTCTTAAAAGTTGCATCCACTAGATGGCTGTATTTCATTTTCTCTTCAGTTTTTAAATTTTCGAATCTTTGCTGTACTATTGAAAGAAAAATAATATCAGGTAGTCTTCTCCTTAAATCTCTCCATCTCCTTCTCTAACTATACTCAGAAATCAGTTGAATTTTATGGAAGTTCAAACATAACATTAACATGCATATCAAAGGTATTTTCCCCAGTAAATACTCTAGATTCATCACTCTCCTTTGAGGTCTTTAACAAAGCCCTCTTTCCTACCTTTCCCTCATCAGTGTAATCTCATTCTGGGACATATATTTATGCATGCTTCCAAGTATCCCTTGCCACTCAAACGTATCATTGGAATCTGAGTGAGAAATGTTGCAAGCACCAAATATAATTCTCTATAAAAAGACTCTAGTTTGAAAAGTACCCAGCAGTACAGTCCACAAAGAATGAAAAACAAAATTTAATTCATCTCTCCACATCCTCTCATTCATAAGATTACAATTCTAGAGCTTACTATACATGAACTCTCAAGAATTATTTTCTTCAGGTAAGAAACTTCTTAGTATACAGAAGCTCACCTACCTACACATTTTCAGCCTGTAAATAAGCATGGATAAGAACAAAGCTGGGCACCAGAGGAGAAGTGTGCCAACACTGTCTACAACCAGCAGATAGCACTCTCAGTTTTTATAATGATACTTTGGATTCAGAAACAAATGGTATTGTGAACAGCCTTATGTAATCAATTTCATCATAAGAGTACCTTCATGTATAAAAGTACTTTTAAGATCATTAAGCACTACAAGATACTATTATTACATGATAGGTCTCCCCACCTCAGTCAATGGTACAAATATTAATTCAAATTCACTGTTAAATTACATGCCTTCTTGATTTACAGATATTTTTTATCTGTCACTTAGAGTACTATGTATACTTATAAGTGAATAAACAGCAATTTACAAGGTTAATCACAAAGTAAATCCAGTAATTTGAAATAAAAACAAAATAAAGTCGATATCCAAAATATGCATGTACCCTAGTTAATGGCAATTATTTCCAAAAATATTTATTAAACAATGTAAAAGAAATTAAAGTATTCAGGAAGCATCATGAGATTTACTTATAAGAAAATGTGACTTGTGATTCCCATTTTACTGATACATAGTATAGAAAGACAACATACAGTCATTTAAAATACCATTCCCCTAAACAAAGAGTGTGCCCATCATTCCATGCAAGTGTGAATTAATCCTATAAAAAGAAACAACTGAATAATCAATGGCCAATCAGTTAAGGCTTATTATGCTTATTTCGGTGTGATTTTAACTTTATGATACTTGACCTATATTAAATATTATTTATCAAGCAAGTTTTAAACAAAGGTCTTTCAAGACGTAGATGTAATTCTGACATAAAAATCACAGTTCTAATGCAGAGGTCAAGTAGTCACTAATACTATGTGATAATTACTATACATTCTTGAATATGGATAGAAACACACACGCAGTTTTTATAGGAAAAACCACTTTTCTCAAACAGTGGAGATTTTTAGGAATTCTAGTCACATTACAAGAAACACATTACATAATCAAGTTAACTGATTATATTAAGTTAAAATTACATTGATTTCCTAATGCTAAACTCACTTGGCATTTATTATATAAAGACCTTTTATATTTTATATTTTTATATTTTGTTGCATACAGTTGGCTAATATTTTGTATAATATTTTTGTATCCATATTCATGAGTGACATTAACTATAATTATCTTTTCCTGGATCCTTTTCAGTTTAGTACCAAGATCTGTCAGTTTAGCATATTAGCAAGATTTTTCCATTCTCTGTTAGAGTTTATGTAATACTGAAATTATTTGTTCTTTGTTTCATTTTATTCATTGGTGAAGCAATATAAGGGCTTGAAAATTTGACGACTCAACCAAGTTTTCTACTACCTACCTCTTCTTAAGTTTCAAATATACAGCCAGATAATCCTACAGTGAAGATCATGGTTGAAATAGCTAACCAAAACACTCAAAGCATCAAATAAGCTTCTTAGTCCCCTACTCTTCAAGGTGATAAAAGGGATATTTGAAAAAATTCCCCAACATAACAGACGAAATCTACATCAAATTGGGAGAAGAAAAATAACTTGAAAGAAACTAAAAAGAAGAAAACTTCTAATTACCTTCAGAGAACATAAACAGGTCCAGAACGGCAGAGTAAAGACCAAAAAATCCTTTCCTCCATAAAAACAACAAGAACACTGGCAAAAAATGTCAAGATCAAATTTTTCATAACTAGAAATTAACCAAAGGTTTGCAATAATCCAAAAAGCATGTATTCTAAAGAATCAGCTGAATCTTGACAAAAATAGTGAGTTTTGTGGCATTTTAATTTGTCCTATCCCATGCCCCTCATCCCAGCTCCTGATGGCCTTAAAAATCAACAGCGTCAATCAACAGCCAAGACATGGAAACAACCTAAGAGTCCATCAATGGATGAATATATAAAGAAAATGTGATATAGATAGCTAGCTAGGCAGACAGACTAATATTATTCATCCATTAAAGAGAAAATTCTGCCATTTGTGACAACACAGAAGGACCCTGAGAGCATTATGCTAAGTGAAATAGGCCAGAGAAAGCTAAATATCATATGCTTTCACTTACATGTGGAATCTAAAGAAACCAAACTCATAGAAACAGAGATCAGCTTGCTGGTTGCCAGAGGCAGCGGGTGGGAGGTGGGCTAAATGGATGAAGTTAGTCAAAAGGTACAAACTTCTAGTTTTAATAAGTTCTGGGGATGTAATGTACAGCATGGTGACTATAGTTAACAATATTGTATCGTCTATCTGAAAGTTGCTAAGGAAGGAAATCTTAAAACTCATCTCAAGAAAAAAATGTAACTATGTGAGCTGATGGACATTAACTAAACTTACTGTGGTAATCATTTTGCAATAGAGATATATACCAAATCATTATGTTTTGCACCTTAAACCTATTCAATTTTATATATCAATTATATCTCAATAAAACTAGAAGGAAAAAAACCTGCTGCAGCTATGAAATACAGCAGCCTAGCTGCTTTTAACACTAGCATTCAGTTAAACCAGAACTCAACTATGAGATTAAAAGTGAGACTGTAGGTCTATCAGAAGATAGTAAGAAGAAAGAGCAGAAAGAGGGGATCAAGAGTTAAAAAGACTGGATCGAATATATCCAATCACCTGTGCTTGCTCCAAAACCCCACTTAAATAATAATAAAGAATAAAAACAATGGCAGAGATGACAGCCAATAAGAGAGGTCAAAAGCTAATTTGGAAGATGAAAAGCAAATGGACAAGTGATAAATGGCTTAGGTTCAGCTTATTCAACTTTGGTAAATACTTAAAAAGGAATAAGCATAGTAGCAAGCTGATTCATAAAGATCCACAAAAGATCAGAAATTAGAAGCACCAATGACCCCTGAAGCAAGACATGGGATAGAAATGAACAGAGAACTTTGTTGGAAGCCTTTATAAGCAGCAGTTAGTTATATCCTCAGACCACCTCTGCCAGATCTCTCCCTGACAAATTCCCCTCTCCAACCTGGAAAAAAAAGGAAAGAATTTACTAAGTATAAAGGTTGATCCAAAGAGGTTCTGAGATCATGAAAATCAGATATAACTGGGGGTCAGGGTGAGACACATCTCCCTCTCTCTCTTCAGCTCCCAGAACGCTGATTCCTACGTTTAAAATACCATAAGGAGACGACTAGATTCCTTCATGGGGAAACTGCCAGTCCAAGAGAAAAGAGCTTTGGATACTGACATTTTTAAAATTCTCCACACAGAGCTTCCTCTCAGCTTTTTCAGTGCCTCATTTTTAATATGAACACACAGCCAAGGATCATTAGATATTTGAGGAAATCTTCTCACGTGAAAATCAGAGACTACCACAAACAAATTGGGCGAAACACTGAGAGAAAATAAAGACAATCAGAGATGGGGGAAAAATACCTTCAATACAAATATGACTTACACCCTCAGAGAGTTAAAAACAAGATACTACAAGCATGAAACAAGAAGAGTCTACTATTATAAAAAGGCATGATCAAAGAACAAGAGCTCTTAGAAATTAAAAACCTAAAAGCAGAAATGAAAATTCAATACAAAAGTTGCATTATAAAATTGAGGAAATACCCATAGAAATAATATTGATTCATAAGTAGACAAATATGTAAGTGGAATGAAATAGAGTGCCCAGGAATCAAGTCTTAGATGTAAAGGAACTTGGTGTATGACAGAGACGACATTATAAATCACTAACTGGTAACAGAATAGACAGCTGAATAACTGGTACTGGGACATTTGGTTATTCACTTGGAAAAAAACAAAATTAGATCTCATCTCATGCTGTACCGAGAAAAATATTGTCTTTATGACTTCATGTTACATATACATGAAAAGCACTATACATGAAGACATAAATTCAATTACATTAAAATTTAAAACTGTACATCGAACACAATGCAAATTATCTCCCGATCTCCACAAAGTAGAAAAAGATTTTTGCAGTAGGGATATAAATAACCAAAGATTAGTAACCAAATATATAAAAAGCTCCTATAAATTAATAAAAATATACAAACAATCCAAAGAAAAAAATATAAACTGGCAGTGCAGAAAAGAAGAAATATGAATGGCCAATAAATATAACATGCTCAATGTCAGAGAAACATATTTAAGCAAGAATGATATATAATTTCACACACATCTTATTACAAAAGAAATATGAAAAATACCAAATGTTCTAGAGACAGTAAGAGAAAAGAAACTCTTAAGTGGGTGCAACCATTTGGAAGAATAATTTGTCATATATTTTACCCCCTAATGACTGCATATACACTAAACATATACCCGCAGAGACAAAAATATTTGCTGTTCATAGAAGCACTGTCTGTAATAAATACTTGAAAAGAACTTAAATCTCCAACAATCAGGTAATGGGTAAATTTATTATGGTATTTGCATAGGATAAAATACTATATAGAAGTTAAATTGAATGAAGCACAAAGCTAGTTTATTAACTTAAATAAATCTCAATAAAACAAGTGAAAAACACAAGTGGGAAAAAGATGCATACTGTATGACATTCTATGTATCTTTTTAAAACAAAATACTAAAATAATGATATACTATCAAAATATACAAACAAAAAATTAAATACCAACTTCCCAAATGATGGTTATCTTTTGAGGTGGGGTGGTGGTGGGATCTGAAGTGACTCAGAATAGTTAGTCTTCAGTGATCTAACAATTTATCATTGGTTTTTAATTGAAGCATATATGACAAATGTATGATCTAAATGGTAAGTATTGGTTATACTGGATATTAATTTTAAAACTCCCTATTATTTTTGTATGTTCAAATATTTGTTTTAAGTTTATGGTTTTATCAATACAATTCAAGTCTGGGGTGCATTATAACACACAAGAAAATCCAAAAAGAATTATAAAATACCTCACGCATTTATATACATCAAGATTAATTTGCCTCCTTCCAAATAAAATTTTTAAATTTTGTCACAGAATTTATTTTCCTTACAGTAAAAAAGTAAGTGTGGGCTAGACGGGTGTGGCGGGTGGTGTGTGTGTGCGCGCGCGCACGCGTGTGCAACAAAATTATATTAAAGATATTGGAAACTGGGGTAGTTTTTCTTTTTTCCACTAGAGGGAGATGTTGAACTTAAAATATTTTGAAATGAGGCTTGTTTTTGAACTGACATTTAACATCACAGGAAACCACATTGTGCTATTAGAAAATAAACTTGCTTTCTTTCCACTTCTTCCAGAAACACAGCCCAACAAGTATAATTCTTCACATGTAGTCATGTAAACAACATTTCTCAGACTTCACAATATGGTTTCAGTTCTGAAGTATAGAAGTTGGGTTAGAAATGCATCCTAGCCTATGAAATATATCAAGATACCTAGTTACAAGCTGAACCTAGTACATGCTTATCTCCTGAAAGAGCCAGAACAAGCTCCTTCTCTCTAAGCCCCAAAGTCAGCACAGTTCTACAATCAAAAATAGTGTTTGCTGCAGTAGAGTACAAACTAGTACTAATTTTGTGTAATACCTATCATAATTATAAATCCATGAGCTTGCAGACCCAGCAAACTTCTAGGTATTAAGCTGAATCAATTCTACAACAACTCAAAGATATGAACAAGCATATTAGTGAATCATTTATAATTAGAGCAAAAAATTTTAAAGAAAATAAAATGTCCACCAATAAGAGATTCCTTAAATATATTGGCAACTTCCAACATGACAGATTATCCGGCAAACACTACAAAAATAATGTAATGACATCAAAAGATGTACACCAAATATTACTGAGGCATGTAATTTCATCTATGTAAATACAATAATATTTGTTTATTTATCCTTAGATAAAGAGTGGGATTGGAGGGGGAGAGGGAAGACCTTCACTTAATGCTTTTAAATTTCCCTAAATTAGGGGCATTTTTACAATGAACACAATATAATTTTATAAACTGAATATTAAGATATTCAGTTTATAATATTAAGATATTTCCTGTTTGGAAAAAACATGCAGTACCAGAGCCATTCTGTATGCCATTTGCTTAGACAGGGCCCCAGTGGACAGTTTCCCAAGAAACTACAAAGAAATACTTCTTGTTGCCTAGATCGTTTAGGCAAACTTCTTAAACACTTCCTTTCCATGTAACTTTTTCCAAGCTATCCCTAGATCACAACTGTGTTTACCAGGTCAGACTTAAACATGTTGCAACTCAATTCTACCAGCTGTCTTATTGTACAACTTACTGATACCTAATCCTAGTCTGACGCCTTCCTACTCTTCCTCCTCTCTTTTTAGTTTATGGCATGACTTTTCAATTTGTTTCCCATGCTCTTTGCCATCACAAACTCTCACACCCCTTAATCACTAGTTACATAAACCAAATTTAGTCACTGAATAAGAACAGGATCATTTTATTCCCTGGTTGAGGTGTAGAATTTTAGAAATAAAATAAATTCAAAAAACATTCACTTTCATCTTCAAATTGCTCACAATCCTGATAAATTATACATTGAAATGAACTGGAAAAAAGGACAAAGGAAAGGGCATAATGGTTCATAAAAAGAGCTTTGTCGCTGAATGTCCCACACGGCGCACAACAGAAAAGTTTTTGGGAATAAGTTTCCTCAAAGTTCACACTGCTATTGCAGGAATGAAGAAGATAAATAAAAACAAAATGATTGTTCATTTTAAATAAAAAATCTAAATAGAGATAAAAACAAAACAAAATAATACATACATATTTTTTCAAGATCAACATAAATATTGTGTTCTAAAACTACATGGTTTAGATTTGCTCTGAAATTTCAAATAATCCTAAAGAAAGACATGGAAATTTCATGTTTATCAAAAGAGGCAACGCGTTTAAAAAAATGAGGAATCCTATCTTAAAAAGAGGTAACTTTTGAGGTAACTTCACTAAAAATTCCCATTACTATTCCAGAAAAGTATACTTCTATTTAGAGTTTCAATTACTAGGAAAGACAGGGGGCATGGCATAAAATTAAGATTTTTCTTTTTATAATGCATGTGAATTATAAAGCCGAGATGAGAGAAATATTACACACCAGCTTTCTGTTAAAGATGAGGTTTCACTTAGGTTTTTTTAACTTATTTTAAAAACTGAATTCCTTAGAGAGCTACACAAAGAGAGCACTATATGATGCTAGCACTAATAGATGGAAATCTATACCCATCAACAGCCAATAGAGAATTTCAATCTACCCCTGAAGCTGTTTAAAAGACTATTTTTTATAGTTTTTTATACAGTTTCTTGCTTTATAAAGGGAAAAACCGTTTTCTTTGGTTAATTTAAAAAGGACAAGAAATTCAGAGTTCTGAACACTTCGGTCACAAAATAATATAAAATTTATCTTTATATTACAGAGTATGTTCCTCTATTCTTCTCCACACATAATAATTACAGACTCATACAGAATTTTAATTTGTTTTACTACTTCATAATATAAAGTCTGGCATAACCATATATGTTTCATCTGAGATTTATTGGATTGCCCCAGAAATGGCACCAAAATCACATCATCCCCATACTTAATACAGGTTTTTGAATCATGTTTTACAAGTTTCAGGCTTCTGACTGGTGGCACTGGAGATTTCTGAGTGGTTAGAAATGAAAGGGTTATTTTCATTTACTTACATTCACTTGATTTTTCCAGGTAGCCTTTAATTATCAACACAGCTCAAATGTCATTTGCTCTGTGAGAATTTCCCCGGTCTTCCAAGCAGTTAATCAATTTCTCTTTTATGGTCCCCTAGCATTTTGTTCAAAATTTTATTTTCCAATATATTTTCTCTCTTTACATGTATCTCTATGTTGAAAGATCCTCCAGGACAGAAATCCTATCATAATCACTTTGATATCCTTAGTATCCAAAGCAGGAACTTGTTAAGTACTTAGAGAATGAATGAATGAACAAACCATACAAATTACAGACTCTAAGACTACCAAGAAGTCTAAAGGGTGTTTGCAATGACTTTCCAGATTCTACAGAGACAGTAACTGGGAAGAAAAGCATTGCCCAATGACCAAAGGTTTGGGAAAACCCGTTTCATTGGTATTCTGAATACTTACATACACGACAAATTGAGTATTTTCACTGTTTACTTCCAGCTTTCACTCTTAAAGAAATAAAATTCCTCCTATCCTCTGCATGGTTTTAGCCTCCTTTGCCTTGCAAAGTTGTTTCTAACGCAAAGCTACTCCAAAATTAATTTTAGATGGATATTTTTCATTCTGTGAAGAATGCATATCTTTGACGTCTATATAAAGACTAACTCAATTTGTCATTTTGTGTAGAAAAAGTTTCATCACAAAATAAGTAATAGAAGAAATAATGGAAATTTATCTGAAATTTTAAGAGTTGGTTAGTGAATTCACATTATGAATTTCTCCTAACTCTCTTTCAAAATAATTTACATATAATCTCCTAAAAAAATGCAAAATGCACCAGAGTGAGAATCTGAAGACTTGTAGTCTTTTCCCATATTAATCACTCAGTCTATGATCCGAGTGAATCATAAATCTCCATCTGCTCATCTATAAAGGGGGTTAGATGTAATCAGTGATTTTCAAACTGGACTATTTGAAGCCCTAGGGATTCTGTGTATTGCAGGGGAGTGGTTAATAAAAGATGGTTAAAAATCTACACTACTTAAAAAGAATTTAAAAATCACCATACTATAAATTTGTGCACGTAATCACTCTACTATAAGATTTGTACATGAAATCCATTCTATTTCTTTATGCTATTAAAGACTAACAGTCTCACATTTTAAATTGGGAAAATAAAATACCAGATATACACATACATATGTCCTTCTCAAAATCACATAATTTATGCAATAGAACTCACCCAACTCTAATGATATCTGTTGGTAACAGCTGCCCATATTGTCATATAACTACAAATGAAACACAGCTTTCCAGAGATCAAAGACTAGGAATTATTTTCCCCTTGAATAAGACAGTCAATTATAGCACAAATGTAATTTTTAATATCATAAGCATTAAAAAGACTTACTTAAGGAACCGTATTATTATTTTTAAAATACCTGTACTATAAATTGTAACTCTCTTCTTTCTGCTTCCCATTGTTCTTCTTGTAATCTAAACTCCTCCAATGCTGTCTCCCTGATATGAGACTCCATGTCATTCTTCTCCTGCTGATGTTTTTCCAACGCTTCCTAATTTATATGAATAAAATCTTGCTTCACTATTAAATCGATAAAAGTTATCTTTCTTCCTTCACCCCCAATTTAAATGTACAAAGGGCTCTACTTACCTATCCTATTAAAACTCATTATAATTTATGTTAAAATCATTAATAAAACTATTATATTGGATCATCAAAATACAGATCTGAATAAGAAACTATGCTTATCCATTTAATTTAAGCAAAATTTTATATATACATACATATGCATATATTTAAATCAATTTTTCTGAACATTTTAACTTTAGAGGTTTGAACAAAATGAATGCGACAAAAACTAAGTACATAGATAATATGCAACCGATTTAAATCTATGTGTAAAGTAGTATGAAAATCTCTCATTACCTATGAACAAACTGTTTGGATTATCCCTGATAATGTATCTATAAATCTGACAAAAAACACTGTATTTCCAAAAGGGTGATAAAAAGGGAGTTTTGTGCAACAAATCAGAATAAGAAATTCTAGTCTTAAAAATTTGAAAAGTCAAAAAATATTTTTTAAAGTTTGGACTATAGCTAAGGTCTAGGTAGCTGATCAAGATCTTGTAACTTGAGGTGCAGGCTGACTATAAGGAATGCTGCCACCATTACTCTTCCCCATTCCTCCAAGATATTTCATGTGGGGAAGTGTACACAGGGCCACCCAGGGACTTGCCACCTAAATTCCCGCCATTCACATACTAATGGAGCACTTACAGATGCCAGCCACTGTTCTAGGATCTAGGAATACAGAGATAAACAAGACACAAAGTATGACTATTGATGTGAAAGAAATCAAAAGTAGATCTGACCATGTCTGGGAACCCTTGTGTCAAAATTTTAACATTTAGTAAATGCTTTTGTAAAATTATTTTTTCATGAAGATTTATTTCCAATATTCTGAAAAGCCATTTACAGCAATGGTAAATGTAAAGCATTTTTATCATGTACTTTTTTATTTAAATTGGTACTTCAAAAACATGGTAAACAAAGACAATTCAAAATCTATCTTCTAAGTGGCCGGCAACCTCAACCTTAAACCATACTTTTACTCTGGACTATAAAAAGGTACAAACAATGGAAAATAGATAGCTTACAATAATTTTAGTAAAAGGACATCAAATTTTTTACACATCTATATATAACGAGCTCTACATGGATAATAAAATGTGTATCAGATATGTAAATATTTTTCTATATTTATAATATATTTAGACCAAATCTAGGACCCACCCATATTTCTAAAATTCCAAATTTTCATGCTGCTGGACTAATAGGGCTCTAGGCTCTTATATTCTTACAATATGCCCATATAAGTGTTTGTTTTTGAAATTTCGATCAGAGATCTGAAACTGTTTTTCACAAAAGAAACAGTATACTCATTAACATATTCTAAAGCATATATCAAAAGAGACCCGCAAAAATGCCCCTAAAAAGGAAAAAAGGGAGAGAGGGAGTGAAGGAAAGAGGAAATCAGATTTTCTTGCTTTCTGGTAGGTATTTTCCTTTCTAAGGATAACTTCAAATAATGTATAACACATCCAATGAACAGTACATAGAGCAAAATTCCTTTATAAAAATATTTTACCTGCAGAGTTTTCTCTAGCCTGCTTTTTTCTTTCATAAGTGAATCGTATTTTTGATTGAAATTTTGAATTATATTATCTCTTTCCTCCAAATCACGTTCAAATCTTCTGCATTCTTCTTTCCATTTCTGCTGAGAAGTCTGAAATACATTCTCAATCTCACTGGCCCTTCCTTGAAGTTCTGTATTCTGAGCTATTAAAAAGATAAAAGAATAATAAGTATACGTACAACCATAAGTTAAATTCTCCGGAGTTCAAAAACCTACACCTTGGAGCTGATTTACAGTGTGATATTAGGACAAAACCTGTAACCACTTCACACCAGTAAACTCTTGAAAAGCTCGCTGTCCCAAAACAACTCTTCTATCGTTCCTTGATCTCTTATTCCGCTCTGGATAAAGGTGACTTTACCCTGAAACGGTAATGATATGTTCCCAGAAACATGACCGGGTTTAGGTACACCTCTGGCACCAGCTCCAGCTCTACTGCTTTTTGTCCTGTTCAAGAAAATCAAATCTTTTTTAAGGACTGTGACATATAGGGCTACTTTTTAAAAGGACTTGATAGATTACAAATTTCCATATTTGACTATTGGCAACAAATTCATTATAACACATCTTACACATGAGGTGCAAAAAACTGAGGCTGGGAACCACTCCTCTAACTCTTAGAAATATAGCTATTTACTCCCACTAAATTATACTCAATCCCCTCTCATCCTAGTATTACCTCAAAAATAAACAATGTCTCTCCACTAGGGCTGCTGCTCTGTTTCAGCATCCAGAAAAAAAGTAATAAAAGGCTTCCAGGTCTGGCCCCATCGCCTACCTCTCTGACCCTCAGAATATAATGCCTCCTACTTAAGTTTTTGTGAAAATAAAGTGAGAAAATGTGTACAAACACACTTGTTTAAAAATGCCGCAATTAGTACTATTATTTTTAAATTATAATTGTTTTGAATAGATCATATAATCCAAAGGTTCAAACTTCAAAGGTATAAAAGGTACAAAAAGTCTCCCTTCCATCATCTTACTCTCTACAAAGATTATTCCACGGTCTAGCACCCTGTACTGCAGGTAATAAGTTTGAGGTCATTTTGATTTCTGTCTCTCTACATGTGACCTCTTTCCTTTTATTTCCTTTTCTTTTCTCTTTGAAAGCTTCAGGATATTCTCTTTGTCTCTACTTTTCTGAAATTTCATAATGCTATGCCATTGTGGTGAAGATTCAGTGGGCCCTTTCTATCTGGCAACTCATAACCTTTAGTTCTGAGATGTTTTCTTAAATAATTTCACTGATGACTTATCCCTATATGTTTTCTCTCATCTCTTTCGATATTCCCTATTATTCAAATTTGTCTTCAAATTTTCTTCTCTTTTCTCTCCAAAGGTGTTTCCAGTTCGTACGTCTTTCAATTCTCCCTGCCTTTTTACCGTAATTTCTGGGGGAATTTATTCCATCTTCATCTTCCATTCCTTCTATTGACATTTTTCATTTCTGATTTAATATTTTTAATTTCTAAGAGCTTTCTTTTTTGTTGGGTCTGGTTCTTGCCTCATGGATGCCATATATTCTCTTTCAACTCTGAGTCTATTAATGTTACTTGTTTGCTAAATCTCCCTGCAGAATTTCTGATTCTTCCAAGTTAGTTGTTTTTCTCTCCATTTAGAGGCTTTCCCTAAGAATCTGGTAATTCTTGGTTGTCTGCTCTTGATTAAGAATAACTATAAGGGTGACATACCTTTTACCCATCTATATACCCACAACCCAGATTCCAAGTTGTAAGGAGCTCGGCACCTGTGGTCTTCACTGGAGGAGAATCTGGCTGGGCCATTTATCAGGAAAACCCAATATCAGTATCATTCGTTTTTAACTCTTGGCTTGGTCAAATGACCCAAAGAAGAGCCTTCCAAGCTCCCACGTAGGGTACAGAAATCTGGTGATAGCTTTTAAGGAAGCCAACAGAAAAAGGAAGCTGGAAGGAATCGTTCCTCAATATTCAGCATTGAGTATGCTATCCTACTGTTTTTGCCAGTCTGGGGACCCTCTATTTCACCATCTCCAGACATTAAGCCTCCTGAGTAAGAACAATTCCAGAGTGGCATGCTCTTGAGAAGGGGATTTTAGAACCTAGCTGCTTCTAGAACAAATAGTTTTCATCTAACTCTATTTTACCCACTACTGTTATTCCAATTCCTAATATCAAAAGAGTTTCCAGTTCATAAGATTTTTGACTAACAAGTTATCTGCCAGCCTTCCCCTCCTGCCTTAGGATTCTAACATCTCAGGTCTGCTAACTCAGTTATCCCTTTTCCATTTGCTTTCCAGGTTCCAAAATTTTCTTTCTTATCATGTCTCTTATTCTCTCAATCATCATGAGATTATCTTTCTTAATATCCCATAACTCCATTAGGTTTTTACTCTCCCCTCAAACTTTTATCATAAAAATTTCAAAACTACAGAAAGTTGAAAGTATTGTACAATGAACACCCACAAACCCACCACCTAGACTCTATGATTAACATTTTGATATATCTGCTTTATCACACATTCACCCACCTATGTATCCATTCATTTATCCATCAGACCATCATACTTTTTATGCATTTCAAAGCAAGTTGCAAGTATGAGCACATTTCACTCCTAAATAATTCAGCATCCATATCATTAACTAGAATTCTATAGTTTACTTTTTTGTAGGTAAAATTTACATATAGTGAAATGCACAACTCTTAAGTGTACCAGAGATTTGACAAATGCATACACTCATACAACCCAGACTCCTAAACTACAGAATATTTCCTTTAACCCAAAAGTTTCCTCACACCTTTTCCCAGTCAATCTCCACTGTCGACCCATCCCAGAGGCAGCCACTGTTCTGATTTCTTTTTCACCAACAATTACTGTTTTTTGTCCCAGAAATTTATAAAAACAGAATCATACAGGATGTCCTCTTATGTGTAAAGCTTCACTCAACATAATGTTTTTGAGATTCATTCATGTTATTGCATGTATCAGTAGTCGGTTCATTTTTTTTGCTGAGTAGTATTTCATTGTATGAATATAACACAAATTGTTTCTTCATTCTCTTGTCAATGAACATGCGGGGTTTGCTTGTTTGTTTTCTAATTTGGGGTTGTCATGAAGGACCTGCTGTAAAATTGGTATGCAAGTCTTTTGTGGACATATGTTTCTCAGGGAAAAATACCAAAAGGTGAAACTGCTGGATCATAGGAAAAAGGTATGTTTATTTGAAAAGAAATTGCCAGGTTTTTTCCCAAAGTAGTTGTACCATTTTACTCTCCCACTAACAATGTATAAGAGTTCCAGTTGCTCTACATTCTCACTAACATTTGGTATTGAGTTTTTTCAGTTAGAGCTACTTGATGGGTATGTATGCATTTCCCTAATGATAAGCAAGGTTAAGCATTTTTCATGTGATTGATGGCCATTCCTTCATTTCCTCAAATGTGTCTGAAATTATTTGACTTTGGGCAAGTAATTTCCCATCTTCCCTGGACTTCAATTTCCTCATAGTTAAATGATCATTAACTTGTATATCCAGTGCCTTGCAATCCTTTTATTCCTAAGTTCTAGATAGTGGTGTACTTACTAAAAGCCAGAGGTAATCAAAAATACTCTGACCAATAGCAATAACCCAAGACAGCTGGCCAAGACTAAGGTTTGTAACCTTTGCAATATTTATAACTTAACATTTATTCATCCCCATGCAGTTAATAGAGCACTTTCATTTTCTGATTTCACCCTTAAAACCTAGGTTCAAATATCAGTAAATAAGTGGTAGAAACAGACTCAAATCTAAATCTTCTGCATTCATGTTCAGTGCTCTCTTAATTAAAACCTGCTGTGTACAAAAATATTCATAGCAGCATTATTCTTAATAACTAAAGCACAGACACTACTCAACTGCCCATTCATAGTAAATAGATAAATGTAAGTGTGGTATGTTCACACCATATACTAAACATTAATATGAAGTTCATACATTAAGGGTGAGCTAGCAAACACAACGTTGAAGGAACAAAGCCAGATTCAAAAGAGTATATTGCAATCATATAAAGTAACAAAAAAAAGGCAAAATTAATCCTCACTAATAAAAATCAGGATAGTAATTATCTACATAGAAGGACTTCTGGTAATTTTCTATTCCATGATGTGGGTTCTTGTTATCAGCTTATACTTATCTAGGCACATTTCTTTATATATATTATACTTATGTAAAGATTTTAAAAGATGGTCATATTCTATATAAGAGGTAACTTTTGAGGATTAAATCAACTGCCTTTTACTCTAGGCAACACACTCTGACCCAGTGGTTCCTAAAGCTAGCTAATCAACAAAATCACCTGCAGTAGTTCTTGCACATACAGATTGTCTCATTAGAGATTCTGATTCAGACTATATGTGATAGGAAGCCTAGAATATATGAGTATTTAAATCTCTATGTGATTCTGCTGATTTTTCATGGAACAAGTGCCCTAAAAAATGGTTAACAGAATTTTGAACCCCTTTTCCCATACATACACATTAAAAAAATAATGTAAAGTAGATGAATGTTCACATAATTTCCAGAAGACTTTATACATGCCCAGTCAATGAATCAAAACTCTTCCTCTGACCCTATATGGAATGCATACACAACAGTGAACGATGATACACAATGAGGTTACAATTCTTAACATGGAAAGAAATGAAAATGGTCCTACCACAGAGTTTTTCGTGGATCCTATGTGCCTCAGCCAACCTTTCTTCAGCAGCTCGTCTTCCAAGACCAGCTTCCTTTCTGGCAACAGCCAGGTCATATTCCAGACTTTGTCGCAATGCCTCTCCTTTTTCAACCTCAGATCGCAGCTTGGCGATCTGGCTCTCATAGCCAGCCAGCTAAAAACATATATATTCCTGATATCATAAACCAATATTAAAATATGTCTCCAAGATCATTATGAGATCATTCACCCAAACATTTAAATTTTTAGAGAAGCTTGTTTCTATAGTATTTACAAGACAAGAATTTATAACTTTATACTTCCTGAAAGACTAGAAAAGAAACATTAGCCTTACTCACCAAATGACACTAGTAATTTTATTTTCGAGAACTCACTAAAGAAAAAAATAAAAACAAAAAAATTCTTATATGAACTTCTTAGAAAAATAATCACAAGTTTTAATCAAATAGTCATACCCAAGAAATGAAAAAAATGCATGACTCACAGTAAGCACTGAAAAAATTCATTCTCTCCTCTCCTATTTCCTAAATGAAATTGAGAAGCAAATTGCAGCAAAATATAGTTTGGTAAATACTGACTATATTATTTCTCTTGATTATGACATTACCTGATCTAGCATAAAGTAATAAAGTACCAATCTTACAGGTATTTTAATGAACTAACATCTAATTTATCTAATATCTAATGACTAGATTTAATTTACCTAATATCCTTCCATGTAACATGACAAAAGATAGGTCAAGGAGTTTAGAACTATATGATTTATAAAATCCTTTCCTACTCTAAAATTGTATGATCTAGTCAATGATTCCTTAAATAATATTAAACATCTGCTATGTGTCAAGTACAGTGAAAGATATGAAAAGAAACACTATAGGACCCTTAATCTCAAAAATCCAATGTTATAAGAAGGTATATACCAAAAGTTTTATAAAAGAGGTAAAAATGTTATAATAGTTTTTTAAAAAGCAAATTACTTATTGCTAGTGGGAGAGAAAAAGATGGTGGATGAGAGAATGCTAGAAAAGTATCATTTAGGAAAGCATTGAGATACTCTACAAGGCTAAAATACATGATCTAATTACTAAATAAAATAAAATGGATTTCTGAAGAGCAACATCAGAAATTACTATATGTAGCTGTCAAATGTAGAGTGTAGCAGCAGTTACACT
>NW_006441071.1:4399364-4424731 GCF_000325575.1 Pteropus alecto
TCTTTCCTTCATAAAGAATAAAATAATTTCCAATTTAAAAATTTTAGAAAAGCAAATGTCTTCAAAACACTTATACTTACAAAATAAGAACTTAGGAAAATCTTTTAATAATTAAAGAAAAAAATCATAGAACCACCTTAATTATATGTTAAAGATAACTGTTTCAGAATAACTCCATCCCTCCTGCCCACTCCCTCTCTACCCTCGTAAGAATAAAGTTGTTAACATTTGAGCATTCCCAGTTGTGCCAGTCATTTACTTGTTCACCCTCAGATCCCCTCCCTTCTCCAGCTGCACTCTGTACCACAGAAATTACATTTCCCAGGCTCCCTTGACAACTAACTGGCATCTCAGGTTTGGCCAATTAGAGACACCTGCGTACTTGAGGCCGGGAGAAGAAAAGTAGGCAGGGTATTTCGCCTTCTCTAGGTCTACCTGGAGCATTATCTCCATCTTCCCTGTAGCTGCAAATCATTCCGGATAGTCCCTCCTTCCATGGCCCTAGCTCTCTCTAAATGGTTCTGGCTTTTATCAACCTTAGGAGTGAAAGAAGCTTCCTAATAGTGCTACCCTCTGAGTTGCTTAACATCCCCTATTTGTCTTTCAGCTCTTCTAGTACCTGTGAAATCTATTCCCTCTACTAATGTCTTCTAGCTAAAAGACCTAGAGTGGTTTCTATTTCCTTGACACCAAGTAATGCTGTTGTCTCAAGATGGGTTTCTGATATTGCGTGGAGAATCTTTATAAACCTAAATACAATGAAGACTCTTTGCAGGCAGAAATGGGACCTGGTGATCCATGGTATACAGTAGGATCACAATTTTTTAAATTATCATGTGCAGTTGATTAGAATAAAGTGCCGGTTGAAGACAAACCTTTGGGAAATGAAGTAGCAACTGCACTTGACCATAATGGCAATATTGTTTACAGTAAGACCTGTGGGGTGGGAAGGCTCTATCTGACTATGCTAGAGAATTCATAAAAACAAAATGATGATTTCAGGGCTTAGAATTTTAGCTCAAGATAGTCGGAAAAACAGAATGTTTCTATGTTGACTTTTTAAAGAATCTCTTACTTTTTGCAGCCCC
Organism: Pteropus alecto; assembly: GCF_000325575.1. Classification (NCBI taxonomy): domain Eukaryota; kingdom Metazoa; phylum Chordata; class Mammalia; order Chiroptera; family Pteropodidae; genus Pteropus; species Pteropus alecto. The sequence continues at coordinate 4,400,453 of NW_006441071.1, forward strand.
AGGCCAAAAAGGCTAAGGACCAGAAAGAAAATCTAATTCTGAGGAATGCAGAATTACAATACGAATTGAATAGAGTCTCACCAAGCTTCTAATGTTAAGATGTTATGTATCAGTTGGACATTAGGTAGGAAAGAAAGAGATGGGATGAGGGTTTTTGGAGTTAGAAAAACCTGAAAACTGTGAACTCCCAAATGCCCCCCTGGACATCGCTTGCCAAACAGCCTCTCCTCCCTGTCTGAGAAAACTAGTCTCCCATTCCTGAAAGACTTAGTAATGACAACACCTGAAGCAGCTGTCTTGCAAGAGGATTTGCAAGACCTACCTCCACAACTTTTTGTCGGTAGATTAGAACTCAGTATGCCACAAGAAGAGAAATGCAGAGTCAGCTCCATGAGAAAATAGCTGATATATCAAAAGAATTGCAAGATTTTGCTAATCTTGTATCAGCAGGAGTGCAGACACAGGTATATGATTGATTTGGATTTAATAAGCTTGCTCTAACATCTTGCTTGGACAGGAGACTGTAAATTGATTTCAGCATCAGCCCACAATCATTTAATAAGGTCAAAATGCCAGTACTTTCCTGACATAATATGAAGACTTAAGGAGATGGGAGTACTTTTATTATGAGCAAGCCATAAACCTCCTCTTTCCCAAGGTACGTCCTATTGGAGGACCCAAAGACATTCTTTCCCCAATTAAAATGCTATAAACTACACTGGAGAGGGCAGCACAAGCATCCTTAGAAAGCTCTGGTGGCTGACCTTTATGCACCAAAAATTAAAGTGGATGTGGAGATAATGGTGGGATATATCACCACTGAGATGGACTCCCCGATTTCAATTGAAATGGTGCACTTCCAGAGTGGCAAAGACCACATGGTAGCAATTAACCATTAGATAATGAATGCTGAAGAGCAAAAGGTGTGGATTGCCAATCATTTGTCCATTTGATCTCAAATCCATTCCCTAACCCATTCTTTTGCTCTATTATGTCATAGGAACGAAAATTCCCATGCTCCATTGCCAAATGGCTCTATTTCTGGCAGTGTCTCTGGCAGTAGCTATGAGGTTCCAGCTCCCCATCCCTTCCCTCCACCATTCCAACCCTGGCTGAAGAGCCCCTACCATGGCTCTACCACCACCAGAAAGCCCCAACTTCTAGACTCTGGTAACCTCATCTCCTCCCATCGGCCCTCTGGCCTAGAGTTGGTGGTGTAGATTCCTAGGTCTTCCATTCCCAGTACAACCAATTCCCTCTGCTAATGCCCCTCTGTTTCTCTTATTGGACCTTATCTGATTTCCAGAACTATCCACATAGCTGATGGAAATATGTCCTCTGCCCATGAGGTTGTTTTCTCACTTAAGGTTCAACACATGCACTAAAACTTGCAACAGCAGTAAATGTTATCTCCCTCTTTTTTAAAACATATCTGCATTCTTTTAAGTTTTTATGCTCAACAGTTATCTTAGAACCTCCTCTCACTGTCATCCTCCTTCTTCCTTTACGTCCTCTATAGCATGTCTTAGCCTCTAAAAGAAAGGTTTTTCACCATTTTTGTACCATGACCCCTTCTGGCAACCTGGCAAAGCCTCCTCAGAATAATGTAATTAAATGCATAAAATAAAATACATGAGATAACAGAAAGAATCAAAATATAAAAGCAAATATATAACAAAACAAATTGGTGATATCGTAATCTATACATTTCTTTAATAACATTAAATAACAAGCTTTACTCTTAGGTCTAATAACCACTGTGATTTCAAAGTAGTGACAAATAGAGGCAATATTTCAAAATATTTGCCATAACTGATTTGAGGTATCTATGATTTCTAATGACAATAAAGTTAAAAGTACTGCTAATGATATCACTTGTTAAAAGAAAGAGTGACTGGGTCAAGCCCTTCATAACTAAAGGAAATGCTTAATATGAGTTAGAGGTTAATAAAAATTAAAATGTAATTTTCCCCATCCAAGTACATGGATTCCCTGATTTCTCTGTTTCTGAGGACCCCAGCTTAGGAACCCCTGCTCTTAAGAAGAGTGCCTGAAATCAGTCAAACAGTATCATCAGGTCCTGAAGCCTAAAAAGTGTATTGCTCGGTCCTACATTTGCAGGATCTTTTAACTAAAGAAAGTTATATTGCTCTTCTTTATCCTCTCTCATCTGTCATAATGCATAGTTATGAAATTGTTTTTCTTGTGATAAGAACTTTTAAGATCTACTCTCTTAGCAACTTTCAAATATGCAATACAGTATTATTAGCTATATTCACCATGCTGTACATGACATCCCCATGACTTATTTATTTTATAACTGGAAGTTTGTACATTTTGACCCCTTTTGCCCATTTCACCCAAACCCCACCCAACCCCACCTCTATATTTATGAGCTTAGATTTCTGTTTGTTTTTTAAACTCCACACAAGAGTGAGATCATAGGATATGTGTCTATGTCAGACTTATTTCACTTAGCATAATGCCCTCAAGGTCCATCCATGTTATTGTAAATGGCAAGATTTTATTCTTTTTGAATGGCTGAATAATATTCCATTATATGTATATACCACATTTTGTTTATCCATTCATCTACTAAAGGACACTTCGATTTTAAAAATACTTTATGCCAATCACCCAGCATGATGTGTGTTAGCATTACAAATATCTGATAAGGCAAATATATGGCCTTAGTTTTTAGACGGTTTCATTCATTTCTGACTTGCTTTACAAAGGGCGTATTTGGAAATTACATGGCTAAACCAATTACTATATGAGTAAAATCATCTAAACAAATGATTGAAACAATAAGAATAAATAGTAATAGAAACCAGGAGTTGAATCAATTCTCACTACCTGTTTTGAGAAAATTCTTTCTTCCCTGAAATAATTTCCTGTCTCTTTAATGTGAACACATACTTCAAAACATCCTGATCAAATAAAAACAATAAATAGTGTGTTCTACTGAGAAATCTGATGACAACTGCAAATACATGTGAAAGAATACATTTAATAGACGATTGATTATCATGACAGTAATGTATATTTTAGTTTCAAAAATAAGTTTGGAGATGGTGAACAATCAGCATAAATTTAACAAATACCAGTTTATATTTAGTCTGGAATATTAAAATGCAAATAAAAGCAAATATTTCAATTTAAATTACCTCAAGGGCCACTAAAAACACAAATAAAACAGTCATATATTCATTGCTTGTTATTTTAATGAGAAACCACTGTTCTTTAGATATCCTGAAAAAAATCATTTTTTCAAACATTTATTCAAAACACTGCCACTGAGGGCTTAAAGCAGTGTGAGAGACAGAAAAAGCATGGTCACGCATTCAGCTCTCAGGAAGCTTACAGACTAAGGAAGAGCAGATAAGCATGAAATAAATGTTTCAGCTCTAAAATATCTGTAACGGCAACATGTTGTGAAAGAGGAAAGAGGTAATCAGTGTCACCTAGGGAGGCTTTAAAAAATTTCAAGACAGAACAGCATGGGAATTTAGTAAAAAGGGAAGGAAAAGCATAGTTTATGCTTAACTGTCAATAAATTATAGCTACTATTACAGTGCGCAGGCACTTTATAAAATTCACTTAATTATCACAACAACTCTTTGGGGCCAGCATTTCACAATGAGAAACCAATAATGTACAGGATAAATAATTCACCCAAGGTCACACATTTTATAAATGAAAGGGCCAGGAATGAGTCTAGGTCTGTGTAACTCAATATTCTTTCTACTACACCAGGTTGCCTAAGCTGAGCTTTAAAAATGAGTAAAATTTTAAAAGAGAAAAAGTAGAAAACAAGAAAAAAAATAACAGGCAGAAGAGACATAAACATATAATTTATGGCTTAGAGTGAAAGATAACTACTGTCCTTGCAATTTGTACATATACATATAAAATATATATGTGTGTATATATACTAATAAAATAAAAAATAACATAACAAAACAAAAATAAACTAAAAATTTATGAATTACACTATGATTAAAAATTCCATACGCAAATGTACTTATTTAAGAGACTGTTTCATGATCAAGATCATGAGGAACCTACATTAACATTTCAAAAATATCTGATTCATAAATCCTTTAGTCATCAAACGAATTCATCAATTAATATTTTTAATTAAGTTTAACCCACTAAAATAAACTTAAAACAACATATAAATAAACATAATCATTAAATTTCTACTTTAACACTCCTATACAATAAAAAAAAAATCCTATGTTTTATTATAATTCACTTTTTAAGCACAAGAATGTTATACTGGTAAATGTTAAACATGAAGTTTGTAATATGAAATGAATCTAAATAATCAAACTCTTACTTTTAACATTATTTGAGAGGAAAATACATTCTACCTCTGCATTGTGCTTAGTTGTTATTTCTAATTTTTCTTTCTTAGCCCGATGAAGTTTCTTTCTGAGATCAGCGGTAATATCCAAGTCTGTTTCACTTTTAAGCATTTGTTTTACTTCAGATGAGGCATTCTTCAGCCTAAAAAATGAGATCATAATAAAACATAATTCTCATTAGGTATATTTCCAACATTTCTGGTATTTCTGAAAACTTATTTTTCAAAAAACACAGAGAACATATGACCCTTGCACTAAAGAGACTTACAATCTAGTAAAGATGTCAATTGCAAAAGCTAGGGAGAAATGATAAGCAGTGTATGACTAGAAATAAACCACTGTCCACTGGGAAACCACCACTTTGTTCAAGATTGGTACTTAACAGCTGTTTGATCCTATCACAAGCTGTTATTTTAATTAATATAATAGCAAAGAGAATTTAGAGGTAAAAACCCACAAGAAGAAAGAGCACAGAAGATGAGACAATAGCATTAAAATACTGGGAGCTGGAAAGCAGGTAGACAAGTGGTAACTGATTTACATTAGAGAGTTAAATTCAAAGTCAACAGTGGAGAAAGCAACCTGATTTACACCAGAGTCTCAAAAGCTCAGTTAATTGGCAACACCTTTGAAAATAGAGGTAAAAGTGGAACAGAAAACAAAAGAATTGGTTGAAAGTCTGCCAAAGAAATAATGAGATCCATAAATCCTCTGCCCTATACACCACACAACTGAGTACTGATCTCTTCCCCACTGTGGCAAAACACTAGGGGTTTATTCCCTGGATGGGAAAAAACAGGTCTCTGGACTGGAGACATCAGATACAAACGGGGTAAGGGCTCCATACTAACAACAAGATACTCAAGTAAAAAGTTATATAATAAATGAGAACCCTGGTCTTCTAACACTTCTTGTCTGCCAGAACAATGGCAAAGAAGAAATTGAAAGGGTGTTCTTTAGAAAAGCTAACCAGTAAGGTGAAAAAGATCAAAAGATGCTGATGCTAGGAGTTCTCTAGCAAAAGAGAAGATGCCACAAACACAAAGCCTCACACACTGAGCTTCCGATCATCTTTTTAGGCCCCTACCTTTAAATATGAACAGACAGCCAAAGATCACCAGAAGTTAGGAAGCATTTAATAAGAAAGACAGAGACCAAATTGAGTGCTGGGTGGAGGGAATAAGCTTTCAAAGATTATGCAGGGAAAAGATAACTTTAAAGAGAGAGACAACCTATTATTACCACTAATGTCTTCAGAAAAACAGAAGAGGAAATAACATCAATAAAACAAGAACTACATGTAATAAAAAATGAAATATTTGGAAAACAAAAGAAGAGCTCTTGGAAATCGAAAACACAAACTAAGAAATGAAAAGAGGAAGGAAGGAAGGAAGGAAGGAAGGAAGGAAGGAGGGAAGGAAGCAACTTCTATTTGAAGAGTTCTCCATCGGAAATGTGAATGTGAGCAAGGAAAGGGACAGGGACGAAGCCAGGCAGTGGGACAGTGCAAAGAGGTGTCGACTGGACTTTGCTGTCAGCCAACCTCCAGGAGTGATTTCTTTAAGAAGATTACAGAAAACAATAAAATACTTCAACTATCTAAACATATTGAGAGATTTATACAACTTGGTTGGAGTATGAAGTTGAATTCATGATAAGTTCATAGAAATTAAGCAAAATAAACAGTAAATGAGATAATTATTAAATCTAAGAAAAACCAAATGTAAAAGAGAAAAAAACTGTATCTAAGTGCTACTACATGGCTCAATTGGGGAAATTTTCATAATTATAATAATGTAAAAATTAAATAACTAATCTAACCAAGATTACAATATCACTAAATATAGAGAAAATAGAAAAGAGAGAAAGCATGAATGAAAACTAAAAATTATGATCATGTACAGTAGGAAAATAGTACATAATTGAAGCTGAAAACTCAAATAGCAATATAAAAAATTTAAGAGATACAAATTTAAAAAATCATCTCTGAAAGTTGAAAATGATTGTTTTAGAGAGCAAGAAAGTAATTTGTCTCAAGGAAATTAGTACTGTTAGTTTTTTAAAACTTACTATGAAGCTATAGTAATCAAAACAGTGTGGAACTGAATTAAGAATAGACATGTAGATTAATGTATCAGAATCTAAACTCTAGAAATAAACTCATACATACATGGTAAATTAATTTTCAACAAAGGTATCAAGGCAAATCAATGGGAAAAGGATAAGTTAGGTTGAAGAGGAATTTCCCACTTAAATGGCTAACTTTGTAATCAGTTCTTTGTTCTGCTTCTGTAAACATGCTCACTGCATAGGCCAAAGATCTCGGGGTCAACTGAGAACTCACCCTTCCCTTCAGATGTATTACCTTAGTGCCTGTTTGAACAGATGTATTGCCTTAGTGCCTGTTTAAAAATAAAAAAAAAAAAATCTCCTGCTCTGTAACTGCCCGTAGCCTGTAGCCCGTAGCAACTCCTAGGGTCTGTAAATCAGCCCATGCCAACTGTCACAACACAAGTATAAAAGCAAAATTGCCCCTAAGCTCAGGGCCCAGATTTTCAGAGCACTAGCTCTTCTGGGACCACCAGCATAATAAACCTGACTTCTCCAACCCTCCGAGTACGGCTTGATTTCTCGCTGATCTGAGTTTCGCAATTTTTCTGCAACCTTTCTGGGGGCCCCAACAAGATTCTCAACTATGCTGGCCCTTGAGCTGCTGGACTGGTGGCTCGGCCAGGCCAGGGAAGAGGGGCTCTGAGACCAACGGGGAGGCGTGCCACCTGACGGCATTCCAGGTTCTCTTTCTGACTGGCACTCCTACTCTCCAGACAGCTGAGCCCCCAACCAGACTCACAGGAGGGACGGACCAACTCACCAGGAACAGCCACAGGATAAGCTAAGGCCCCAGACACAACTGCCTAGTCAGGTCCCATCACTGGACGGAAGAGGAGCTTGATCACCTCTTAGTCTTCAGTTTGAAGACACAGGTCAGGGTCTTCCCAGTGGGGGAAGACATCAGGGTCTTCCAAAGGAGGGAAAGACATAGCTCAAGGCCTTCCAAGAGGGGGAAGCAATGATTTAACCTGGTGTGTGAATGAGTGAATGAACAAGTGTACTGGTTGGCTTAGCGGTCAGGTACAAGTTTGTAGCTCTATGGCTGAGCACCCTTCAGGTCCCCTAAAGGCCATGGAGTTCGTTTGGGCTCACTCTGTGGGTCCGTAGTGAATGGCATACAGTCCAGGGCAGCATCAGACTAGTATCAGATTGTAAGTCACAAAGCTGCGTCTGCTACGTCTAAGCATCACCTAAGTTCCCCACAGGGGGACACAGCCAGATGAGCATCTGAATGGTCTCCTCTTTGGAGGGAGCCCACACTCTTGTCTTTGCAACACCATCACAGGTTGAGAAGAGTTTTGTCAACACTAAGAAAGCGGAGGGAGCTCCATCACCCTCCAGAGGGCAACCAAGCGCCCTCACAAGTTAGCAAACAAGTTAAGGAATGGTGGGCGGTTGTGCAAAAGAGGGTGAATGCTGAGAGGCTGAAATGTGGCCTTGCCATAAAGCAGAGTTAAGCCCCAATCCGCGGTTCCATGGTGATTCTCATACAGCTTACGGTGGCCCCACTGGATCTCCATGAGCAGTCTACTCCAGTAGTACAGGTTGGGGGTTCATACCGACCCATCAATGCTAAGAGGCATCTGAAAAATCCCCACGAGGGGTGCAGCCAAAGACTGGCGAAGCAAGTGACGTCCCCTCCAAAGACTCACCGACCCTATCCCCAACCCTCCGTGTGGCGTGATTATTGTTGCGGGAGGCATGGGAGGAGGTTCCTCTAAGCCAACTGTCTTAAATTGTATGTTGAAAAATTTTAAGAAAGGTTTCTCAGAAGATTACAGGGTCAAGATGACTCCAAGAAAACTGGATACTCTTTGCGAGCTTGAATGGCCTGCCTTCAGGGTAGGATGGCCTTCAAAAGGGACCCTAGACCTCCCCGCTGTTAGAGCTATGTACTGGATAGTGACAGGGAAGTCACCCACAGAGTTCTATGAGAGACTGTGTGAGGCATTCAGGGTATATACCCCTTTTGACCCCTAAGTGCAAAAAAAACAACGTATGGTCAACGCGGCATTTGTGGCTCAATCTTGAACTGACATCCACCGCAAACTTCAGATATTAGAAGACTTTGCTGGGATGAACAACAGCCAACTACTAGAAGTCGCAAACAAGGTGTTTGTGAACTGCGACCAGGAGGCCCAAAAGACAGCTGATAAGTGGATGAAATGAAAGGTATCTCTGCTGGCAGATGCATTAGGGAACCCAAGCCCAGTACAACAGACTGCTGCTCCCCCACGGAAGGGAGAAACCAAAAGGAGACCACCATTACATCACAACCAATGTGCCCACTGCAAAAAGACTGGCCATTGGAAGAACAAGAGGACATCTGAAGAGCCAAAGAAGTTCAATCAACCTCGTAAAGGAAAATACCAAGCTGAGCCAGTCTTCCAAGATCTTATAGGCCTGGCCGAAGCACAGTCAGACTAGGGGAGACTGTGCTCCCTGATCCTAGGCCCCCGGGAGCCTATGGTCGCAATAGAAATAGGAGGCCATCAATGACTTTTACGGTAGACACTGGGGCTGGACACTCTGTGGTAACCGCACCTGTGGCTCTCTTTATGGATAGTTACGAACAGTAACTATTGTTGGGGCGACGGGGGACCAAGTCACTCGCTCGTTCTGTAAAGTCCACTCATGTCAGTTACGGGGCCACCTAGCAACTCATGAGTTCCTGTATCTACCAGAGTGCCCCATCCCCCTTTTAGGTAGAGACTTATTAACAAAACTTGGAGCGCAAATCACCTTTGCCTCCAGAAAGCCCACCAGTCTCACACTGAGGAGCCGGCCTGCTCTAATGATGGCTGTGACTGTGCCCAGGGAGGACGAATGGCGTCTCTATTCTCTGGAAAGAGAACAAATCCAACTAGTCTGTTAGAAGGGTTCCCAACTGTCTGAGCAGAAAAGGGGCCCCCAGGTCTAGCCAAAAATCACGCACTCATCATGGTGGACCTGAGGCCAGGCGCCACTCCTGTCACACAAAGGCAATATCCAGTGCCACGGGAAGCACACGTGGGGATTTGGGACCACATCCAGCATTTGCGTGACACCAGAATTCTAGTTTAGTGTCAGTCACCTTGGAACACTCCACTCTTATCGGTCAGGAAGCTGGGAGGGAACAACTACCGCCCCATCCAGGACTCCACACCGTCAACAATGCAGTGGTCACCATCCATCCAGTGGTCCCAAATCCATACACCCTCTTGAGTCTCTTACCTGCCCAAGCAAGCTGGTTCACCTGCCTAGATCTCAAGGACTCCTTCAGTTATCACTGGCCAGCCAGCCTTTGTTTGCCTTTGAGTGGGAAGACCCACACACCGGGAGAAAGACGCAATTGACCTGGACTAGATTGCCACAGGGCTTCAAGAACTCACCCACCCTGTTTGGTGAGGCACTGGCCTCAGATCTTGCTGCATTCCCGGGAGAGACTTTGAACTGCATTCTGCTGCAGTACATAGATGACCTACTACTGCCTAGCCCTACCCAAGGAAATCGCTGGAAAGGTACTAAAGCCTTGCTGGTCCTATTCTCTTCCATGGGATACAAAGTGTCATGGAAAAGGCTCAAATCTGCAAACAGGAGGTCATTATCTCAGAAGGACATCAGGCACTTGGACAAGAGAGGAAATTGGCCATCTGTTCAATACCTTGGCCAAACACTGAGAAAGGGGTCCATGAATTCTTATGGGCTGCTGGATTCTGCCGGATCTGGATACCAGGTTTCTCTGAAATTGCCAGGCCACTGTATGAGTGCACAGCTGGGTCTAGTAAAGACCCCCTGGAATGGGGCTCTAAACAAGAAAAGCTTTCAGAGAAATTAAGAGACTCTTAACCAGGGCCCTAGCATTAGGACTACCGGATATGACATGGACTTTAATCTCTTCGTACATGAGAAGAATCATACTGCACTGAGGGTCCTCGCACAAACAGTTGGGCCATGGCAGCACCCGATTACATATCTGTCCAAACGGCTCAATCCAGTGGCCGTGGGATGGCCGCCACGTCTCCGAGCCTTAGCTGCCATGGTAGTCCTAGTCAGAGAGGTGGACAAGCTCAACCTGGGACAGAATGTAAACATAAAGGTCCCCCATGCTGTTACTGCATTAATGAATACTCAAGGGCATAAGTGGCAGACCAAAGCCAGGATAACTCATTATCAGGGACTGCTTTGCGAAAATCCACAAGTCCACCTCGAGACTGTGTGAACCTTGAATCCTGCTATGTTTCTGCTCACTGAGGAGGGGCCTCCTAACCATGATTGTGAAAAGGTCATGGATGAAGTCTACTCAAGTAGGCCGGACCTGACAGACATTCCTCTTCAGAATCCAGAACCAGTATTGTTCACCAATGGGAGCAGCTTCATCCATGAAGGACAGCGCAAAGCTGGCTATGCAATAACCACTACAGATGAGGTAGTCAGAGCTGAGGCTCTGCCACAGGGCTGGTCAGCACAGCGGGCCGAACTATGGGCACTTATCCAGGCACTGCAGAAGGCTGATGGGAAATGGGCCAATATCTATACCAACCCAAGGTATGCCTTTGCTACTTTGCACATACATGGGGCTATTTATAAGGATAGGGGATTACTGACGGCGGGAGGAAAGGAAATCAAAAACAAAGAAGAAATCCTGCAACTGCTAGAGGTGGTCTGGAAGCCTTCCCAAATGGCAGTCATTCACTGCAAGGGCCACCAGAGAGGAACCGACCATCAGTAGGGGAAACCAACTAGCAGACCAAGTAGCTAAGGAGGCTGCCAACCAACCGAGTGCCACAATGGGTCCTGAGCCAGTCTTCAAGGTTCTCCTGGCACCAGAATTGCCTCTATCCCCAAAACACACTAACAAAGAAGAACAATGGACTTTAAGTGAAGGGAGAACTAAGAGGAAAGAGGGCTGGCAGGAGCTTCCAGATCAAAGACTCTATTCTCGCTGCACTGGCAGCTCAGCTGGTAAAACAACACCACGAGTTAACTCACCTAGGGAAGACTACTTTAGAGAGCCTGTTCATACCCAAGCTCCCAATCCTGTGCACCCAGATCAGTGCTAGGTGTGCGACTTGTGCAAAAAACAACGCTGGTCAAAGGCCCAGATCTAAACCAGGGGTGCAAACAATTGGAACTATGCCATTCGAAGACCTAGAAGTAGACTTTACTGAGGTCAAGCCCTGCTGGAGCCACTGATACTTGCTTGTGTTAATTTGCACCTCCTCCGGGTGGGCTGAAGCTTTTCCTACATGCACTGACTGGCCACGAGAAGTAACTAGGGCCTTACTGAGGGAAATTGTTCCAAGATATGGGCTACCCCTCTCTATAGGATCTGACAATGGACCTGCCTTTGTGTCTGAGATAGTCCAGACTCTGTCCAAAGCTCTAGAGAGTAAATGGAAGTTTCACAAAGCCTACAGACCACAAAGTGCAGGGAAAGTTGAATGCATGAACCGGATCCTCAAAACTACTCTAGCTAAACTTTGTCAGGAAACCCAGTTATCTTGGATTGATTTGCTGCCTTTAGCTCTACTCCGTGCACGGTGCACCCCAAGGCTTTTGGGCTACTCCCCTTCTGAAATCCTTTATGGGAGGTCTCCCCCAGTGATAGGGAAGTTAAAAGGAGACCCTTGATTAATGGCTGACCTAGAAATGTCCCAACACCTTCAGGCCTTCGGAAGGATGCTCTGCCACATCACTCAGGAAACTTTAGAAAGAGCCCTTATCCCCTTAGGGAATTGGGTCCACCCTATCAGCCAGGAGGAGATGAAGTACGGGTTAAAGATTGGAAGAAGGAGCCATTCCAGCCGAGCTGGACTGGCCCTCACACTGTTATATAAGCAACTCCCACTGCTGTTAAGTTTACAGGTATCATCCTGTGGATCCACCACATCCGGGTAAAGAGAGCAACATCCTCAGAAAAACGAGAAACTTGGACTGCAGAGCCTCTTCCTGATCAGCTGCTCCGAGTCACGTTCCGAGGCAGCGGATATCCACCTGAGATCTTCGGCCCTGCTCTGGCCACCCCTGGAAGCTGGCCAGTCTATGCAAGGCAGAAGACTGAGGAGCAACTGTTCGAACTGCCCAGATGTATTGTTATCCTCCTGTAGCCCTAACCCTCTTTAGTATACTTGTCCTACTGCTTGCTTTAGGTTTGGACTCAGTCACGCCCTCCAACTGGACTCTGAGTCAAAGAATCACTTTAGCCCTAACCTATCTAACCTATGTAGGGATCCTCTCAATTCTTACATGTTTGGACTAAACTCATTTTTGTTACTTTTCTTACGATTCTAGAAACTTTGTTTAATCATCATTGGTTGTTTTGTTAATTCAAGTAGGATTTCATATTCAGGTAATCCAAGCATCCAAGCAATGGTGCCTCCTACCTCACCCTACACAGGAATTATGGGTGCTGGGTAGTTATATAGGACTTTATTGATACTTATAAGCTCACCCCTGAGGCGGACATCAATGTGATAAATGCATAGGGGCCATCCAAATAGGTGGTTGGATCCAGCAGACCTTTACCTTATATACCCATCAATCAGCCGCTTGTTACAGATCAGCTAACATTTGCACTTATGCTGGCAGAAGGTACTGGATAGGATGGATAAAAACCAAATATGTAGTGGGATACATCTGCCAAGGTCCATGCACAGGGGCAACAAGAAAATGGGCCGGTTGGACATACTACAGGCAAATAGGTATCTCAGATGGAAGAAGAGTCTAAGACTATGCCCGAGACCAACTAGTCAAAGAGACTGTACAGTGAGTAATAGAGCAGACAAACCTAAACCACCTCCAGGACTCAGTCCAATTTATGACCCACTTAAAAGAAACTTTGGCCAAAACCTAGACCTCTCAACCTTGGAAAAGAATCTCTTTGTCGACCTTGCTGAGAGGATAGCCCATGAACTTGGTATTACTAAATGTTGAGTGTGTGGAGAAGAACTCATGAGCAAAGATTGGCCTTGGAAGGGAACTAGCCTAGATGCCTTTTACCACCTCCAGTGGAACCACATGGTAGCTCAACATGAAGAGGATCGACCTAAGAGTTGGGTCCTCTCCTCCAAAGTAGTAAGAGAAGAATGTCTTGGCCAGATAAGTCCAAGATACAGTCCGTGGGTTAGGGAAACTCCATGTAAAAGAAGGCTATTTTTAAAATCACACAAACTTAAACTGGTAGCCCCAAACTCCTTTCTGGTATTGGGCCCCAACAGCACTATAACTACCTCCTCCTTGTGCCACTCCTTTGACCAAAGCTCAACTGTCACAAACTGTACTACAGAAGAGGGCCTGGTCCCTAACCCCTTCCGCGCCATCCCAGCTATTGGCCCATTCTAGGAAACCCTCAACCCCACTGACACCAGGAGTTGGGAAGCACCAGATAGTCTCTTCTGGATTTGTGGGAAGAGGGCTTACACCCAACTCCCAGCAAACTGGAAGAGAAGTTACACTATCAGGATCATTCAACCTGGCTTCTTCCTCCTACCAGACCAAGGAGGAAATGAGCTAGGTATTCCCTTATACCAAGACTTAAAAGCCAGAAATAAGAAGTCACTTAAAGTTGAAGTAGGGGGACAACAAAAATGGGGAGAGGATGAATGGCCACCCCACAGGATTATCCAATACTATGGCCCCACAACTTGGGCACAAGATAGGAGCTGGGGTTACCAGACTCCCATATACATGCTTAATCGAATTATCAGGTTATAGGCTGTACTAGAGATCATTACTAACCAGACAGCCTTGGCCCTAGAACTCCTGCCTACACAACATCTCAGATGCATGTGACAATATATCAAAACCAGTTAGCTTTAGATTACTTGCTAGTGGAAGAAGGAGGAGTATGCGGAAAGTTTAACCGATCCAATTGTTGTCTCCAAATAGATGACAATGGCCAGGCTATAACTGATATAGCTACTAACATTAGAAAAAATAGCTCATGTACCCATCCAGATTTGGAAAGGATGGTACCCTAATAACCTCTTTGGGTCCTCTACTTTCCGGGGCTTTAAAACCTTAGTTGGAACAGTACTCTTTCTCCTTGGGGCCTGCATCCTTCTCCCTTGCCTGATGCCTCTTATTGTTCAGTCAACTACCTCCCTTATAGAAGCTATGGTAGAGAGAAAAACTGCAGCAAAGATCTTTATGTTGTGGAAGTACCAGCCTCTAGCCCAGGAAAATCAAGAGGTTGATGTCCTATAAAAATTTAAAGGGCATCAAAAGGGAGGAATGAAGAGGAATTTCCCACTTAAGCTAACTTTGTAATCAATTCTTTGCTCTGTTTTTGTAAATATGCTTGCTGCATAGGCCAACGATCTCAGGGTCAACTGAGAACTCACCCTCCCCTTTAGTTGTATTGCCTTAGTGCCTGTTTAAAAAAAAAAAAATTCTCCTGCTCTGTAAGTGCCCATAGCAACTCCTGGAGTCTGTAAATCAGCCCATGCCAACTGTAACAATGCAGGTATAAAAGCGAAATTGCCCCTAAGCTCAGGGCCCAGATTTGCAGAGCACTAGCTCTTCTGGGACCGCCGGCATAATAAATCTGAGTTCTCCAACCCTCCAAGTATGGCTTGATTTCTTGCTGATCTGAGTTTTGCAATTTTTCTGCAACAAAGTCAGCCAACAAATGATGCTGAAACAACTGGATTTCTATCTACACACAAAAAGATGAATTTACCTCACAACATACACAAAAAGACCTAAATGCAAGAACTAGAATTTTAAAACTTTTAGTAAAAAAACAGAGAATATCTTAATGACCTTAAGTTAAGCAAAGATTTCTTAGACATGAAACCAATCCATAGAGGAAAACAACTGGACTTCATTAAAATTAAAAACTTTTGTACTTCAAAGATATTAAAAAAATTAAGTCAAGCCAACAAATGGGAGAAAATACTTGCAAATTATATATCTGATAAAAGACTTGTATCCAGAATATATAAAGAACTAGTAAAGCTCAATAATAAAAGACAAATAACCCAATTTAAAAATGAGCTAAAGAACTGAACAGGCTTTTCACCAATGAAGATATACAAGTGGCCAAATAAGCATATGCAAAGATGCTCAACATCATTACTCATTGGGAAACTGCAAGTTAAAATCACAATTACATATCACTTCACACTGGTTACAACAGCTATAATCAAAAAGTCAAAAATAACAAGTGTTGGCGAGGATGTGGAGAAACTAAAACCTCATAACCTTGCTGGTGGAAATGTAAAATGGCTCAGCTACTTTAGAATACAATTTGGCAGTTTCTGAAAAAAATTAACAGAATTTTACTATACAATGAAATAATGCTATTCCTAAGAATCTACCCAAGAGAAGTGAAATCACATTCCACACAAGGACTTGTACACAAATGTACGCAAACAGTATTATTCATAGTAGCCAAAAAGTGGAAACAACCCAAATGTCTATCAACTGGTGAATGGGTAACCAACACGTGGTATACCCATGCAATGGAATACTGTTTAGCATTAAAAAAGACAAAGTGCTGATAAATTTTATAACGTGATAAACCTGAAGAACATGCCTAGTGAAAGAAGCCAGACAGAAAATCATAGTGTATGATTCCATTTATATGAAGTGTTCATGAAAGGCAAATCTCCAGAAACAGAAAGTAGATTAGTGATAAACAGCAGTTTAAAAACTTCATTTATTCAGATTCTAGAATCTGAAGAGTAATTTAGCCATTAAAAGTTATAACATGTGTATACTGATATGTCTGCCTTGAATTAAAAGGCAGATAATAAATATAAAATATTCTTAATTTTTAAATATACACTTATATATTCATAAGAGGTCTAGACAAGCATATACCAAAATATTATCAGTAGTTAATTGTAAGTAGTAGGATTATAAGTGGTTTCACTGTTTTATTCATTTGTATTTTTTAAATTTTTCATTAAACTATACATACATGTACGTATATATACATATATAAAATAGAATATCAGACCAAGAAGGAACCTTGAAGATCCTCTATTCAGCAGCCTTTGAACCATATTCCTCACCATGGTGGTGGAAAACAAGCTGATGAGATTCCACTCCTAACCCTCGCAACATTTGATAAAAGGAAAAGTCCTCTTTGAAATAAAATTTTGGCAAAGTAAATTTATATCTTATTCATTTATTCCTTACCTTGCTCCAGAAAGGATTTTAGGTAGCTTCTAAAGATAGGTGGAAAATGTTTAAGTAGCAAACTCTATTTATTGGTGAACTACCTCTTAGTCATGGTACTCGCCCCACACACACATTCTTGCTGCAATGCGGTCTAAATCAGTTCTTCTCAAACTAAATATGAGCAAGGGATATTGTCCCCACCCCATGAGGCTGTTACAAGATCAATTTAAATGGATAGCTAAAAAAAAATTTTAAACGGATAAAATATAACCTTAAGTGTTCAGTTATTAGATTCAACAAACAGAAAATTACTGTTACATGACTATAAAAGTTTCAAAACATTTACTTTCAACTTCTGTACTTATTTCATTGTAAACTACACTTTGGGTTACAATCTCTGAGTGGCTCAGTTTTATATTATAGACTCAGAGTTTTATATTATTCATATCAGAAGTGAAGATACCTTACCCAAAGGGAGATATCAATGGTACAAAAAAGAATAGCAATAGCAATTCTCAGAATATATTCTCCAAGTAAAAGAGCAGTTAGCAGCAGGACTTTAAAAGAAAGCTTAAACTGAAGGCGAGTTGGAGCAATAAAGAAAGAAGAGACTGAATTAGAGCCACAGAGATTACGGCAAGCCAAAGTAATAACCACACAGAAATGTGAATAAGCAGAAATGTAAGTAGAAATATTTAGAGAGATGGAAAAGAATAAGCAAGTATCTAGGGACAAAGATAGACATTTTGACTTTTGTGGACTGAGTTAACAAAGGAGCAAAAATTATGGCACAAAGTGTCCAATCCAGTTCCAGCTCCAGTTCCCATGAAGCATTCCTACTCATGCAGTCCCATGAAAGTTCTACTTCCCTTACATTGCATGAGAATTTTTCCAATCAGTACCTCCAATTACTAACTTCTCCCTGATCCCTGCAACCAAAAGCAATCCTCAATTGAAGGAAAAGAGTGGAGACTTACCTTTGGTTATCTCCAGTGGTATTACCTGAAGTGTTTAAACTCATGACGTCTTCCAACTCTTTCAAAATACCCCACTGTTTCTTAAGGATATACTTCGTTACTAATGATTAAAACTGTCCAAGATGTCTGTGGCTACAGGTTAGATGTACTGAAGTCTGTTAAAATAGTAAACAATGTAACAGTGGTTATATATGTGAGTCCTGAGACTGGGTGAGTTTTCTTTTGTTCTACAACTTATTTGTATTTTTTAAATTATTGTCTAACAAACATATAAATACTTCTATTTTTAAAAGCCATGTTTTATTTCTTTTAAAAAAAGATTAGCAGTAAAAATAACAAAATGTTAGAAAGATTTTCCTTCTTGTAAAACAAGCTAATACTATTGTTTTCATTTCTCAAACAAAAAATTATAATAAAATAGTGACAAATTGTTCTTGAACTGGAAAAGGAATATGTAGTGCCTATCTGTAGGCCACAGAAAGACATTTGAAAGAAAATGAAGTCCAGGGTCATTTTGGGATCCCTGAATATTTTTCCATAAATGAAATATTTTTAATGCAACATTACAATAAAAGGCCAAAGTACTCCCAAATAAAAGATCTCATGGTAATTTTCAAAGGTCTTCTCCTAAAGGATCAAAGAGGAAGAAGGAAAGAGCAGAGTATTTGTCACTTATACCGGCCTTCTCTCTAGAACTCTCTTCTATGGGAGATATTCCAAATTATACAGAGCCAACCATTTAAAGTAAGTTACTTTACTACAGTATGAAGGAGTCTATGGGTAAACATTTTAAACAAATAAATAACAATAATTAAGTCCCACAGACACAAATATAAAGATGCCACAAATACCTCTTGGTATCCTCAGCAGAAGTCCAATATCCTAAGAAAGACCATGAGCTTTGGACTCAGAGAGATCTGAGTTAGGATTCCAAAAAATATCTTACAAGTATGTGGCCGTGGGCAAATCACTTACACTCTCTGAGCCTGCTTCCTCAACCATAAGCAGATAACTATATCGACCTCATATATTTGAGATTAAAAGGAAATAGGTGATACTTGAGGTGATTCTGTCTGGGGTAAAGATGTAATAAAAGAATTGTTTAGTAAAACTGCTGGTGTTCAGGGATATCTAAATGACCAAAATAAACAAACAAAAATGCTAAACCATTCTGTCCCTGCCCTTACAACCCTCAGTGTGATTAATGAAAGAAAAGGGACTCAAGCCAACTGGGACGTAGATTCAACCACAGTGCTGAGAACTGACTATGGCTCTACAGACAGATACCAAGAGGTCTTTAACGCAGTCAGTGGTTCATGCAGCTGGTAACAGAACAGTCTGACCCAGGACAAAGAGGATGTAATTTTTACCAAGATGAGGGGTGGGGCATCCCATTTCTCCAGGGACCTAAAAGACTAAGTAAGCTTAGGAATAGTGGTAGACAGACAAATAACACTGTCCTTAATTTACGGAGCACCTACTACATTGCCAAGCACTATATTTGGTACTTTATATACAAAACTCTGATACTTACAATACTGCAATGTAAAGATTATCCCAATTTTCAACAGAGAAAACTAAGACTCAGAGATCAGAAGTAACCTGCCAAAAGTCACATATTTATAAGACCAAGATTCCAACTTGTAACTAACTCAAAAGCCCAAGATTTTTATACAAGGCCACTGTTGAACCATAAGTTATTTTACCTGAGGTTTATTATCCTCACTTCAATTCAGGGAAGATAAGTGACTTGCCTATCGGCAGTCAGCTACTAAGTGGGAGACACTAAGCTCTGAAGCAAGCTCTTCTGATACTGAATCTTTTCACCTTACCACCATGCCCCCAAAGGTCAAACTCCAGAGAAACCACCTTCAGAATAGAAGTAAAAGAGTTAGAACCTAAAAAGAATGGTCTCTTCTACACATAAAAGTAAGGTCCAAGACACAAAAGTACATATATAAAATGTTAGTTTTTGTGAAAAGATTAAATACACATATGCATATGTGCATATATGTTACAACAGGCACAAAGAGAACCTCTATTTATCTCACAGGAAAAGAACTTACATAGTTAGGACTTTAATAATGTCTGTTTTGTTTCGTTTTGTTTTTTGTATTGTTTTTATCTTGGGCAGAGAAATGTGGGAAGAGGTAGTTTAAATTTAATAAATTTGTTTCAATAAAGCTAAAGTAGGAGAATCATCAATTTTCAGTGCATTATTTTGGTATCTAACATCTTCAAATCTGAATGGTCTTCTAGAAAGTGTCTTCTATAGCTCAGGAGCAACTTTCATTGATTTCCAGATCACTGATATGGATAATGTAAAAAAAGACAGATGGTCCACACCACCACTGCCCCCTGGTGTTTCTCTCTTGTATAAAACCCTCCCCTTTGTGCGCAGAACCTGTGACTTGTTTCTAATTAATAGAATATGGCAAGACGATGCATCCTACAATCACATTGTTATATAAGACACTACCTTAGTAAACTGAAGTGAGACGATCTCTTCCTAGTCTTGAAGAAACAAACTGCCATGCTAGGAACTACCTATGGAGAGGGCCACATGGCAGGGATCTGCAGGCAGCCTCCACCACACAGCCAGTAAAAAGCCACCCACATCCCTCAGTCATACAGACGCCAACAGGAAATAAATTCTGCAAACAACCTGAATGAACTGAGAAGCAGATTCTTTCCAGTCAAGCCTCCAGATAAGAACCCAAGCAACACCTTGACTACAGCCTAGTGAAACTTAACAGAAGGCCCTCCTAAGCTGTACCCAGACTCCTGATCTACAGAAACTGAGAGATAAGAAACGTATGCTGTTTTAAGGCACTACTTTGTGGTAATTTGTTACACAACAAGAGAAAACTAATATGGATAAGAAACTTGAGAATGCTCTCGCAGGGTTAAAAAGACAAAAAAAGAAGTTGAGTGAC
The DNA here is from genome assembly GCF_000325575.1 of Pteropus alecto. Classification (NCBI taxonomy): domain Eukaryota; kingdom Metazoa; phylum Chordata; class Mammalia; order Chiroptera; family Pteropodidae; genus Pteropus; species Pteropus alecto. The sequence continues at coordinate 4,420,958 of NW_006441071.1, forward strand.
AGGTAAAATACAAAAATGAGTTCTCACACCAGCCACGCCTCTGTGTGTCTTTTATAAAGTCTCTTCATTTTTCTATAGCTTAATATCTTTATTAATTTAAATGAGGGAGTTTGTATAAATCCTATCTAAGGTAACTAGATAGAGAAACTAGATAATCATGGGCAATATTTACAAGAAGAACGACAAAATACAAATGAGGAAGGGCAAACCACCACAACCACAAAACCTGCAAAGAAATCAGTGGAAAAGAATAAGGCTGCATATGACAGAACCGCCAAAAAGCTGACAAATATTTAATGGAAAGCACTGCAGGCCAATTTGAGAGCAGCAGGTGAAAGTGGAAGAAGTCTACCCATTCACATAAAACAGATATATGATAAGAGAATCTTAAAAGAGTTGGTTCAGTCTGCCTCATGAACTTTCAAAACTGACCTGCTAAAGTCCCCTTCCCAGATAAATAATTGCTGTACAAAATAGTGAATATACTAAAAAACCACTGAATTGTACACTTTAAAATGGTGAGTTTTAGATTATGTAAGTTATATCTGTCTTTTAAATTCATCATCATAAAAAAAAAAACCTATCTAAAGTCTCCTTTACATAACTATTATTTTCTTCCTCTCTCTCTGATGTCAGCTCTTAATAACACTGGAGTTCAAGGGCCTACCTCTGTATATTTCAGGATAACTACATCAACAAAGGGCCAAACTTAAGTCAGTGGTTGAATTTAAACTATGATGGGATTTCTATGCTATCGGATATGGCAGAGAAGATGTAGCAAAATCTCCCTTTTCTTCCACCAGAGTGAAAAGAAGGTAAGGAATGATGATGACAATAGCTAGGAACAGTAATGAAAATGTAAATGGAATAGGAAATTAAGTCAAAGAATGCAGAGTCCCCACATATTATATATTCCTAGCTTTACTTGAAACTTCCCTATTAAACTCTACAAGTTATGATAAACAATAACTTGGCAAATCTACATGAATAAATTTCTTATGATATGTAATTAATGTCAGCCTTTTCTTCAACATCTGTGTAACTCTTTAAATAATGCTCTCCATTTGAAAATATTCTATGCATCATTATCTATGAACAAACTGATACCTCAGTCACTCCCTGTTGTCATCATTCCAACTGTGACAAATATCCCTTCTCAGGAATCATATTAAGAACCGTCTATAATCTCATTTCATTCTACACTAACACCAAGGGGAAGATACTGTTAATATATACTCCACTTGATACCTGAGGAAACGAGAGCTTAAAGATATTCAGTCACTTGTCCAAAGTCGCATCTCTAATAAGTGACAGAATTAGGATTCAAACCCAAATTGGCTGCCTCCAGAGCTCTGCTGTGTGCCTTGCTATTGGCCTTTAAAACATGGCTGGCCCCCGGCCAGGGAACATGTGAGACCTCACTTGTCAGGGAAGCACTCCTGCTCCCTGCTGCAGATTTCTCAAACACAAATCATTCTTCCCCAAATCCAAATTAACTACGAGTTAGGGTCTTCTTAATGAAAGATGACTCAGACCTCCAGTAGATACTCAGTGCAGATGGCATTTCCATAGGCTTGGGTTAAACTCAGGATGCTGTAGCAGTGATGGATAAAGACAAAGTTTAAATCAGATTTTTATGTTAATGTATTAATAGAGGAATTTTCTTGGTATTGGAGCTAAACTATTCTCACCATTCCTTCTAAAATAAAAGAGGGGATGTTATGTATATCATTCTTCAATAAGAAGTTCTTTAGAAAGAGGTAATAAGCAACCGAAGCCAAGATACCAAGGATCTGGACATCCTGAGAGGAAGCACCAGCCAGAAAGACAATTTGACCTTAGATTCCAGAGCCACTGCTGGTACAAAGTTTTCCTACCTCACATTTGAGTCCTTTAGTGCGTCATCCAGAATGTACTCATCTCTCAGCGTATCTGCACAGATCAGGGGAAAAGGGAAGGGGAGGGAGAATGAAAAGATAAAAACTGCTATTATTACTACATGCCAGATACTATACTATACCTGATCCCATGAATCCTACCAATAACCCTGTGAGATTATTATGCACATTTCACAGATGAGAACTTGGAAAGGATGAGTAACTTGTGTATAGATATTCAGTAGGAGGGTTAGAATTCAAATCCACATTTGGCTGACTTCATAGGTCCGTCTTCTTCCATTAACACACTGCTCTCTTCAGTAGTAACCACAATCTGTTTTGGGATGTCTATCTGCACACTTGTATATTTCATCTTTAAGGGGATGTTTGGTTATCAAAACAAGGCCAAGACAAAGGGCGGAGACAAAGAATTTTAGAAGTAAATGAGACCAAGTCGATCCTCCTTGTCTGGCAGATAATAAATCGATTGCCTAGGGAGCTTAGATGATTGGCCTGAGGACTCACACCCAGTAAAAGAGTAGGCCAGGACTAGTAGAAAGCTCCAGACTGAAACTACTCTCTTCATCTTTCCTCTTAGCAGGTGGCATTGCCTTTGTTTCTTCTTCATTTCATGAAAAAGCATGTTTATTTCCTGCTCTATCGTCTTTTTGTTGTTACTAGACACTAACTGTTCAATGAAACAAATGACAAAAGGGTAGGTTCTTTTCTCCAAGGTCATAAAACTATAAAACATCGATTTATAATGTATTCAAAATAATTGGAAACCAACTGAAATTGCTTCTCAAGTAAACTTACACAGTATCATTTGTGATCTGCTTATAACAAATATATATGTATTTTCCTAGGATAAATACCATAATAGAATAAAGAACAGTCAAAAGGAGGGTCAATTCCTGCAGAATAGTGTCAGGAAAACTGATAGCTGACTTTTCTAAGTCTCTTAGAGTCCTAGTGGGTAAGCAGTAGAAGCTACAGAAGGCAGCCTTGTACATCTCATTCTTTCATCTACCAAACATTTATAGTGTCGTGTATGTGGCCGGGTTTTTGTTTGTTTGGTTTTTTAAGAATGAAAAAAGTATGGTCTTTGTCCTCAAAGGGCTTACTGATGATCAGGAAAGAGCCCCTCAGTCCGGAGTTGTAAACCTAAGAAACTTCAAGTCCAGGCCCTCTTGGTCCTGCCCGCTGGTCCCTTACCCAGTCCTCTGGGTACCAGAGCAGCAGAGTGTGACTAGGATGCTCCAGGGAGAACTTCCTCCAGATGAGAGGAGAGGCTCAACCAGGGAGCTGGAGGCGTGTCCCCACTGACAAGAACAGCCCCAGAACAGCCCCAAACTAACTCGGCGTCCTCCATAACCCTCCCTGCAGCACCTCACACATACCTTTCCTCTGAATACTTCCCCACCAAATCGTTCGCCTCGAAGACCCCGCACCCCGTGGTTACCTCACGGGTCTCCCGTGGTCCAGATCGTACACCCAAGACCCCAGGGGCAGCTTCAAATCTCAATGGTAGAATGAGGCTCAGGACGACCGCGGGAGGAGGGGGTGGGGCAGAGAAAATCTGTTGGAACTGGACGGACTCTAGGACCCGGGGAGGGTGAACAAATAGCAAAGGGGGACTGGAGGACGACAAGCCCCAGGGAGACGCTGTTTACAACGGCCACTTCCGGAGGAGACTCGACTCCCCTCGCCGGCCTTCGCAGACTTTCTCAGGCCTCCGGCCCCGCCCGGGCCCGCCCCCTTGCTCCCGCCTCCGCCGCCGACCCCTCCAGGATACGCCCTCAGAGAATACCGCGCTCCGATTGGAAGAGCCGGGCCCGCGAAGCTGCGCGGCTTCCCTGGAAGGCGAGCCGACGCATGCGCCGTTGCTGGGGAGCGG
>NW_006441071.1:4424979-4448947 GCF_000325575.1 Pteropus alecto
CTTGCGCGTCTCGTCCCCGCACGAGCCCCTCCCGGCCCACGTTTGTCTGGTGTTCTCAGGGAGGGGGCCAGGGGTACCGTCTCAGAATGCCTAGAGAACTGACTTAAGATGCAGATTTCTGAGCCCTAACACCTTTTCTCCTGCCTGCTGAATAAACATCTAAAAGGTCGAGTCCTGTATCCTGCATTTTAAAGCTAGCTCCCTTGCTGATCTTTAGAGCTAGAACAGTCTCTTGGGGTCTGTGGTCTGATGCCAGAGAGGTGGGGAAATTCTCTGACCTAGGCTTATGCACCAGTGGTTGGTTTCCCGCTGTTTAGACCGCTCTCTTTCTGCATGGCGCTTCTTGTCCCCTCCCAATCCTATTGTATCCCACCTTGTCGTAAACGGGGCCGGAAGATTGCGGGTCAGTGCGCTGATGCTATTGCAGCGCCTTTCTTCATAAATATTACGTAACGAGGTACCTCGCAAAAAGTCCTTGGATCTTTAACACGGGCTTTGTCTCTCCTAGCCCCCCCGCCCCCGCCTTTCCCAGTACCCCCAATCCCCATGACACACACGCACACACGTCTTCATCGTGTTGATAATTTATACTTGGTGTTTCGTAGTTGCTTCACAATCTGCTGCTGCCTCAGGGAGACTGAAAAACCAAATCCCCTCTTTTGTTTCTTGGCTTAAGCCTATTCCCCAAAGAATATTGCAAATTGGCGGGATTTTGATTAAGAATTTTATCTTCACCATCACCACCTCCTCCCCGCAAAAGGGTGTTTAATGCAAAATGAGCCATTTATGCTGAAATGGTTTCATATTGATTGTAAACAACCTGAAACCAGGTGTAGGAGGCCTTCTTTACTGTCCGTTTTTGGCGAGCCAACGGTCATAAATGCAAATATAGAGATTAAAACCTCTTTTGATTCTTGTAGCACTGAAACTTTAATTGGTTTGAATTTAGTCATTTAGATTTAAAAAGGAGGCCCATCCCGCTTGCTAATAATTTTGCCAGAAAGAGAATAACTGCTTCAAAGCAAAGAGCTTATGGAAAGGACAAAACAATTTTAGAAATGGAAATTTACAACAGAGTAACGCGATAAGGGCTTTTTTATTTTACAAGTTTAAAATAATATTTATGAAATTTATTATTTTAACAAAATCACAAAATTGAATACTGTGTGGGAAGAATAAATGCCAAATATACTGTACTGCATTTTTTTTAATGAAAAATGGGCGCAACATGAAGACTTGCAATCTTCATTTATTTGTTCATTCAACATTTATCGAATACAGACTATATACCCAGTCTGGTGCTAGGTGATAGAAAAACAATAATACAAATACAGACGGATATGTTCATATCAACCTTGAGCACCCCCAAGAGGCTCTATAGAGAACTTTTGACCAAGCTGAGAAGGAATTGATAGTAATAGAAGCAACAAACACCAGAACAATAAACAGCATAAGGCATTTGTAAAACTGGAAGAAGTTCTGTGTGCGGTCTTGAGGATGGAAGGGAGCCGGGAATAAGATATGAGGCTGGTAAAGGAAGAACCCAGAACACAGAAAGCTTTCTAAGTCATACTTAGTTTGTCAAGCAATGAAGCTAATAAAGAGTGCTAAGCAGAAAGGTTATATAAATACACAATAAATCTGCCTGTTTTAAAATACTTGGAGGTTTTCTGTTTTTCTAGTAGTTACAGGGTCAATTCTCATGTCTCTTGTTTGCCTAACATGCTAATACTACTTAGGTAAAGTTGTGTGTAAAGATGCTCTCTAACCCACTTCCCTTTTGGCCTAGAGTCACAATATTCACCTCACTCTTCTCTCCTTTCTACCAATCCTTTTGAGATATTCAGTTCATCCCCACCATTCCACCAAAACAGCTTCCAAAATCAATAATGACCTCATTGCCAAATTCTAGACCCCTCGAAATCACTGACACTGATCCTCCTTAGATTTCTCTCCAGCATAGGTGAGACTCTTAGGTTTCCCCAACTCTGACCTTTTTCAGGGAACCATTATCCCCTTCTTGCCCCTCAAAGTGATACTTGTTTCTGCTGCCAACCTTCACATTTTCCCATATAAGCCTCCCCCGTGATGTCATCCATTCCTGCAAGTATGGAATCTAGGTCCTCGATTTTCAATTCTTTTTTGTCCACCTGACATTGTAATTTCATAAACTAAGCTCTGATTTTGAGTTTTTAACTCCCATTTGAACAGTGCCATTTTAACATCTGGCGATATTGAATTCAGTATATCTAAAACTTAATTATTTTTCCCAACGTCTCCCTGGAGCCCCCCAAACTACTCCTCTACCTATTCACAACACTTCTAATCTCTTAGACACCCAAATGAAAAAAAAACTTAGAATCTTCTCTCTCAAGCTCTCAGTTTCTAAACCTAAGATTACTTTTTCTTTAAGTCTTCTGTCTTTCTATGCCAGCCTACTTCTAAATATATTCATTTGTTTGTTTCCTTATGGCTTCTCATCTAGACATCTGTGATCAGGACCTTTGCCGTGGCCTGATGCAAATCACTCACCTCCCCCTTCTATGCATTCTCAACATTTTTACTAGTTGACAACTAAAATCTCCATCATTTTTAAACTGGCAAACATGAGAGGAGAGGATCAGAAAAAAATCAAAAGCAGGCCTAAGGGCACAAATGTACCTTTCTGACACTAGGAGAGTATTTTGTGCTCATTGTATGCATGTGAGCCTAAGGGTTTTTTAAGTACCAGATGAGCCACATCCTTTTGACCCTTCAGTAACCTCCCCCATAAGGTTCAAACACCAGGTATTTTGATAATTAAGCCCCTTCAGTATCAATTCTTAGAACTGCAAAACTTTGCCATAATTGTTGCTCCCAGCCGCTCTGGTCCTTTGTTTCTTCGATCCCTATTCTGTGTGCTACAACAGAAATAATCCTTCTAAAGCAAAACTCTGATTATGTTACTCTCTTGATCAATTCTTTTATTTTATTTTTTTTATTTTATTTAATTTTTTTTTTTTTATAGTGACATTGGTTAATGAAATCCAATAAGTTTCGGCTGTACATTGATCAATTCTTTTAATGGCTCCTCAGTCTTTCATGGATGAAATCCAAACTTTTTCCCCATCGGTCAAGGGCTTCTAGTCTTGTCCCTACCTGCCTTTCCAGCCTTGCCTTCTCTCTCAATAAACCTTCCCTCTCATTCACATTTAGCATAAAAGGAGCACACAAAATACTTGGGAATAAATATGAATAGAGGTAGGCATAGACTTATATTGAAAGTTTTAAGATGTATAAATTAATATAAAATATTTAAATCCAGAGAACATTGTGTATTAAATATATAATATATGCCAAGCACTATGCTAAGTGGTTTCGCATTCTAATTTTTTTCAGAAGTGCAAATATTTTTATTATTTACTCCAATAATACGTGTTTACTTAAAAAATTGGGGCAACTGTAGAAAAGTAAAAGTCTTCCCAAAGTCCTACATTCCCACCCTACATATAAAAGAATAACACATTTCTGATGCATAAATAAATGTTTTTTAAAAATACGCATTTATTCATTTATTCATTTAATTTTATATTTACATACGTGCACACACACACTAGTAGCTGTCCGGGGGCCCAAGACAGGCCACTCCAAAATATCACACAATGGCATGTTGATTATTTTAAATTAAAGTTATTTGACAAGCAGCTGGTGCCGAAGGGTACCTTAACCTCCCTTGTCTCCTTGAATACAGGAAACAAATCTCCCCTGAGCAAGGAAGGTGCCCTCCCTGCTTTAGGAGGGCTGAGAGACAATCGTATCACTAGAGCTAAGAGAGCCAGGGCCAAAAGGCCTGTAGAAACAAGCCATGTTTCCTTTTATTAACTTTCTATCCAAGCCCAAATTTTGTATAGATTCCTCACTAATGAATACCTAAACCTTGTTTAAATTCTTTTCTAATGAGCATTGACTTTTTTTTTGGTCCTGTCAATTATTCACAAATTTATTGTTTCTTTGAATATATAAAACGCTGTCTGATTCATCATTTCCCTGAGCAACATTTGTGATTCTCCTCTATGCACATATTAAATTTTTTTTCCTGTTAATCTAGTTTCATGACAATTTTGTTATTTGTCCAGCCAGAAAAACTTAAGAAGGCTAAAGAAGGGGAGCTCTCCTCCTCCCTGACAGTTGCTTTTCCATTCCTAGTCCACCCTTCTTGATAAACCCCAATTGTTTGCAGTAATAATAGGTAGAACTCCAGAGATTAATGTTCTAATCACGCTATCCTGTTTCTTATTGTCAGCTACTATCTCTCCAAGACTTTCTTATAGCTGAGATCAGCTATGTAACCAGTTCTGAACAATGAAATGTAAGGGTACATCTACCAAGGTAACAATAAAAAGAGCCTTGATCCTCAATGATATTATTTAGTCACTGATCCATTGCTGGACTGCCTACCACTTCTGACCAAAACAATAAATGGTCTTAGAGTTTGTCTGTGCTAGTCGTTTTTTGAATCCAGCAGTGTGCTGATTTCCTTGATGTAAATATTCTGAATACTGACACTATGGCTAATTTCAGGCAACCAACATGCAGTCTCTGACTGCAGAATAAAAAAAAAAAACCCATCCCTCGATTTACACGATATTTTTTATGCTAGGTTTTTTTTTTATATGCGGTAAATATTCCCCTCGTTCACAAGGACTTTTTATATGCAGTTTCCACTTACGCGGTCTCATTTTACACGGTTCTTTTATTTTCATTATTGGCAATTACTCTTCCTAGAAAACAATAGCTTAACTCGGAAATGTATAAAGAACTAATACACAATTATTAATGATCTTTCTGTTTGTTGGATGGCAAAAAAAAAAAAGCATGGATGACTACTGATGTTTTCCAGGATTGGTTTTACAGATGTTTTTCGGGATTGGTTTTACAAATGTTTTGCTATAGAAGCTGAAACTTTTATGAAGTAAAAATGTCTTCCTTCTAAAATACTTTTATTAGATAATGCACCTGGTCATCCACACAATTTAGAACATCCAAATGTGAAAGTTGCATATTTGCCACCAATACAACTTCCTTGATCTAACCTTTAGATCAAGGCATTATTTCCACCTCTAAGATTAATTATATTAAACTGAGTTTTAATGACATTTTTAATAAACTTGAAGATAATGAATCACTTTCAGTTACAGAAGCCTGGAATAAATACACAGTTTTAAGTTGTATCAAGTGATGATATAAAGCTATTAACTTTAAATGCTTGCTGGAAAGCAATATGGCCAGAAGTGGTTGTACCAGGGAATATGGTTCCAACAACTGAGGAGGGATTAACTGGCATTATTAATTTATTAAATGAATTTCAAGAAGAAGGCTCTGACAATTTGAATGTAGATGATATTAACGAATTACTGATTGATGACAATTTAATTGATAATGAATTAATACACTTAATATCTGAAACCCATTCTGCCAATGAATATGGCAATGACCTTGAACCAGTTTCATTAACAGCAAAAAATATTTACAAAGCTCTTCAATTGGCCACAAAACTGGAAACTGCAATTCTAGGTATTGATCCAAACATTCAACGAGCCTTAAAATTTTAAAAAGATTTGTTTAAATGTTGCAGTGAATATCAAAGAATTTATGAAAATTTAGAAAAAGACCAGGTTGGAAAAAGATCATCCAAAAAAATAAACATAAATAATGAAACCAAAGTAGTAATTCCAAATATCTCAAGTGATGAAGATAGTGACTCTGCGCCAATTAAAAAGAGAAGGTTGATTGCTTTAGATTAAAGTTACCGACAGCAAATAAAATTTATTTTGGTTTTTCTGAATTTTTACTAGCATTTTTTTGTGAAAATATGTGAAATAAATATTCTTATGACTTATATTGGCCTACGTCTTTAGAATTTTTTTTTCCTGCTGGTGGACTCTTTTTTATGCAGTTTCCTTGCACGTAAAAAATAGACATGTGAAACAGATAATCCGCATGAATGGAGGGACGGGTGTATTTGGCTCTCAAGGGCTCTGTGATCTCATAAGCCTGTAGGAACCAGCTCTAGCATATCACTGCTCGATGCCAAACAGATGCTCACTGATATGTTGTAATTCTATATATTTTTTACTTAACCCATTTCCCATTTAGAAAAACAAAATGCAGCTCGCTGCCAGCATTAATTTAATTTTACATAAACATGTTCTTTGAGGCTGAAGCAAATCTGACTGGTTTTCAATGTGAAAATAAAATATAAAAACTGTTCTTGGAGTTATTTCTAAACAGAACTTGTCTCTATTCCTAATGTAATGGAAATGTATACATAAATTGGATTCATCAAATGAATCTTCGGCTAACTGAGAACGATGTTAACATCATGCATGGAAATGCTACATTTTCTAGGATTTGACTTTTTCAGAGATCAAGAGTTACTATATTTTGTAAATGGAAATACCACTATTAAAAAACAGAATTCTATAAATAGAATATCATTTGTTTCCAAAGACTATCGATATACTAGAGCAATGCAAAAATCATTTTGTGGCGAACTTTGATAGTAAAATTAGGAATATAATCTGTGAGTTATCCCAGGGCAAATGCTGCAGCCATAAGCACTGCCGGCATGTATTTTGGGGCAAACAGGAAATGGGTTAACAAGATAGCATAGACCTATTTCTATATCAACATGAAAAAAATATACATTTTTATGGCTATTCTGTAATCTATTTTATGAATGCCTGTAAATTATTTGTCCAGTCATCAATGTTATTTCTGACTTGTTCCTTCACTTGAAAATGAAAATAAAAATATTGTCCTTGTGGGTATATTTTGCATATTTGTCTTTTTAAAGTCATAGTATACATTTCTAGAATAGAAATGGGTGGATAAAAGGATAAGCATTGAAAAGCCAAAATCAACATAATTACCTGTCCCTATGTTTAATAATACTAGGACTAGACATACTTATTTTAAACAATTCTAGGACCAACCAAAAATAAATTGGTGCTTGCTCTAGTTAATAGTTGTTTGGGGAAGATAAGACTGTGAACTTACTAAACAGATTGTTTCTGAAAACTAACAGGTTACTTACTAAGAAATGATTCAAAACTATTGCCTGGCTGTACCCACCAATCTAATACTATTGCCCAGTCCCAAACATTTCCTTGACTTGCAATAACCTGCCTAAAATTATTCATTCCCAATCCCTAAAACCCAAAAACTAAGTGGCCCTAAATTTTCATTTCAAGACACTGCCAAAGTGGTATTCTTCCTTACTGCAGGAATCTAATAAACGCCTTTTGCTTCATCAACTGTTTTTATGATGTGTTTTGAGGAATCAACAAACTTGATGGCATATTTTAATTTTTATACATAGTCCACAATGAGTGTATCAAATTAAAGAAATATCAACATATTGTGAGAGTGTCTACTTCCCGCTGCCGTTGCCAGCATGAGATGTTTTTGTGATATTGAAATTTTTCCAATCTGATAGGCAAAAAAGTGATACATCATTTTTTAATATTCTTTTCATTTGCATTTATCTGATTATTAATAAAATTTAGTAACATCTAGAAATACCACTTTTATTTTGTATAACTAGAAGCATGAAACCACTACTACACCACCACTGCCATTAGAAATTAGAGAGGAGAATTGGCAAGTCTAAGAATTTAATTCATAACCTTATGGTGAATAATTACAAAGCTGTATTCAAGTGTCTGTAAGCAAGGTACATTCTTTAAAGATACATATTGTTAAGTATTGAGCTTATTTATTATTATTCCTGGCTGATTTAAAGAGGACAATTTGAAAACAGAAATGTTAACGGGTAAGAGCGAGGGCAATGATGGAAGAAAGAAACCAAAATAGATATGCATAACAAGGTGAAGTAACCACTCCAATATGAGTAGTGATGCTCTTGCATATTATAGGCAACAGGAAAAGTGTTTTTCTTCCTACTTGTAAATTTAGACTAACATTCACCAATATTTATCCTTAAGTAATATAAATGTCTATATTTCTAATCTCATAGTTACTCACCCAATAGACTTCCACAAAAATTAAAGAGTGTATGTGCATCTCTCTCTGGTGGACAGATCTGAAAAAGATCCAGATTTGTTAACAACCTGCATAGGACTGTTAGATAGGATTTTATCTCCCAGAGCTTAGACTTCCCTGTTGAAGCTTTGAGCTTTTGTTCTAGATGAAATAATTCAAATTTAGAGAGCTATACTTCTGGGAAAGAGAACGTCTCCTTCAGTGAGACTATCCTCCATAATTCAAAGTTAGAATTTGCCAAAAGGGAAAAATAGGCACAATGGCAGAAATTAGGGTGGCCCTGAGAAGAGACGTAAACATCCTAGGCAGAGGACCTCAATAGACATTTCTCCTAAGAAGACATACAGATGGACAATAGACATAGGAAAACATGCTCAAAGACGCTAATCGCCAAAGAAATGCAAATAAAAACCACAATGAAATATCACCTCACACCTGTCAGAATGGCTATTATCAATAAATCAACTAACAGTAAGTGTTGGTGAAGATGTGGAGAAAAGGGAAGCCTTGTGCACTGTTGGAATTGCAAATTAATGTGGTTACTACAGAAAATGGAATGGAGTTTCCTCAAGAAATTAAAAATACAACTATGATATGACCCAACAATTCCACTACTGGTAGTTATCCAAGGAAATCCAAAGCACTAATTCAAAAAGATGTATGTATCCATATGTTCATCGCAACATTATTTACAATAGCCAAGATATGGAAGCAACCTTAGTGCCCATCAATAGACAATTGGATAAAAAGATGTGGTCCATGTATAAAATGAAATATTACTCATCCATAAAAAAGAAATGAAATCTTACCATTTGTGACAACATAGATGGACTTAGAGGGTATTAAGCTAAGTGAAATAAGTCAGATAGAGCAAGACAAATACCAGATGATTTCACTTATATGTGGAATCTAAAAAATAAAATAAACAAATCAGAAACAGATTCGTAGATACAGAAAACAAACTGATGGTTGCCAAATGGGAGGGGTGGCTGGGCTGGATGAAAAAATGTGGATGGTTTTAAAAGTATATATTGGTAGTTACAAAACAATCACAAGGATGTAAAATACAGCATAAGGAATATAGTCAATAATACTCTAATAAATATGTATGGTGCCAGGTGGGTACTAAACTTATCAGGGAGATCTCTTTGTAAGTTATATAAATGTCTAACCACTATGCTATACACCTGAAACTAATATAATATTGAATGTCAACTGTAATTAAAAGAATAAAAATTTAAAAAATAAAAATAAATAAAATGTTAATACAGACAGCAAAAAAAGTATATGGATGTTCTTTATACTATTGTATTTTTGTACCTTTAAAATGTTTGAAGTAATTTCAAAAAAAATTTTTTTAATTGAAAAAAAAGACTGGGGCGGGGGGAAGATCCGAGTGAGTCCCTAAGAAGTATATAAGCTAGTGAATATCTTTTTCTCCAAACTTGTGAAAAGCCACAGTTTTAAATATAAATGCAGAGTTTTACTTATAGTTTTTAAAAGTCCATGTAATATTACTGATAAATAAATGATTCTTTGAACATATAGTGATATAACTTTAGGTTAAGAACAACTTTATGTCTTCTCCTTGACTTTGCAACAAAATTAAAAGGTGAGCTCGATATTTATTTTAAATGTAAGACTTAGGTTTAGTTTCTCATGATTTAAATTTTTAAAATTTCTACATTAATTTTATGTGCTCAGGAAGTTATTATTTTCACAGATGGTTTAAAATTACAAACATAAAATTGTGTTTAGCTAAATGAAATTACCTGAAAGAGTATTTCTGAAGGATTTAATCTTATGGATTCTTATAATACTATATATGTTAAGGACTCAATGGGTTAACTCAAATTGTAATTTCCAGATTTTTAGTCAATTATAAGACCTTAAATTTCTATTAAAATGAGTCAACTAACAAATATATGCTGGTTACCCAAAAAATTGTTTTTGTAAAAAAAAGTGCAGGCATTAATCACTAAGCATAGTTTTAAGTTATTCTGCTCCTTATTTTTATATACAGAATGGTTATAGATTAGCAAGATGTGCAAATTTTTTAAAAATATTATACGTATGTTTACGTTTCTATAGATATATTCTTCTGCCATCTTAAAATGTATTAAAGTAGTATAATATATATGCTCAGTGGAAAAAATTAACAAGATACTTTTAGTTTCCTACTTTCTGATTTCTCTTGTGTTTGAAAAATCCCAAATTGATTACTCTGGTTATTTATAATAATGAGAATCATTAAATAGAAATAGGAGTATGCAATCAAAACCACAAATATGGCATGCCCTTTGCTTTTAAAGGGTATTTTTGCAGTTTATGAAGATGTTAAATCCAACAACATAATATATACATTGTTTTTATTTAATTACTGATTAAGTTAAACATATTTCAAAGCTGTATTATAATAAGAGACAAATTTGAGTGCTTATGTATTTTTTACTGTAAATTATAATATAGATGGAAAACAAAAGGTGGAATTAGAATCTACAATTTCTGTCTCTAAAACAACCTTGTTATTCTCTCTCAGATAACAAGAATTCTTTTTTATTCCCAAAATACTCTGTTAATTCTCTAGACTTTGGGCATACCGTTGAATCATTTTGACAAAAAAAAAAGTTAAAAACAAAAGTTAAGTCCCTAATAAACATTATTACTTATTTTGTATGTTTCCTATTTATTATCTTAGTTATTCCTTGCTTTTGAATAAAATGACTTATGTTTGTATTCTCTGACAACTCTTCATTTTATCTGTCCCAAATTCAGACCTCAAATTCAGAATAATTGGATTGTTAAGCTTTGCAATAAATGAAAAATTTCTTCAAGTTTATTGGAATAGCCACCAGTTCAGCCAAAGACTTGATCTATCAACTCATAAAGAAAGATAGTAGAAATAATTTGGCTTGTTTGGCATTCTTCAAATTTTCATTAACTTATAACTGTTGTGAGAACTCTTTATCAAATTTAGAGTAAATGTAAAATTAATCGATATTTTTCAATGACTATGAACTTCTTATATGCTGGTTATTAATTTAATATTATCGCCCCACTCCAAATCTACACTTTCATGATACTAGTGCTGGACCCTATAATCATTTCTCCTTTACTAGCAGTTGAGATGTTATGGCTGATCAGCAGAAGGCAACGAAGTAACACAATATGGCCTTAGCTACAGAAAGACTCATTTCTTTTGGCCTTTAGCCCTCCATCATCATTCTTCAACACAGGAACCCAACAAAAGAGCTCCAGCTTTACTTTCAGGCTATGCTCCCTCTTCTTGAGGCTACTTTAGATGAACTAACCTAGATCCTCTGGCAGCAGCTGGCCACTTTTACTGACTGACCCAGCCTGCTCATAATCTCCAGCAATAGTTAACCACTCTAAAGACCCCTCTAGCAAGTTTCTTCATCTCTAGCAGGCTGTGTAGCTGTGTATGTGGTAGGCATGTTCTCTTTAAAGAGGTGTGAGAATTCTCTTCTCCTAGTCCTTAGTTCTTTTATTGCTTGTTCTTCCCTAGCCTAGAGGTAGTAATTACTCTTCAGCACCTGCTATTCTGGATCCCTTAGAGTCTTCTTTTTATTTCCACCTCCTATTAGTGAATAATTATGTGTGCGCGTGGGGGGGGGGGGATATTATATTAAATTTTTTCTGTTCAAAAAACTGGTGTGGTTTCTGTCTCCCGACTGGTCCCTGACAGACATATCTTAGATATATACTTTTGTTCATGTCCAAAGACTTGTACAATAACCATCTCCAAAAAGATTTTATTTCCAAGCTATTAAGTTCCAATGCCCTTGTCACTCGGTGAACATTATCATAATATACTTTGTAGTACAAATAAAAAATCCTTGGAATCTCCTTCCTATTTGTAATATGTTTCTATTTTTAGGATAATTATTGTATGTATGTATGTATCAATTTTATATTAAGAAAAATTCTACTCTCTTTTTTTTTTGGTAATGCTCTGAGAGATTTCATCTTGAAGAAGGGACCTCAGTGAAAAATAGCCCTTGAGCTTTGATGAAAAGAATCTTATCAGAAACTGTAAACAATAAACACTATAGCAAAACTAGGGTGCTTAGCCTTAGAACCATTTCTCTCAAGTAAAGAGATTTAAGTCACCCTTAAATTACTGGAAAACTATAATGACCAGAAACTCCAAGATCAGGAGGAGGCAGATTCCTCCTAAGACTTTCAGATCAAAATGACTGCATGAAGTACATAGCTTCCATGCAAGGCTCATGAAAAAAAGATTAAAATGACTGAAGTCAGACTGCTTTAATCAATATGCTTTTGTATTTTATTTTCCAAGCTACTTTCTTTCCTCTTGGTTGCTTTAAGATTTTAGATTGTTAACTATAACACTATAAGATCCCTATACTTAATAGTGCTTTTTGAATTCCTGGTCACTCCCTGGTAAAAGTCCAATGCTTGATTACAATTTTCTTGTGATTTGGCTAAAACACAAAATCAAACCAAATCTTGGGTTTTTATACTCTTTCCTTTGGGTATCATTTATTTTCCTTTTATATTAGTTTCTTGTAAAATCAGTTGATTTCCTGGATTCAACCACTAAATGACTTTTCTAAGAGTAACAATGGTCAGAAATCCCCTAGCATGTTCCCCTCCAAAGAAACAATACTTGGAGAACATGTAATAAATAATTTGACTGGCCTTTGTTTTCAGTTCCCAGGAGATAATCTCTAAACCCTTTTAATTTCCTGAGTGACAGGACTGTCTTTGTTATTCATGGTAGACCCCTCAGACCACACCTGATAGTTTATGCTAATGGGGTGACACAGATGAGGGGCTGGCCACACCAGAAAGACCAACCATGTGATTAGAGGATTGGGACTTTGAGCCATGTGATATCAGCTTGACCTCTGGAGACTGAGTTCCACCACGTGGGCAATGATTCAATCAATCATACCTACGTAACGAAACTTCAGTAAAAACTCTAAACGGTGAATTTCAGGTGAGCTTCTCTGGTTGGCAGTGGTACTCTTTGAGTGTTTTCACACATTAATGCTAGGAGGGGAACACATCCCTGAGGATTATGGGAGTTTCACGTTTGAAACGTTCCTAGGCTTACCCTATGCATCTGTTCTTTTGGCCAGTTCAAATTGTAGACTTTTGCTATAATAATATTGTAGTTATAAATATAGCACTTTTACTGAGTTCTGTGGGTCTTAGAAAACTATTAAACCTGAGGGTGATCATGGGAACCCCTGAGTTTGTACACAATTGTTTAGAAGTGAGAGTTATGCTAGAGACTCCCCAATTTGTGGCTGGTATCTGAAGTGAGGGCATTTTGTGCTCTTAGAATCTGCAGTTAGACAAACTCATTGTAGGAAACTTTTGTAGGAGTTAGCCTTTGCAACCAATAAAAATAGAGTTTGGAAAGGATTTAAACACAGATAGAGTATATTCAAAGACTGTTTCACTTTTATAAATCTTGCAAGAAAGCTATACTAGTGGACCTAACCCTGGGTTCTTTTACTTTAGAGCTACCTAGTAATTTCTTTATTACAAATATCATTTCTTGATACCAATGACACTTATGCAATAGTGAAAAACATTACCATACCATTTGACAGCTCCATAGGGATACCAAAAATACCATTGGTTGGCTCTTGCAAATGGTATTAAATTTGTGGCACACAAACCGACTGCTACCAGCAGACTGAACAGAGATCTGTTATCTTGGTTAACTGATATCTGCTTTTAAGATAGGCCCTGATATTATCCAAAGTTCATATGAGCCCACAAATTCCTCCTCCCAGAAGAAAAGTTTTTAAATAGTTTAATTCAACACGGAGGAAAATTGTGTTTTGATTTGAGTTCAAAACTTTAAAACTGAAGGGAATTTTTTGGATTGCCCTCTTATGCACCCTGGGCTCTTCATTTTATGCCTTCCAAGAGGCCTGAAAAGTAGAAGTAATATTATATATGCTATGGTTCAGAAAATAGTCAAACTAGGTACTGTATCTAAGGCCATAGAACTTCTCATCTAAGAATTTCATGAAGTTGGACAGGTGATGGTTCACAATATTGAGTCATTAGATATAATACTGGCTTCTAAAGGAAATAATGTTGTACTTATATTTCTGCAGATTCTCTGGGATTGTTACTATTACTCTAAAAAGATCTGGAAAACAAATAAAGATATCATGAAACTAAGTAATTTAGCTAATACCCAAATATCTGGTTCTGTGGGATCTTCATAGTTGAATCTATTCCCTTAGCTTAATTGGACACTTTTATCCAAATTAGACTAGCATTTGTTTGTGTTGCAATGCTCAAATGCAGAACTCCAGAACATTAAATGCTGCCAAGTAGTCACTGTGCTTCCTGATGATCTTCTACCAAAAAGAACCAAAAAAGTTGACGCTTGTAGAGGTGGAAACAACTACCTTCAGAAACTGCACTCTATCCATCGAACATGTACAGGTCCAGATCAATGATGTCCCCAAATGATAATGGTCCTCCAGAATAGCATGCAGAATAATAAAAAGGGAGAACTGGGAATTTTAACATAATTCTCAAGTCCCTGTGTTAAACAATAACAAAGCAGAAGCATTGGCTGTTGATTAGAAAATGTAATGTGAATTTACCAAACATATTATTTATCAAAACTGCTAGCTCATCAGAACTCATTTTAGAATTCTTGTTTAATTGGCCCAGTAATCCAAAACTGTTATATCATAAAGTATGCTCATTCCCAACCAGTGCCCCACCCTGTAAGACTTACCTTAAAGTCCCCCCGCCCAGGCCCTAAATCTCTGTAAATGCCTTTCTTTACTTTCCTCATCTTGAGACACCTCTTAGACTCTGTCATGGTGATGTTTTCCCCAAAAAGGAAAGTAAAATAAACTTAGCTTTTTTGATCAACAGGTTTTTTTATGTGCACATGGGTGTACATGTGTTAGTTAGAGGTCGATAGTTGAGACAGGCAATAAACAAGTAAGTAAAAAATATATAGCATACCAGACAAGGGTAAGTGCTGTGAAAAAAAATAGACAAAGAAGTGGAAAAAAAAGTACACATAAGTGGCGGGAGGTAGGTGGGTTTTTCCAATTTTAGATTAGGTAATCAGGGAAGGCTTCCCTGAGTAGATGACATTTGAGCAAAGATCTGTAGGTGGTGAGGGAGCAAGGATGCAGCTACTTAAAGAAAGAGCATTCCAAAAAGAAAGACTAGCAGTTGCAAAGGATGTGAGGCAGAACCTTGTCTGGCATGTTGAAGAAGTAACAAGGAATCCGCTATGGGTAGAGAAGAGAGATAAAATGGTAGAGGGATCAGTTATGAGGCTTAAAAGGTAATAGGAGGGAAATAGGTTGTATAGGGACTTTTTCTAAATGACATGGGTAACCAACCATTCAGGTGAATTTGGGAATCAATTTTTTAAGAAATTACATGAAATGTTTAGATTACATAAGGAATAATTGGCATTTTTATGATGATGAGTCTTCTCATGCAGAAATGTTATCTCTCTCCCTTTATTCTAGACTTTCTTTTATATCTTTCAGTAAACCTTAACTGTTTTTGTCCCATGAATCGATTCTTAAGTTTATTGCTAGGTTTTAAAGGTTTGTTTTCATTTGGTTTGGTTTTTTGAGATTGTAAATGGAATTTTCCCCCATTACTTTCTCAAACTGGACCACATCTCAGTCACCGCTTGTTACTCTAAATTCAACCACCATCCTGACCTCTATCAGGACAAGTTAATTTTGTTGTCTATTTTTCACCTTTATATAAATGTAATCATGCAGAATATTTAGAAAAACTATTAATTTTTAATATGTTCCACTTATAGTTATCCTAAGATAGTTCAGAATTAACTACAATTTCTATTTAGTTTATTCTCTTGGAATATTTTGGTAATAATTATATTGCCTCTAAATAATAACCATTTGTTCTCTTTGGTCTTCTTAGTTATAACTTACTTTTGTTACCCAGCTTACTACATTGAATGGAATTCTCAGAACAATTTTGAATAAAAGAGGTGATAACTTTTATCTTATTCATGACATTAATGTGAAATAATTCTTGTATTCACTCCCTTTAAATATAAATATGACTGGTATTTATTAGAAATTATTTTTGTTAAGAAAGTATCTTTCTCTTACTAATTTCCTATTTTTTTAAATCTAAAAACCTATTTTTGCATCTGTAGTGAGCACTGTAAATGGTATTTTAAACAAGCAAACCAATGGGATATAATCAAAATGCACCTATATGTGGGTCCCAAAATGCACCTATATGTTGGTCCCTTTAAGATGCATTAAGAATGAGGTGTATTCCGTCACTCTGAATGAAACTCAAGGTTGACTTTTCTGGTCACTCCTAGGCAATTGGAAGTCCAAACATCGTTGGTGGAGGCAAATTTAATTTAATAATTAAAATGTCTTGTCAAATATATGAATTGACATACAGGTATCCCTACTTTTCGAGTGTTTGCATTACGCCGCTCAGCGTTTGCAAAAGACCTATGTTAATATCTGTTTTTGCTAACTCAAAGAAATCCGAAGAGGATTTTTGCTTTTATGAAAAAAGGCAAAAAATGAAGATGGCATTCAGCATATCTTTTGCAGTGAACCATTATAGAGGCAACATGAAGAGCCTTGCCAGGTTCCTTCTGCCAGGACTACACTCAGGATCTCAGTATCAATGCTTTGAACTATGTCTATGAGCGGCTGTACTGTGTCTTGATTTATTTTGTGCATCCTTTTAGCAAAATGTGTTAAGAGAGCTCATAAAGCTGTTATGCTTAGTGTAAAATGATGTAATTAAGCGTATTTGCTATGATTTGGTAGGTTATTTTTTGGATCTGGGAACACTCAAAAAATTTTCCATATAAATGAGTAGTAATTGCTTTGCTTTGTGACATTTCAGCTTACCAAAGATTTCATAAGAATGCTCTACTTTTGGATAGCAATGGAAACCTGTATATTAACATGTCAATCTGCATTCAAAGGTGAGATTTTTCCACCCACACACCTTTAGGTAGGGCCTGGAGTCAGAAGACTGCTTGCTTTTACTGAAAGAAATATAGTCAATTTCTTCTCTCTGTTCACACTCACTGACTGGAAGAGGGAGGCGAAAGAGGAGCAGACAATTTACACTTAATTTCTAATACTTTAGATGACCTCATACTCTCTGGGCCTAGAAAATTTGCATGTGTATGCAACTTTTTAAAATTAAAATAGTACAAATATACAGAAAAAAATACACATCATTCGGCTCAGTGAACTTTTACAAAACGAGACTATCCCTGTAACTGAGAACCCAGATCAAGAAACAGCGTTGCCAGACTCGAGAACTCTTCTCTGTACCACCTCTTAGTCACTATGCTTACTCTAAATTCAACCTCTATGCTGAACTCTATCAATATAGGTTAGTTTTGCCTTTTTTTTGAGCTCTTATAAATGGAATTGTAGAGAATGTACTATTTTGTACCTGTTTTTTACACTCAACATGTGTGAGATTTATCCATGCTATTGAATGATTCAGAAAGGCATCCTTTTATTTATTACTCAATAATATTCCATTATATAAACATATATCATATTTATTTATCCATTCTACTGTTGATAAATATTTGAGAAGCTTTCAGTTGGGCTAATGTGAATAATTCTGCTATACACATTTTGTACATGTCTTTGGTGTACATGTGTATATATTTTTGTTGGGTCACTAACTAGGATTGGAATTCCCAAGTCAGAGGATCCAGCAAATGTTTAAAGCTGTTTTTTTCTCTGTTGAAAACTTGCGTGGACTCTGCTGAGGCTCCTCGTTGGCACCTACAACTCCTAGGACATGGGCAACAGCATTTCTGTCTGCTGCCCTCCACTCAGTTTCTACTTTTCCAATGGTACTCCATGTGGTCTCTCTTTTGGAGTCTTATTTCCCTTTGCATAACTCTTCTTGGTCAGGAGTCAACAAGGCTTCGGTTGGTCCCATCTTCTCTGTTCCCCACCTTAGAGGATGTGGAGCAAGTTTTCTGAGGAATCCTATTATTTCTGAGGGACCGGGGAGCCTGGAGGAACTTTCCATCCCTGTTCTTGGTACATTTGGGACACAAAATATACCGTAAATTTTCTCTAAAGAAATTTTCCTTGAATCCCCTTAAATCTGCCCCCTTTTAATGTTTTTAGAGTGGGCATGGGGTCCAAGATGAGTTATTATTTCTTTAGGAATTTACAGATTGGTCTGTCTCCTGACTCACTTTGGAACTGATCCATCATTGCCCAGTAACTCAGCTAAAACTTCAGGTTTAATATCATATTGCATAATCATTTTTTTCTACTTTATCCTATTCATATAACTAGTTATATTAATATTTGCTAACATCGAGTCACCTTTGCAATCCTAAAACTACTTGATCATTTAAATTTATAGTTATTGTACTTGTCATAACTGTTGGATTTGAGTGGCCATTTTTAAAGTTTGTGATTATATTCATTAATGAGAATGGGCTATAGGTTTTTTATGATGTTGTCTTTTATATGTTTTAGTTTTAGAATTATACTGGATTTGTAAAATGAATTAGAGATCTTTTCATATTCATCTTTAAACTCTGTAAGAATAATTTTTTCTTTGAAAGGTTGATAAAACTCAACTTCAAACCTATGCTTAGTGTTTTCTGGAGTAAGAGTTATAACTTGAAACTACCACAGGACTTCTAGAAATAATTGTGGAGGAATTTGGGGGACCATGTTAGAATCTGAATAATCACATACAGGGGCTAAGAAAAAAAAGAAATAAAGTTACTACTATTATTCGGATCCTTTTTTTCTTTAATTATAGAGAAAATATTTGCAATGCTAATTGCATAAGGCAGAACTCTTTGTTATTGTCAACAGAATCTTCTCTGGATATTTCAAGCAGAAAAGTATTTATTATATTTCATGCAAGAGTTTACTGAATAATTGGAAGAACGGAGGAAAGGCTCTAGGCTGAGGGTAGTAAACAGTTACGTTGGTGGCCTATAATGAATCATGCCTCTTGGCTGTTAAACCCTTGTGGACACCATGTCCTTTGAAGCTGGAATGGCCTTGTGACTTATTTTAATCAATAGAATGCAATGAAATGACCCTGTGCCAGTTCTGGGCTTAAGCTTTAGGAAGGCCTGGCAGCATTTGCTCTTGTACTCTGCAGAAGCTCTCTACCTGTAAGAAGTCCAACTTTACTATGGGAGGAACCAGATACAGAAACTGCATGGAAAGGTGGAGGCCCAAGACCTGAGGAACCCAGTCAATTTGAGGATAAGGTCCCAGACATATGACCCGCATTGAACTTCTTCAGCCAGCCTCCAGCCATTTGAGTTACTCTAATTGAAGCATCAGACATGTAAGTGAAAAGGCCATCTTGGATTGACCAGCTCCTGTAGGCGCCACATGGAGCAGATATGAAATCTTCTCTGTGCCCTATTCAAATTCCTGACATACAGAATTATGAGATATAACAACACCGTTGTTGTTTGAAACCACTGAGGTTTGAGGTAGTTTGTTACACAGCAATAAATAATCATAAAACGCTCCCAAACCCTGAAAGAAAAAAATTTCCAAAACCAAACCACAAATCAACTTGGTAAGAAAGTTGCCGCCACCACCAGTCTTGGAAACACGCTGTCCCTGTGGGCAACTCGGCCAGCCAAATGCCTGCTTCTCACCAGTGCCCTCACTTCTGAATCAAAGGTTGTGTAAATGTTTCTGCTTGGTGGAATTTGGACACAGGCTAGGAATTAGGGGGGCTGGGAAACCTAAGCTTGAGGATTCTAATTTGAGAAAGGAGATTCCTTCTGTAGAGAGTTACCCAAATTTGAAGAAGCAATTCAAAAGATGCTAAGCACCTGAAAAACTTTCAACCCTAAGAACTGTCCCAGAAAGTCAAAGAGTTTGACAGTCACATCCCAAGCCCTTATTTTATTTCTGTTATGATTTATTTTATTATTTTTGTCTTAGTATTAATAGTTATTTTTGTCATATTATTAATTATAATTCTTATATTCTTCCCATATCCCCACCCCACCACTCATTTCAACTTTTAAATATTAAGGGCAGATGTCAAAAGCAAGCTGTAAGAGCACCTGGAAGCGGCAGGCACAGGCAGTTCTGCAAAAGGGTGCAAATTTGGATAAAGCTTTAGGGTCCTTTACAGGCTCCAGAACAGCTTAACTTTTCTTTTGCCTTCTGTGGGTGGCTTATCTTGTCTCTGGTTTTAGAAATCATCCCACGGTTGTTCTCAATTTCATTTTTTAAAGCAGATTTATTGAGGTATAATTTTACATGCCAGAAAATTTACCCATTGTAGATGTACGATGACATTGTTTTTTGTTTATTTGTTTTTTGTATATTTATAGAGCTATAAATTTATAGAACCATCACTACAATCCAGCTTTATAACATTTCAAAATCAGAAAGTTCCTTCATGCCTATTTGCAGTCCCTCCCCACGCCCACCCCAACTCCAGGAAACCACTGATGTGCTTTCTGTTTTTGTAGATTTGCCATTTATTGGTATTTCATATAAATGGAATCATATAATATCACATTCATCTTTAAAAGAAAAAGATTCATATTTGATTTTTATAAGTAATATATATTTGTTCTAAAAACTTGAGAAATACAGGTTAAAAAAGGAAGAAAAAATATAAAAACCAAATGTAACCTTACTACTAAGAATGAATGACAGTTAATACATTTGTGTACATAAAAAAGAGAGAGAGTAAAGTCTAAACTCTTTATTGTGGTCAACAGACTCTGTATGATCTGGAGTCTTTCAATGTCATCTAATGACTTATTCTCTACATTCCAGCCAAAAGTTTTTTATTTCAACTTCGATAATATTCTAAGCTCTTTGCACATGCTATTTAATCTTGCCTGGAACCTCTCCTTCACTCCTTGATGACTAGCTCTTTCTTTTCCTTTAAGAGACTGTATAAGCCTCATCTCTGTAGAGAGGTCGTCCCTGCGTACCCTGCCTAAATTAGTCCCAGATTCACCCTCCTCTTCATATGTTTCCTTCATATCACTTGATTCAATCTGAAATTATTTTATTCATTGACTTGCTTGCCGTTTTGTTTGTTTGTCTTCTCCACTTGATTGTAAATTCCATGAGGGCAGAATGGCCAATATCAATTACGTTTAGTGTTGTATCCCTAGCATCTCTCACTAAGCAGATAAGCATTAGTGTAATAAATGAGTTGAATAGTTACTTCTCTGCGCCTCAGTTTCCTTATCAGAAGATGGGAAAAAGTTGCACTTTCATCATAGAATTTTTGTGAACACATAAGTATTCAATAATTTATTATTATCATTATTTTAGAGTCTTTTGGGAAGACTTTTTTGATTGCTTCATTCCTTTTGGACTTTTCAGTTTTATTTTGGTTTTGCGATTTCTTTCTCTTGGAACATCCTATTATTTTGGGTTGCATGATACCATCCCCTTCAGTGTAGCAGGTGTAGTAAGAAGGCCTAGAGTCTCATTTTCCTACCCTCTACCCTGACTAGAAGACCAAGGAGAATTGAGAGTGGGACCCAAGATTAAGAAGACCAAAAGTGTGTAAATGTCTTAGACTAGTTACTCTAAGTTACGCTTTCAAGAGAAATGCTTCTTTTTTTTTTTTTTTTAATCACTCTTTTTTTGGCTTTATCTTCTTGAATTTTTTCTCAACTCTACAGAAAAGTTTTCATGGCTCTTAGAATGGCCAAGTTTGAGGCTATAGGGCTTTTAAAAAAATGTCATGAGGTTTGAGGCTATAAGGCTTAAAAAAATACTACGAGCTTACCTGAGATTCAACCCAGTGCAACAGATCCAAGGGTTAAACCCAGGGGATCAAATATACAATGCCACAGCAAGGAACAACGTGCATTACCTGAGCTGTTCTCTATACATATCTCTTCATGAGGCCCGGAGGTAGACTGTTAACCATGGTCAAGTTTCTCCTGTTTACTCTCTCTTTCCATTAGGGATATATTTGACACATAGAATATTCTATTCCCACCCCCCGCCTAATTTCTTCTCTATCCCAATGATCCTATCCTCCTATTATTAAGTTAGGACAAGAAGTGTTCATTTTAGGATGAGGAAAGAGTTCTGAAGATGAATGGTGGTAATGGTTGCACAACAATGTAAGTGTACTTAATGTCACTGAATTGTACACTTAAAAAAGGTTAAAAAGGCCATGCCACCCTAAACACGCCCAATCTCGTCTGATCTTGGAAGCTAAGCAGGGTCAGATCTGGTTAGTATTTGGATGGGAGACCTCCTAGGAATACTGGGTGCTATAGGCCCCCCCAAAAAGTTTAAAAAGGTGAATTTTATGTTACATTTTATCACAATAAAAAAAAAAAGACTTTTTTTTTAATGCAGCTTTCCTAGCTTTTGTAAGGTACCTTGGAATAGAAAAAAATTCCTTGAAAGCTTAATGGTACCATATTAATAGTAAATTAGAACAGGAAATAAACATAAAAATTGAGTATATCTTTGTCTCTCTTTTTGTTCTACCCTAACCAGGAGGCAAGAAGTAGGGCTGGGTAAAGACACTGAATTGAACTTGAGAGGCTTGACCAATCTAAGCTGGACTGAAGAGACTAGACTGAATGGGAAGCTGAGTTTTGCATCCTTCGGAAGTAATTCTACATCTTATTTTTTCCTTTACATAAAATATCAGCAAAGAAAACACATGACAGCTTCTCAGCATTGCTCCTGCATAACACTTATGATCATTTCCTCAGCCACACAGCTAGCAGGACAATTCTCTTTGCTACGTGTGAATCCACACCTGAACTTCGTAATAAACATGGTCATATTTCCCTTCTCCGTTCATATATACTACTGTGAAATTAAAGCAACAGTCTAAGTAGTTTATGGTATTTAACTTTTATACAACTTTTAACTTTTTATGCATCAAAAAGATAAAATTATATATGTCTGCATAGTCCTCAAAGAATTGTTCTGGCATTCATCACTGATGATATTGAATATAGATAGAATGCTCTAAAATAGCGGTCCCCAACCGTTTTTGGCATGCGGGAGCGGTGCTCCTATGAGAATCTAATGTCTGATGATCTGAGGTGGAGCTAAGGTAGTGATGCCAGCGATGGGAGCAGCTGCAAATACTGATGAAGCTTTGCTCGATCACCTGCCGCTCACCTCTTGCTGTGCAAACCGACTCCTAACAGGCCAAGGACTGGTAGTGGACCAGTAGCAATCTGCCACCAGGGGGTTGGGGACGCCCGCTCTAAAACCACTAACTATTGTTTACTCATACCATTAAATTACAAATTTCATGATGAGAAAAGTAAGCTTGAGTAAATGCATGCAACACTAAGTGACTCTGAGCCCCAGAAGTTCATGTCACTGAAACACCACAAAAATAAAAATAACTTCTGAATAGTCAGTGGAAATAAAATTATAGCCTAGTTTTCTTAGTTCTATATTTATATTTTCACAATTAGTGTCTCTTCTATTTTTATATTATTTAAAATTATTAATTATATCTTCCTTTACAAATATATTTATATAGCTTTTTGTAATACTGTTTATTTAATATTGCTTGAATTCAATGTACTAAAACAATTTTACTGTTCATAGCTAACTTACAACATAAACACTAGGGCAATACTATAAAGATCTGGAAATCTTATACAAAGTTCCTTGATTGGAAAAGGTCAATAAAGGTCCCATACAGAAGCCAAACTTAATTCCTCTCTCTGAATTCTGAAAGCTGTTTATTTGTTGCTGTATATTGGTATTTTTTATTTCTTGTCTTGTTTTATAAATATTTTTATACTTTGAGCCCATATGGAAAATAGGATGATATCTTGGATGTTCAATAAATACCTGCAGTTGAATATATACTGGTTAGTTAAAACAAAAATAGGAGAACTACATCACCTGAAGATCAATTA
>NW_006441071.1:4449545-4460593 GCF_000325575.1 Pteropus alecto
TTCTATATTTATATTTTCACAATTAGTGTCTCTTCTATTTTTATATTATTTAAAATTATTAATTATATCTTCCTTTACAAATATATTTATATAGCTTTTTGTAATACTGTTTATTTAATATTGCTTGAATTCAATGTACTAAAACAATTTTACTGTTCATAGCTAACTTACAACATAAACACTAGGGCAATACTATAAAGATCTGGAAATCTTATACAAAGTTCCTTGATTGGAAAAGGTCAATAAAGGTCCCATACAGAAGCCAAACTTAATTCCTCTCTCTGAATTCTGAAAGCTGTTTATTTGTTGCTGTATATTGGTATTTTTTATTTCTTGTCTTGTTTTATAAATATTTTTATACTTTGAGCCCATATGGAAAATAGGATGATATCTTGGATGTTCAATAAATACCTGCAGTTGAATATATACTGGTTAGTTAAAACAAAAATAGGAGAACTACATCACCTGAAGATAAATTATTAGATGGAAGTAATGGTTCATAAACATGCTTAGGCAGGAGAGAAGCTGGATATGTACCAAAGAACGTACAAGAGTCATACCCAGAATAGAGAAACAGGAGAAGAATGCCAACAGAAATACAAGAAACGAGAGAGAGAGAGAGAAAACCAGAAAAAGTTGAAAAAACAAGACTGTATGGGCAGGGCATTATAGCCTAAATCCAAAGAAAGGATTCCTTTTCCCTCAGGGAGACAGGTATCAAGGCAGAGGAAAACTAGCTTGCACAGGGAGATCAATGAAGACAACGTGTGACTTAAAAATCAAATTATTGGCTAGGACAAAGGGTACAGAAGAATTGGACTAAGACATAATCCTAGCCCTCCAGGCAATATAATCATTTTACTACTCTACTGGTCAGAGATTCAACTTCCATTTGTATAGTTTACTTAGAATGATGGTTTATTCTGTCTCTGTCAACTTGATTAAGCTGGGTTACATTTCCCCAAATCCACTTCCCTGGATGGTGCAAATTAGAGTTGGCCAAAAGAAGATTTGGAAGGTGGAAGTAAAGCAGCAGCTATTACTCTAAAGTTCACTGTGGTTAGATGCACGAAGAGACAGAGGTAAAGGATCAGAAGGGTCCGGCTTGTCCTCATTCTCCTCCAATCCACATCTTGCTTTTCTTCCCAACTCCTGATCCTATTGAACAACAATTGCCGCAGGACCAACACCAAATGGTTGGCAGATGACCCACAGAGGTGGTAGCTGAATGGAGGCACAACTTCCCCTAGACACCCTGTAAACTTGCCCTATGCAGACCTATTTTGACAGCTGGACATGCTTGGTTTCTCGGGTTCATGTGTTAGTTACTACATCTAATCTTCCAATAGACTTCTTAGATCTTCACTTCTGTTCCTACTATAATTTGTATGCTCTACTTCCTATAAAAAAGAAAAAGAGATGAAAGGAATTCTTCTCTCTGACTGAAAGAGTTTTTAATTTCAGGAGAAGCTGAACTCACTAAAAATTCCGAAGTAATTATTTTTGGCTTAAAGTCTCTATTTAACAGTTTCATTTGTTGTTTTTAGCAGAAATATATGAAATTAGGAGGACCCTAACAATCATCCAGTGTGAAGTATGAAATTCCTCTGATTAGATATCTGCTCTCAAAGACCTTCCAAACTAATTAGGGAGACATAAGATTTACTTGAATTGATTATATAGATATTTATGTATATGTGTGGCAGGTATCATTGTTTGGCTAACTGAATTTCTATTCACAACCCCTTTCTCATTTGTAGTTTCCACCTAGGAGTGGATTTGTTAACAGAATTCTGTCCAAAGAGACAAAATAAGAAATCTGCTGGGTGTGACTTTTGAGAGGGCTTTCTTTTCTAAATAAAAAGAAATGGACTTGGTTAGCCTATTCCTTCATTCTATGCCCTTTCTTCTTACCTAAGATTCAGATGTGGTTTCCAGAAGAGCAATCACCTGCTCCTGAGTAGACCAGCCAGCATGAGGAAAAGGCCTAGTAAATTGAAAAGACATTGGCTCTGAAGTCATCCAGCTGCAATATCAGCATCCTTTGCATAAGCCACTATAGCAGAGTTTTAATTAAAGCTCAAAGCATTTTTAACTGAGACAATATGTTAATTTACAAATGAGTACTCAGAAAGTAGTGAATGCAGGACTTTAGGATGCCGAGGCTAAGAAGATGAGAACTAAGAGGTGTAACTAGGTTTGATTTTTAAGGGAAGAAAAAAAAAATGAGTAAGCAGGGAATAACTGAAGGACATTTCTTAGGGGGATGATGGTATGGAGAAAGGCACAAGGAGAAAAGCATAAAACAAAACCAATACCTAAATTCGTGCATGAGGTAATGAGTTTTATACTGGGGTGGTGCATTGAGAATATAAAGTAAAGAAAGTTACTAGGATAATGTAGTGACAGGAAGTGTTCACCAAAGGCTTGCTAGACACTGTATCCTTGAGACACGGTCATGAAGAAAACAAAGCCCTTGCCCTGATGGAGTCAAACTTCACTGAAGATGAAGTTGAGATGCAAATGATGAAAGGGAGGAAAACTATTTTTAAGTAAACTATTTTTTTCCTCAGAAGCTTGGTGACAAAAGGAAGGAGAAAAATAAGTCCACTGGATGTTACACATAAAACAAATATGAGAAGTCTCTGAAAGATGAATAGAATACAGACTGGCTAGGGACCTTGGAATCTAAGGTATGACACAGTGGTGAGTTCCCTGCTGGATTTTCTTTTTGCTTCATACATCTTGGACTAGATGCTGGAGAAGCCAGCAACTGGGAACACAAACAGACATAAACAAAAGAAAATGCAAGAAAAGCCTGCTCTCTCTAGCCAATGAATCAGGAGAGGGACAGCCTAACAAGAGAGAAAAATTTTAGACAATTACCAAACTACTTTAACTAAACACATTGGAAAAAATCGTGATCCTACCCCCGTGATAAAAGAAGGAAATTTGGAACATAAGAAAGGAAGAAAGAACAATGGAAAGAGGAAAAATATGGGTAAATACAATAGACTTTACTGCTTTCCTTAAGTATTATAAATCATGTTTGATGGCTGAAGCAAAAATGATAACCCTGTCTAAAGTAGTTCTTACTGTATGTAAGGGAAATATTTAAGGCAATCATATTACAATCGGTGTAGATTAAAGAGACTTAAAAGGAGGTAAGTTTTCTACATGTCACTCAAACTAGTACTATGTCAACAAAAGTAGGCTATAAGTTATGTATGTATAATGTAATAACTAAAGCAACAACTAAAAAAATTATACAAAGAAATACACTCAAAAGCACTATAGATAAATCAAAATGGAATTATAAAAAAAGTAGGGAAGGAAGGGAAGAGGAAATAAATAAAGGGAACAAACTGAAAAAATGCCAGAATTAAGCCCTAACATATCAATAATTACATTAATGTAAATGCTCTAAATACATCAATTAAAAGACAGAGATGGGCAGCATAGATTAAGAAATATGACCAAACTAACTGCTGTCTATAAGAAACACACTTTTCTATAAAAACATATTAGTAAAAGGATGGCAAAAGTCACATCATGAAAACATTTATTAAAAGAAAACAGGAATAGTTATATTAAACAAGTAAAGTAGACTTCTAAGCAAAACGAATTACCAGAGACAGAGAGAAACATTAAATAATGATAAAAAGGTCCATCCATCAAGAAAACAGAGCAATTTAAAATGGATATACACCAAAGAGGTATAAAATACCTGGAACAGAAACTGATAGAACTGAAAGAAAATTAAAAAAATCTACAACTATATTTGGAGACTTCAACATCTCTCTCTTAACAATTGATAGGACAATAATGAATACAGAATAACTGAACAGTACTATTGACCAGCCAGATATAATTGACATTTATTGACTATTCCACCCAACGAAAGTAGAACATACAGTCTTTTTAAGCATTTACGAACATATACAAGATAGATCATATTCTGGACCATAAAACAATCTTTAAAAAAATGTAAAACAACTGAAATCATATAAAATGTGTTCTTTGTCCATATTAGCAGATAACATGGTTGCTTATGTAGAAGATCCCATGAAATCTGTAAAGAAAAAAAAAAAACCAAACTTCCTAAAACTATTAAGTGACTTCGGCAAGGTCTCAAAATACAAGATAAACATAAAAAACAAATTTTGTATACTAGCAATTAACATATGGACACTGAAATTAAACTACAATAGCTCAAAAAAAAATCAAATACTTAGCTGTAAATCTAACAAACCATATATGGAGCTTGTAGGCTGAAAACTGCAAAATTCTGATGAAAGAAATTAAAGACTGTCTGAATTAGTGGAGAAACACGGATTAGTTCACAGATTAGAAGACTCAACTTAGTAAACCTAGTAGAGATATATTAATTTCCACAAATTAATATACAAGCTTGACATAATTTCTATCTAAATCCCAGATTTTTAAAATAGATATTGACAAGCTTATTCTAAAATTTTATGGAAAAGCAAAGAACTAAAATAGCCAGAAAAAAAACTGATAAACAAGAATAAAGTGGAAGGAATCACTCTACCTGATTTTATAATTTATTATAGAGCTTCAAGACAGTGTATAGTACTTT
Source organism: Pteropus alecto (assembly GCF_000325575.1). Taxonomy (NCBI): domain Eukaryota; kingdom Metazoa; phylum Chordata; class Mammalia; order Chiroptera; family Pteropodidae; genus Pteropus; species Pteropus alecto. Next base: position 4,454,146 of record NW_006441071.1, read on the forward strand.
GGTAACTGACTATGGCTCAGACAGAAAGACACAGTGATCAACTGAACAAAAAAGCCCACACAAGTATGACACAGTAATCTTTGACGAAGGTAAAAAAGCAACTCAATAAGAGGATAGTTTTTCAGTAGGTGCTGGCTATCCATGGAGGGTTAAAAGACTTAGAATATCTAAAGAATTCCCAAAACTCAGGAAGAGAATAATCATATATTTAAAAGGGCAAAGTTAGTGAAAGAAAAAGAAAAACACCTCAAAATGAATCATAGATTTAAATATAATAGATTATACTATAAGACTCAGAAGAAAATATAGAAAAATCTTTGATACCTAGGGCTTGGAGATGACATGACAATAATCACATAATCTATAAAAGAAAAGAATAATAAGTTGGACTTCATCACAATTAACAACTTTTAGTCTGTGAAAGATCCTGTAAAGAAGATGACAAGACAAGCCATAGAGTGGGAGAAAATATTCACAAATCATACCTGACAAAGGATTCTTACCTAGAATATGTAAAGAATGCTCAAAATTCCACAGCAAAAAACCAGCCCTATTAGAAAATGGGCAAAGGACATGAAGAGACATTTCACGAAAGATGATATACAGATAGTAAATAAGTATGTGAAAAGATGTTTAATAGCGCACCTATTAGAACAGTGAAAAGAAAATGTAGTGACAATTCCAAATGGTGGCGAAGGTGCAAAAAACCAGATTTCTCATACATTAATTGTTGGTAGGATATAAATGGCATAACACTCTAGAACGCAGTTTGCAGTTTCTTAAAAAACTAAGTATATGTATATGGCCATGCTACTCTGAACAAGCCCAATCCCGTCTGATCTCGGAAGCTAAGCAGGGTCGGGCCTGGTTAGTACTTGGATGGGAGACCACCTAGGAAGACCAGGTGCTGTAGGTGAAGTGTAAAAAAATAAAAAAATAAGGGATTGTAAGCTGACAAGGTCCTTGCGATCTGTGAGGTCAACCAAGGGTTGCCTCGCCTAAAAAAAAAAACAACTAAATATACAACTACCATATGACTCAGTAATTACACTCCTGGGTATGTATCCCAGAAGAATGAAAACTTACATCTACACGAAAATTGTATATAAATATTCATAGAAGTTTTATTCAAATTGCAAAAATCTAGATCCAACCAAAATATCCTTCAATAGGTAACGCTTAAACTGTGTACGTAGATACCATGGAATCTACTCAGATACAAAAAGCAATGTACTATTGATACACAGAATAACTTAAATAAATAGCAAAAGCCATTAAGGTGAGTGGGAAAAGCCTATCTGAAAAGGTTACATACTATATGATTCCATACATAATGGAACGAAATGACAAAATTTGAATGGACAAAATTATAGGGATGGAGAAATGATTAGCGATTGCGAAGGATTGGGAATTGAAAGGTGGAGGGGGATAGAGGGACTGTAAAGTGGTAGCACTAGAGAAATATTCATGGTGATGTAGGTAAAGAAAGCATTGTAGAGGCCATGTGTTAAAACACACACACACACACACACACACACACACACACACACACACAAACACAGAGTTGAGAAAACACTACAAATATTGGTTTCTCTCTCTCTGGTAGCTTTCTTCCTAATAACTTCCTAATATTTATAAATACAACCAGATTTTCCTTACCAATTACCTTCCCTTGATCCTTCAATGTATAAATCCATTTTTTCACTTTTTATTTTGAAATAATTACAAATTCATAAGAATTTGAAAAAATAAAACAGAACATTCCTGTGTACCCTTCACTCATTTCCCCCAATTGTTACATCTAAATTAACTATATAGTACAATGACAAAACTAGGAAACTGACATTGGTACAATGGGTATGTATAGTTCTATGCCATTTTATCATATGTGTAGATTCCTGCAAGCGCTACCACAATCTAGATAAAGAACTACTCCACCATCATGAATATTTCCCTGGTGCTACCACTTTATAGTCAGTCATTCCATCCTCCTTGCTTTTACAATTCCTAACCTTTGACAATTGCTAATCATTTCTCCACCCTTAAAAGAATCAAAGGCACAAAGATAATTAAAGACATTATTGCATTAGTAGGCCTGTTCGCCAGAAAAGGGATCATTCCACTTTCCAAGCCACGCCTCTTAGATATTTAACTCAGAAAGTGAGAACATGCAGAATAATGAGAAAGAATGTACAAGAAAGTGTATGAAGATGAAGAAGGAAAAAAGGCACACATGCACAAACACACAAACACACAGAAGAGTAAAGAGGAACATGGCTCACAAACATGTGGAATAAGAGAAGTCTTAACAAACTGGATGTGGAAATGTAAGAAAGAAGCAAATCAAGTGTCTGAGAGAAGTGATTAGAGAGAGGTCATACAGTGATGTAAAAAATTCCATTGGAACAGCACACAGCTAAAGCAATCTTTAGTACAGACACCAACAGCACACGCAGGTTAACTATCTATCAATCCCTATACTGGCCTAGCTTCTTTCCAGCTACTCTGATGACCATCCAGCCTCAACAATGCTTCTCCTACCGCTTGTGTCTGAGAACTCTCTCCTCATTGGTAAACCAGTTCAGTAGTGTAACCAATCACTGCCTCACAAACTAGTACATCTTGATTTTTCCCCTCCTAAGGGCCAAAGTTCCAAATGCTTATTGATTTCTAAGGGAAGCTAGGTCTAGATCAGATTTATGACATCTCTGATTGAACTAGCTCTTTGATTAATGCACATTATCTTTCCCATATTCTTGCTAATTTCGCCATCGGGAGGCTTAAAATATCACATGTGAGAAAACAGTTCAATAATTGCTGTTCATACCAATAATTTTAAGGTGTATTAGGGTGTAGAGCGATGTACATTATATGCAAAATATGTGAAGGAGAGGATTAGCGTTACTAAATTTGGGGAATAAGTATCAAATCTCATTTAGAATGATTTCCATTAAAATGGTTACAATGAATGTATTTGTAGTCAATGACGAATGTCAGTGCTTTCAAAGAGTTAAGTACATGATGAAAAATTTACAAAGTCAAAACAAATATAAATACCTTCATGTGTCATCTGTTTTCTCAGCCTAAAGAATGAGGGAATCCTTGTCAGTATTTTTCATTTAACTTCTCATTTATTCAACAAATATTTATTGAGAATAATTTCATTGAGTGCCTGCTAAATGTCAGGCACTGATCACAAAGACAGTGCTTACTTCTAAGGAGTTTAAAGATTAATCAGAAAGACGGTGAATAAGAAATTATGCTACAGAAGGCTTTCCAGAGGAGATTTTTGAGTTGAGTCCATTAGGACTAGAAGGAGTTAAACAGAATGGGCTGGTGGAGGGGGCAAGCTAGGGAATGGGGTGGAGTAGAGGGAGGTCGTTAGGAAATTTGAAGCTAAGAATACTTTCAAGTCCAAAGACAGAGGTAGAAGAGTGCTGGGTCGCTTTTACTTCCAGCATCTTTTTCTAATTATAAGCTGTTCTGCCTGCGCTCTGCAAGCCCCCTGCTCCACCTAGAGGTGGTGTGGGATCACACAAAGGCCAAGACTGGAGAACAGATGGGCTGGAACATTGCCTTGGCAGCTTGACTAGATCTGTGATTCAGGGCAAGTTGCTGTACTTCTTTGAGCCCGTTTCTCATCTGTAAAATGGGGATAGTAACCTGGATTAAATGGGAGAATGTAAGTCAAGCTCCTGCCTCAATTCATTTAGATCTCCTGTCCCCTTCCCTCTTGCTTCAGTTGTTTTGGAAATTGTATTCTTTCTCCTTACACCTTTCTCATTACTCCTTTAATTCCTGTCTTACTATATATTTGCTGGCATCCCCACTAAGAAGGGTGACTGAGGGGTAGGGGTGCATCAAACATGGCTACAGAGGAGTACAGCTCTCTGTAGTTGAGAAAAACTCTCCAAGTGGCTCTGATGAGCCCAACCCTCCCTCCTCCTCCTCCCCCTCCCATCTGGAACTGCTGCTCCCAGGGATCCTGGCCTTTTGTTCTCTGGAGGTTTAAACTACCACCTGTTTTGCCCTGACTTTTTGTTTACAGGGTATCAACCATTCTACAGACTATCAAATTGAAACTGCCAAAACTTAAAGATATCAAGAGCTAAGTTTGTACCTTTTTTAAAAAAAACAAACAAACACTAACACTAAAACATCAATGCTTTTCCATTTTCTCTCTACTTTTCATTTCTTTTCTAAGGAACTCCCACTACGGTAACCACTTCCTCTTTGCTTGTTGGTACTATCATTTAATACGAATAAAAAGGTATCTTTTAATATTAATTATAATTTATCTATTATACGTCTGTCTTCCCTATTTGATTTTAAGTCTCTATAGTCTAGTATCCTCTGTATCTGTAGTTTCTCAAAATTGACTGTGCATAAGAATCACCTGGGGATCTTGTTAAAATGCGGATTCTGATTTAGCAGGTCTGGGGAGGGGCTGAGTTTTTTCTAACAAGCTCCCAGGTGAAGCCGATGCTGCTGGGTCCTGGACCACACTTGGAGTTGCAAAGCCTTACAAGGCTTAGAAGAGGTGCACAAGAAATGGTTGCTCGATGATGCCTTCATCTCTCCTATTTAGTGTCTTGGAATTTCTTAAATACATCTTTCTCCACTTTTTCCTGTGCACGTTTTATGACTAACACCTGACAGTTATTCCTTTGTGTACTTAGCGGGATTCTTCTTTGCCTTTTCATAGTTACCAGTCTCATCCAGAAATGGGTCATGTAGGGAGCAAAACAGTGACCTCCAGCCTCTTTCTATTGTCATCTACTTTGTAGCAAGCAAGAACATTTTAAAGAATCATCTTTACCCCTTTCTTGCTCAGCAACCTATAGTAGCTCCCAGTATACATCATATTAAACTCAAAGTCAGGATGAGAAGCTTCAGGACATTTCCCCAAGCCTTCCCTCTCCCTTGCCAGTTTCTCTTTTTGTACCACTTGGACTTCTCTGCGTGTTGCTGAGGTATGATTTAGTCTCTTGAACTCCTTGTAGGACATTTGCATTGGGAATGTTCTAAGTGCTTTCAACGGAATGTGTATCTCTTTCAAAAATTTCTTCTCAATGTTTACCTACTTAAAGCTTTTCTTGATTTATTCCTGCTTGTGAGTCTTTCATTTAAAGGAGTATGAGCTATGTATTATTATGTATATATTTAATATTCTGATGCTTTTTTCATATTTTCATTCTGTTTTAAATGAGAAGTATCTGTGCTTGTTCATGGTGTATGCCCAGCACTTAAGAGTGTGTGACACACAGTAGGTAGTACTTTTGGGGGGAGTTCAATGAAGAATGAAACAAAACTTAACTTTTATCAATTTTCACAATGTCATATTTACATTTATGGGAATTTGGATGAATGTTAATGATTAAAATTAGACAATTCTGGTGAAATAGTTCTGGTACAATAAAAATATTGAAATATCAGTTCACATCAGAAGGCTTGGCCTATTACTATCAACATAGTAAAAAACGTATTGGCTAAAGGATAAAAAAATAATTTTAGAAATCCCTTGAGAAGCATTTTAAGAAACTGGACACTTTAGGTTTGGTAACACTTCTATACTACCACTTACCAGCTACAATTCTCGTAGGGAAATAAAATTTAGATGCAGCTAAAATTTACTTAGGGCCCAAACCCACATCCTATTTAAAAGGCTTAAGCTTTCCTGTCATTGTTTTCTACCCATCACATTTTGCATTCGTTAGGATGGCATTTTCTTAACAGTTCTTGGTGCTTTAAATTTAAAAGAAAAGAAATAGGCTTTCTCATATTACAATTTCAAGGAAAAGTTGGCTGCAAGGCCCATTCAGCGAGGTGTAAGAGGCCTACAAGCTGCACACCCTGCAACCGCCTCATGCTTCGATTTCATCTATGGGTTTTTGTACAGTTTTTCTTTTTTGGATGGTGCAAACCGCGCAAGTGCAACAGTAAAGCCTCTCCACCCTGGGAAACGATGTAGGAACATGCAGCTTAGGCTGCCAGGTTCTCCCTAACACACAGCCAAGGGTTAGAGGCCCGGATACCCGCCCCCAAACCCCATCCACAACAATCGTTTCCTCTCTCCCCGCCTTTTACATACAGTACACATACAAATACACACACGCAGAGCAGCCAGCAGGGGCGGGCCGAGCCGGACCACTCTGTAAACCGCAGGGGGAAGCTGCAGCGGGCCGATCTATTTTCGCACGCTTCTTTTTCCTTCGCATCCGTCTCTCCCTCCATTTGGCTATGACTATTATGCAAAAGGGAACTTGAGGATCTAGGGTCTTCTACTGTTCCGCTGCGGAGCCACACATCTTAGGCGGGTGCTGCGTTGTCCCCCCTTCATCGGCGAGCATTTGGTCCCGCCCCAGTGCTAGCGGGCGCCGAGCGGGAGCCGCGCGGGAGCAGCGCAGCGACGGCGGCGGCGGCGGCAGCGGCGGCGGTTGTGATTCGG
>NW_006441071.1:4460877-4522518 GCF_000325575.1 Pteropus alecto
CTGGCTGTAGCGGGGAAGTGGCCGCGGCCCGCTCCGGAGCTGAGTGGCAGCCTGGGGCTGCGACCGTCGGGAAGCAGGTTAGGGGGGAGAGAGGTCGTGTGTGGTTGGAAAGGGAACGTTCCCCTTTCTTTTGCCATCTTATTTTCCTCTCCCCCAAACCCCCTCCCTTTTGGGGCTCAAGCCCGGGGGGAAAAAGCTAGAGGAAAGATGGGGCGGGAGAAAGGGGAATCTAGGGCTGAGAAGCATCTCTGCCTCAGGTGGCGGCGTCTTTTCGGCCGTAGAGCGGAGGACCTGCCCAAGCCTGGAGGGGTAACTCTGGGGCTGCGGAGGCCGCGCACTCGCGGGGGAGGAGCGGGAGGCGGCTCTCCCCTCACTCTCCCACCCCTCTCGATCTTCCCCTCCCTGGTCCTCCCCCTCCCCGTAGGCCCCTCCCTTCGGGTTTCTTTGCTTTAACCGCCCTCGATGCTCTCCCTCGCAGGCTTGTCGGGACATCCAAGGCATTCCCTCAGCTTCTGCCGCCCCGGGATCCTCGGCTCTGGTCCGTCTCCCTGCATCTTCCCGCTGTACCGCTGCACCTCCTCCCTCCTGGGCTTCGGACCCCGGGCATCGCCCCTCCTGAAACATGACTCGCGATTTCAAACCTGGAGACCTCATCTTCGCCAAGATGAAAGGTTATCCTCATTGGCCAGCTCGAGTAAGTGATTTTCAGCCTTCGCATTTAGCGGTGCTACCTTCCTTAGAGGCCTACATTCTGCCCTTTCTCTTAATTTTTTTTCCCTCATCCTTTCTCTCACTCTCTTGACCTTTCATTTTAGATTTTTGTCCAGTAATCTCCCATGTAATTGTGAAAATCCAGGTTTTCTACATACTTAGGTATTTGTTATTGACAGACTTTGGCAGGTTTTCTTAATAGATGTTTAAATGTGATGCCAGTTAGTGTTTCAATGTAGGTGAAAATAATCGAGTATGGATTTTGTTTAAAAATTAATGAAACTGACATATTCTCAATTTTGAGTAAAATACGTAATATCAATGAAATCTATGCAAACTCTTGGATGTCAAAGAGATATATATGATTAAATTGGATTTATAGGCATTTTTTCATGTTTTGTATTTGGGGAGGCCTTCTGGATTTGCTTGTTTAACGAAGAGATTGAGGACGGGATATTCACGAAAATTGTACAATAAGTTAGCACCAAGGAAAATCTGGAACATTTATTTTCACAGTTTTATCCATGAAGTTTGCCTTGTGACCTTGAAGAAGTTGTTTTACTTTGATTGTTTCCCATGACCTAAAGGAGTAGACCTAGATTCCTGGGTGCACATCTTAACGGTACAGAGAGGTGATTAAGGACCAAGGATTTTTTTGTGTGTCATTTAGGAATTGAGACTGTTTAAGTACCCAAGCTCCATTTTCAGAAAAAGAGATCTTTTTGTTAGTTTATGGTAGGACTCGGGTTCTAAGATAGTGATGGAACCTAAAAAATATTGAGATTCATTAGATTAGTAAGCTCATAATCCTTCATAAATACATGGCATTCTAAAGTTGTAATTTCCACTTGTGTGTATTTCTTAAAGATAATTAAAATTATGTCAGCTGGAGGAAATATACCCATTGGTTCTAGAAAATGATGGAGTGGCTGAGTGCTATCCAAATTTAAACTGTTCAGTATTTCTTGATTTTTTTCCATTTAGCTCTTTATAGATTCAGGTTTATAAGTTTCCTTCCCCAATCTGGAAAAAAATTTCCTGCAATGTATCAAGACTATTTTTTCAGTGGAGTCTTACTTGACCAGTCAATCATATTTCTTGTCTATAAATTTGACACTGTAATTTATTTCTTTTGTGATAACCTTTTATTTTAACTCTTATTTGCATGCTTTGCTTTCGAAGTAGATTGTAAGAGTGTTGAGGACAAGAGACAAACTGAATTTCTTAATATATGGTGCTTAGTACATAATCACACACATAAAACACTGTATTTCATGTTTAAATAGAGTATAGGAAAACTTGGCAGGTTTAAGGCCCCTCCAAGATACTTTTTTCATGGTTTTACCATGCTTAATTATTTAGAGGTGTTACAAAATCTCAAGTAATGGGATACATCTGTATTTAGATTTCTATGCCACAATACAGTTAAAAGCCAAATGAAAATGTTTTAAAAATTACTATTATTCCAGATCATCCTCCCCACATGCTTCAATATATTAGGTGACTAAGAGTTAGTGCTGACAAAAGCAAAAAGGAGCCTTAAGAGGTCCAGAGTGTTTTCCTTCTATATTTAACAAGTTCATTTGTATTGGAATGGGACATCTCTTTCCTTTTTTCCTTTTTTTCTTAGAAGCAGCAACTGAATTTGGTTTTGATGTATTACCTGTGTCCAAAATTATATTCCTTTTCCTGTCTCCAGTTTTATAATTTTTAAGTCTTTGCTTTAGAGAGCTCAGAGTATGTATTTAAGGTCTCAACTCAACTATTATTCCTATTTTGATTTTAACATTTTATGTCTTCATATCCCAAACTTCATGATTTTTTAAGTCTTGAACATTCATGTAATTCTGTACCAGTACTAATTGTTTTTAAAGTCAAATTTAAAAAATTGCCTAACATTTATTAAACTCTGTAGGTGCTAGACATTTCTACAGACTTAAAGCTGTTTGCTAGCTAAAAGAAGCATCTGAACTGGGTTGACAGAAAACACCCTTTAAGGCTTCTATGTATTGTCACAATTCTCGGCACCTTCTCACATAGTTGAAATGACAAGTGAAATAATCATTGGAAAGGTGAAGAAATTAAAGCCCCTAAGGGAGTTGATTGGTAAAGATTCTATTGATGCCTGAAGCCTTCAGACTGCCAGCCAGTCAAATCACCCCCCCTGGTCTTTTCCTTCAACATGATAATGCATGCAGAGAATAGTAGATCCTCTAATGGTCTGCTTCCTTTTTGACAAAGTCAACTGATTTTTCAATTAAAGTGTCTCTGAAATTATGAAAAAGAAATGTTATTAAATCCTGGGTAGATACTACTGCCTTACGGCTTTATCCCTGAGGTCTGCTTTCCCTTTATTGATAAGCGAAATATTATCTATAGACATGTTAGACATAACAGCACCTGATACTTTTTTTCCTTACCTAACTAAGTAAAAGGAACAGGTAACTCATGAGATTCAACCATGTAGCTATCCATGAAGTTTGCCTTAATTATTTTCTTTACATATTCTGATACCTTTTCAGAATATGTATTTCAGGCTTTGGGAGATAGTGCTTTAAATTTTTGTTAATGTCTGCTTTTATATTACTCTGATATATCCTCCCTGCAGAAATATCATTTAGGGTTTTTAAACAGGTGTAGACTCCCTTATCTGAAGTGTTTAGAGTCAGTATGTATAAAAATTCAGAATTTGGGGATTTTAGAAAGGTAATGATGGTACATATGCTGTATATTTTGCTCCTGGTAGGGTCTAGGATGGCACATAATCTCACATAATATTTCTGCAGAGAAGCATCATAGAAACACTAGGTAGATAAAAGAAATGATGGAATAGCTTCACTGTCAGACCAGGTTTTGCTACCAAATGAGTTTTTAGAAATAGGTTTTTAGAGCCTCTTGGGTTTCAGAACTAGGGATCAGGGATTATAGACCTGTAGAAGTGGTCCACTTTATATCAGATCCCGTTTGAATGTCTTGTTCCCAGTTTATTCTGTTGTAATGAGGTGTGTATGTTTTAAAAGCTTTTAATTTTTCTCTTTCTTTTAGGTAGATGAAGTTCCTGATGGAGCTGTAAAACCACCTACAAACAAACTACCCATTTTCTTTTTTGGAACTCATGAGACGTAAGTTCTTTTAGCTTTAAAGGCAAATCAGTTGATTTAGCAGAGTCATTGGGGGGAAAATGAAAATCAATGAGAGATTAATTCAAAGGGAAAATAGTAAAATAATAGGAAACTTTAAAATCATCTTTGAACTTTGGAAAAAGTCGTCTCCTTTTTTAAATTAATTTTTAGGGTTGAAAAATTTAACACTGTAGGTTTAATTTTTACTGGAAGAGATATTTCATTACATATGGATCCTCAGTAAATAGAAGAATGACTGTTGGATGAAAGAATGTAAGGAATGTTTTAACAAGGCATTCGGTATTCATATTTAATATAAGTGCTTTTCATAAGGACAACCTGGCACCTTATTGTAGGCTTTGTTATATTAGTCACATAAATGTTATATTGTGGGAAAGGTGAGAAGAAATCTGGATAGTTCCTCTGTGTTTACATGGTCCTGAGAGCCACTGTGACTGCTCTGCTGCCCCTGGATATGTGGGCAGAGAACCTGATTTGGTGAAACAAACTAATTTTTCAAAAATTGCCACTGAATATTGAACTATTCTAGGTGTATACGCTTGCTCTAGGGGCTATCTCAATTTTGGAAAATAATATCCTACCTGCCTATAATTTAACAGCCTTACAAGTACCATGTAATCTCTGATTTGGACTTGAAGTTTCGAATTTGCAATAATTTTGGTAAAGTAGGGCTTGTTTACCTGGGACTGGGAGAAACAAAGCTGTTAATATTCTAATTAAAATTATGTATTTCTAAGGGTTTACAATGCCAACATTTGGTTTAATGTTGCTTAGTGACTATAAGAACGTTCCTGTAATTCCTTTTTATAGCTTTGTTGAGATGTAATTTATGTCATAAAGTTCACTTATTTAAAGTGTATAATTCAGTGGATGTCCGAATATTTACTTCCATACCCATCAGCGGTCTCCATTCCCTTCTCTCCAGCCCTAGACAACCACTAGTTTACTGTCTGTCTAGATTTGTCAATTCTGGACATTCCATCATATAGTGCCACTTAATTATTTTCTTTAAACTACAGTTTTGGGTCCAGATTTGGATTGGCCTTTACCATAATTACTTTGAATTGGGTTTAGGTATACTTTCTATATAAAAATTTAATTTTGTAAGAAATAATGAATTTCTGATTCCATAGGATAATCTACCATTTAAAGAACTCTTTCATAAATTTATTAGGGAAAGGTATCTTTTAATGAAATATTTGTGTACTGTTTTGGAGAAAGGGTTTTCAAAGTGTGGTATCAGGTCAGGCCGCACCACCATCACATGGAAACTCTAGTAAGACATGCAAGTTCTTGGGCCTTACTTTTGACCTACAGAATCAGAAACTGAGGTGTTGAGGCCCAGCAAGCTGTTTAACAAGGCTTCTAGATGATTCTGATACATGTGAAGTTTGCTGACACTATTAGAATAATGCGAGTAGACATTCCTTAGAAGTTTTTAGTTTTACAAGTTCAGAATTCTTTAAATTCAATTTTTCTGAAATGGGGTAGATTTTATACTTTTATATATATCTTTATAGTTTTATAGAACGTATAGTTCATTGTTATGTCATATTTAGATGAAAAATGATCATACCTTCCCCAACATTTAAAAATGAGGATTTTTACATTGTATATGTAAATTTTAAATCAAACTACACCAAATAACTTTCATAAGCATTGTTTGGTTAATAACAAAACAATGGTAGTAAGGGTTTAATGAATACAATTATTGATATTCAAGAAATTAGAATATATTCAAGGAATTAGAATGTAACTTAATGTAAAGCTAATATTACATTTTCATTTCAAAATACACTTGTAATGTTTTGTGCCTTAGTGTTCTCATAAGTTTATACCATTTATATTTGGAAAGGCAGTGCTGCTCTGTTGATCTGATGACTTTTCTTGTACTTAAGGTTAGTTTTTAGAAACTAGATCTGTAATGATGTGCCTTTTCCCCCTCAGAAGTCTGGGGTGGAGGGGGTTATTTGAACCTCTTTCAATTTATATTTTGCACTAATGGCAGTTTATGCTAATAGCCCATAGTTAGGGAGATGGGAAAGGTGGAACATAGACGATCAAATGGCAACTTAGAAAACAGCTTATTCATAACCGATTTATAGATTAAGATATTTTTATTGTGAATTTATAGCAGAATTCTTCTGTAAATCCAGAAAACATCTGGATTTTCTTAGTGTTTTATAACATTCACAGTTAATTTAACCAGCAATGACGTTTTAAATATTGTGCAACAATAAAGGTATACCAGCTGTGACCATATACTAGATATCTTAAAACTAACATCTTCAAAACAGATTTAGTAGATGAGACTGACATTGACTCAGTACTTTTCTGGAGCCAAAAGTCTTGATGTTCTTTTTGATTAAGTATTAGTCTTCCACCTTCTTCCTCACATCTAGTCAGCCAGCAGATTTTATTCTTTTCTTTTAAAGTGCATGCTGATCTGTCTACTCTTCTCCATATCCTCTGCTGCACCTCAAGTCCATCCCACAATTATTGTTCAAATAGTGTCCTAACCTTATCTTGGCCTCAGTTTCTACTCTTCATGCATAAAGTGAGCTTTATATCCCAGTCAGAGCATGTTTTTTCCCTGCCCATGAACCTTCAGTGGTGTCCTTGTTAATTACCAACTAACAAAACCCAAATTTTTTCTACAAATGCTGTTTATAAGACCCTATGTGAACTAGCCTATGCTTATTTCCTTTCCGACCTCATCACATTTTTTTACTGTTACATAAATATGTTTTGTTTTAGGTCCTTTTTGCTTGTTATCCCTTTGTTGGGAAATGCCTTCAGATTTTCCAGGTCTAGATCTTAGCTCAAATCCTCCTTTTTATGCTTCTTTTCTCTATTGCATGATTGAAATTTTTTCTTCTTTTTCCTTCACCTACAAATGAAGAGCTTTGAGAGCAGGGACCTTGTTTTTTATGTTTGGTCATCATTTACTTAAGTTGCCTGGCACATAGTAGCTGTTAAAAAAATATTTGGCCTTTAGGAATGCCATGTAAGAAATATATTGAAGGATTTAAGTTGATTCAGAATTAAAAAATTAGTATCGTTAATGATTTGCTATATTCCTGGGTTATTATACATTAGACTTGATTCTTACAGGTTTTGACATTGGTGTTTGAAGTCTGAGTTCCACACATGTAAGGATATGGCATCAATATTTTATTAGTAGATGTTTCAAAGATTGTATCATAGTGGGTAAAGGAAACCCTGAAACCTTTTTAAGGAATGTTGTACAGAGTTGAGGCTCTAGATAATGTTGCCAAAAAGTTCATCTTTCTGGCCGTTAGTTTTCTAATCTTTAAAATGAGAATTTTGATGATCCCTAAAGTTCCTTTAGACTTGGGAATTTGGTGGGTAACTTACCTTAAATTAATGTATATCTATTCATTGTTTAGAAATTTTTAAGCAACATAAAAGGAAAGTTCTCTGCAAAGGAAACAAATCATTTTTACTCTTTTTTTTTTTTAGAGACATAGCATTAATGTTTTGATATATTTTCTTTGAGATTTGCATGTCATTTTAAAATGGAGTACTTTGACAAATGAATCAGAGCCACAGCAACATTTCTTGGGACTCTTGATGGCTGTCTAATCTGGGCCCTATTCACTAAACCTGTGGGATTGCATCCCCAGGGAGGATTCAATCTTTTTTTTTTTAATCGAAATGTACTTGGCATATACTATTGTGTAAATTTAAGGTGTGTTGATTTGATGCATTTATATATTGCAGTATATTACCACCACAGTGTTGCACCTCCATCATGTACCATCATTATTATTTTTTTGTGGTGAACACATGGATTTTTTTTTTTTATCCACTACAGGTTTTTGTCTCGTTAAGGGGCTTATTAGTCTTAAATATATACTTTGATCCAGCTGTTCTACTTAGAACTTATTATAAAGATATGTACCGCGATTGAGCAATATGTTTAGTACAGTTGTATTATTTTGTAATAGAAAATTATAGACTAACAATAGACTAATTTTGGAATAGCCACACAGTGAAATAGTATGTAGCTCTTAACAGTAACTGTTGACATGAGATGTTTATTTTAATTTAAAAAATATTTATGGATGAGTTTATGTCATATACATTAAAATTACATGTTTATGTGTATATAACTAAAAAGTGGCTGAAAATAGTGGCCATCTATAGTTGGTAAAATTATGGGTCATTTTTTCTTTGCTAGGATGTGGTAGTCACAAAAATATTTTAACAGCTTTATTGAGATGGTAATGCATATCCTAAACAATTCATCCATTTAAAGTGTACAATTCAATAGATCTTAGAATGTCCAGATAGTAGTGCAGTCATTCGCTCAATTTTAGAACATTTTCATCATCCCCAAAAGAAACTCTACCCATGAGCAGGTACTTCTCGTATCTCTTCAGTTCTCTCTCCTGTTTTGCCCTCATCTATTTGCCTTTTTTTGGGCTTTTCAAGTATATAGAACTATACAACATGTGGTCTTTAATGACTGGCTTTTTTCACTTACCATGTTTTCAAGGTTCCTCTATTTGTAGCATGTGGTAGTACTTCATTTCTTTTTTTTTTTTCCTTCATTTCTTTTTAGTGCCAAATATTCTCTTGTATTGATTTACCATATTTATCCATTCATCAGTTGATAGACGTTTGGATTGTGTCTACTTTTGGCTATTATAAATAATACTGCTATGAACATTTGTATACAAGTTTTTTTTGTGGACATGTTTGCATTTTTGTAGGAGTGGAATTCCTGGGTCAAATGGTAACTTTATGTTTAGTATTTTGAGGAATTGTCAGACTGTGTTCAAATCAGCTGACACCATTTTACATTCCTATCAACAATGTATGGAGATTCCAATATCTCCATATCTTTGCTAAGGCTTGTTATTGTCTTTTTAAATTAGAGCTATTGAAGTGGGTGAGAAGATAGCATCTTATTGTGGTTTTGATTTACATTTCACTGATAGTTAATGATATTGAGCATCTTTCCACGTGTGCATATTTTTTTTAACCTATACATAACATAAAGATGTCTCAGGAGGTGGCGCCAAAAAAATTAAAGATATTTCACAACACCGAAGGTAGTGCAAAAGATAAAATGTTGGAAGCTGATCAGACTTAGAAAGGAATATGACACTTTGCCAAAGCATTGAAAATATGCTCACTCCGAATCATAGGTTATGTGATCAGAAGGCAGCAAGCACTGTTCAAACTGAAATGAAACTTTAAATCTCAATATTTTTAATATTCTAAATCAGTGTACTAATAAACAAATCTTCATTTTACTATTTTTCATTTCTTTGCACACTATCAGTAATATTGTTTAAAGTTTCACAATACTTAAAGGTTATGGAACAATCATAATTTTCCCATTGTTTATTAAGATTGCATTGCAAGCGCATCTTTATGGTCTCATACTGTCATGCAAAGTGAAGACTGCCAGAGAGCATCTTTCTATTTATTAAGTGGGATGTTGTCCAACTCATGAATCATTCAGTAAAGCCAATTAGATCTTTTTAAAAGAAAAGTGAGGACTGCCTGTTTTGAGAAAAGAAAAATCTGTGTAAATTAAACTTGTCAAACATATATACACTAAATAACATCATGGTAGAATTAGTCCTTTGAATCGCTTTTAGGTTTAGAATCATACCTAAAAATGCTCCATGTATGAGTATTTAAAACATTTTTTTCTGTAATTTTACAGAAGTATTTAAGTACCTTCCATTTACTGAATTTCCTGATGGCCACCAAGTTCGAGCCCTTAGGGGACCTTGAACTGTAAATTAGGGTGTTGTCTGACTATACATTGCTGCTTAGAACCCAGTTTTTTCAGTCTTCTTTCCAGCTTCCAAATTGCTATTGTCTCTAGTCTCTTTGGCCTTATGTGTTGTTTTTGTAGAATTTTAGGAGAGAGAATTTGTGTTGAATTGCTTTGTTCTAACTAGAAGTATATTTTATTTTTGATGGAGGTTTAATACTAGTCATTTACTTGGATTTTGAACTGATTATGTAGGAGGAATTGTTTTACTGTTTTAACTAAATGTTAATTTTTCTAATTGGAGACTAGGGATAGGAATGAATGATGCCTACTAAAAGTCTGAATTTCTGGATCAAATGAGATAATGGTGATTTAAGTGTGCCTTAATTGATATGCAGTTAAAATATGTGGATACAATGAGTATTTCTCAGTTATAGAATTTGAATAATAAAGTGACTTTTATGTGCCCTGATTATATTTAAATAGAGCTCTAAGTCTCTTTTTAATTGAAATTTTATCTTAAAGTCTTTAAAAATATTCTAACTGGAATGCTAATTATAGTAATTAGGTTCCCAATTCTTAAAGAATTTCAGCAGATAAGGAATTTGTGATATATCCTAATTAATAATAATCTTAAATCATAGCACATTTTAGAATAAATGAGTAGTAATTTTGTTTTCCTCTTTGGAGAATACATACTCAACCATCATAGCAAAAAAACTAGTACATACTGTGCATTTACTTTTGTAGAGTTGACAGTCTCCTACAAAACTAACTGACATAGGGAGATACAAGGGATCTTTTCTGGAGAAAAAATCTAAATACATATGTATGTACACACAAAATACAGTTGGATCTTTTCATTGGTGGATTCCATATTTGTGAATTTGCCTCGTCACTAAAATTTGTAATCTCAAGTCAATACACTTATGGTCACGTCTGTGTGCAAAATGTCAAAAAATGTGAGTAACTTGATGCACTGTTCCTAGCTGAGGCTGAACAAGCAGTGCTTTGCCTGCTTGTTTCAGCTCTCATACTGTAAACAAGGGTCCTTTTTACAGTCTATGTTGTTCCATGGTTTTTGCATTTTTGTGCTTTTTGTTGGTCATTTTGCTGTTTATAATGACCCTTAAATGTAGTGCTGAAGTGCTGTTTAGTGTTTCTAAGTGCAAGAATGCTGTGCTTTCCCTTATGGAGGAAGTATGTTTTACATAAACTGTTGGCTGTGAGTTCATCGTTAGTGAATTACCAGTATATATTAAATAAGTCGCTGCCACCGGCCCCTGCCCCCATGCCACCGGATAGCACCAGAGTTCAGATGGTAACAAAGGTATCTTTAAACAGAAACACACACAAAATAGGTTATATATTTGATTGGTTGATGAAAATGTGACCAGAGACTTGTAGGAACCTACCTTGTATTTCTCCTGGAGCCAGTAGTGCAGTATTCACTAATTCGGAATTTGGTATGACTATATAGAACACAATTACCACAAATACAAGAATTGACTTGCATGTATGTGTGAGTATATGAATGAATAAATGAACTAGTTATAACATCTGGTTCCCTGCTTAATAAAGTAAAATTATTAACACATTAAAAAATTTGCTTGTATATGCACAAATACAAAACACATACATATAGTAATATACCTTATTGACAGTGTTTTATGAATTGTGGAATACACCAAATTACTTTGAAATAAAAATTATATTTGGAGTACATGAAATGTATCAATGCAATCGTGTCTTTTCCCATTTTTGTGCATATTTATATTGTAAAGTATACATAAAAATTACCATGTAAACCATTTTTTAAGTGTACAGTTCATCGGCATTAAGTACATTCACATTGTTATGCAACTTATTTTTTTAAAAAAATAGAATTATGGAGCTTGCAATTGAATTTAATAAAAGTATTTGGAATTAAATATAATTGTGTCTACCTTTTTTATGAACAATTTTAATGCATTTTACATTAAGAATTTTCGATAATCGCATCATGGAGCAGTGCTGTTTAATAACTTATTATATATTTGAGATTGCTTTGCACTCATATTTTCCCCCTTTCCTTTTTTAGTGCTTTTTTAGGCCCAAAGGATATATTTCCTTACTCAGAAAATAAGGAAAAGTACGGAAAACCAAATAAACGAAAAGGCTTTAATGAAGGTTTATGGGAGATAGATAACAATCCGAAAGTGAAATTTTCAAGTCAACAGGTGCGTCATCTTCCATAATATTTAGTTTAGTGTTATGTATTTGAGGAATAATTTTAGCTTTAGGAAAATATTAATTTAAGAGTCTTGTAAGTTTCAGATTAAATTGTTCTTATTTGTGAGGCTGAATGTTGACCTTTCATATCTGGATGAACTGATGAAAACATTACCTGCATGGTTAAACAGATGTCAGAAGACTAGAATATACTCAGTTATTTTAACTCCTTCCGATTGAGTTTATTTAATGTATAATTGGATTTAAAGCCATATGTACATTCTCTTATTTTCAGGTTGATAATTTGAAGTGTTTTCTTATTTAATTTTAATATCCATGAAATTTTATTGGAATATGTTCCTCACATGGGTTAAATTAAATATGTGACAAAAGTACTTACAGCACTATGCAAATTATATTTAATCTAGAAGATTAACTATATAACTCCTTTTTTTTTTTTCATGCGCCCAGAGCTTTTGTTCATTTATATTAAACTTGAGGTAGTAAACACCAGAAAGAGTATGAATAAACCTAAGGAAGGAGACAGCAACAAAGTGAAAATTTTGCAACTTTGTACTTTTAAATCTCTCTATATTTTTTTAGTTCTCTACATGTGTTCTGCTTTTTTCTTATCTTTGAGAACGTTTTTGATGCTGTTCTATCTGGAACATTTAAAGTTTTAAATTGATGGTCCAGGGCTGCATTAGATGATCCTAAGCATCTTCTTTACCATCCAAAACTTATTTGTTACAGTACTCATCATGCCATACCATAATTGTTTCTGTACTTGTCTTAACTGCCACAGACTTATTAGCTCCGTGAACAAAGAATTTGTATGTCCTGTGTGCCTGGCATTGTTATATGTGTGGGTAGAATAGATATTCACTAAATACTTGTTGCATGACTGTAAGAATGGATGAATGGTTTCATATCAGTATTGCATCGACTATGTAAAGGGAGTCCAAAGAAACAATTGATTGTTTTCTGAAACTAACATTTTGTAACTTCACTTGAATCTTGTGTCCAGTGATTGTACCTTCATAGTCTTTTTCATCCTCCATATTGTCCAGCATGGTCACCCTATCCTTTGTTCCTATCTACCTACTTTATCTCCAAATAGCGTTCACCATATATACTTGAAATTTCTCATTTCACAATGAAATTTTTGGTAGGTTGCACGAAACCCAACAATTTTATGTCTTTAACAAAAGTATGAATGATTGTGCCGATGTGATGTACTTAGTGTTCCTGGCACAAATATGTCCCCAGTGGTGCATTTCCTAGAGTTTGGGGAAAGCAGTGATGCCCAAACTTATATAAATGAGGGGAAAAAAAAAATGGCCATCATAATTTATAAAGATATCTACTAGTACCTTAAAAACTTTGTGGGGCATTTTTACATTTTTTTTTGTTATAACTATAACAATTCTGTGGTTTATCAGCATTACCTTTTTCTATGGAATAGGAAATGGGTTTACAGTTTTAAAAAACTTGCCTAAGGGAACAGGGCTAGAAATGGGCACAGTTTTTTTGTATTATAATGCTATCACCTAGATCCGTGCTTACCCTCACCTCCCAAAGTGTACTTTGTTGCCTCATTACTCATCATTTTGGTTGGTGTCATGAAAGTCTAAGGCCCCTAGATCACCTGCTTAAGTATCTATCATCTGGGGGTACTTTTAAAATTTAATGATTACTGGACTCCTACTCAGTACCTGTTAAATCAGAATAACTTGGGTTTGGGCTTGGGAATCTGCATTTTAAATAAAGTAAATTTGAAATATAGATCAATCAAAGTCTTTAAGCTATGATATATATCCTTTGCTAAGGCTGTTTGTCGTAGAGTACGTAGATACACTGCTCTCTCCAGAATATTTCAGTAGTTCAATACAGCCCAGGTCTGTGCTATTCTAAATGAACTTATATTGTATCTTGTTGGGTATTTGTTGGTTAGAGCATCAGAATAGTATTCTTTGTAATTGTTCTTTCATTTCGGCCTCACTATTTTATTCTCTGCACTTATATATGTTCAATTGCAGGAATACAATCCCTTATAGGACTTTACTAAAAATAGTAGCATTTAAAACTTTTAAAATTGTATATATTGAAAGTGTCCTGTGGACAAAAATAAGGGTGCTTTTCTAACTTTCTTGCAAACAGGCTTTTGATTTTTTATTGGTAAAAAGTTTTTAAGTTGGTAAAATCTTACTTTGTGAAATTAATACACTTGATTGTTCATAGGCATCAGCTAAACAATCAAATGCATCATCTGATGTTGAAGTTGAAGAAAAAGAAACTAGTGTTTCAAAGGAAGATACTGACCATGAAGAAAAAGGCAGCAATGAGGTGTGTTTTTCTTGGATTCTAAACCCATTTTATTGCAAGGAAAAAAACTGTAAAATGAGTTGCTCCTTTGATGCAAAGTAGAAAGTAGTCTTTAGAGTAGTTGAGTAATGAACAAGGAAATAATTTTTGCATCTTGATGCATGGATGTTTTTATTTGAAATTAATTTCGCTGTTCAAAATAGGAGGTCCAACTATTGAAGAGTGGGTTACTGATAGGAATGTTTTTAAAGCAAGGTATTGTGGGATGCGTGTACTGGGAAGGGCATTGAACTGAATTTTTAAAAACCTAGACTTATTTCCAATTCCGTATTTGATTATCTTGAGTGAGGAAGACTCATTTAGCCCTTCTAGGCCTCATGAAATGGTTGTTAGATGATGTCCAAAGACCCTGTGAAAATTTGCAACCCTAAAATTCAGGACTCTACTATAAATTTAAATATATAAACTTCCTGGTGTACTAGCAACTGTGACTTTTATATTTGATCTAACAGAGGAAAGGTTTTTTTAAGGTGAAGATACTGGCTATTACTTTCACCTTATAATGTTAAGACTTTTAATGTTTATAATTTCAAAGGTTGGAGAAGCAAAACAAATTTCCCTAGTACTTTTAGTGAAACATGCTTGTGACTTTTTAAGAAATTTTTCAGTCTTGGCAAAATTTATTCAGTTTCCTCTGTATTTTTTTCTAGGATATGACTAAAGCAATTGACATAACTACGCCAAAAGCTGCCAGAAGAGGGAGAAAGAGAAAGGTAATTTTACTCTTAACCAAAGGGATCTTAAAATAATTTTTAATTTAGGTGGATTAAAGAAGAGTAGAGATAATGAAACCTTAACCATTTAATTTAAACTTGGCCTTTTACTCTAAATCCTTTAAGTTTTTTAAAGGGTAGGTTATGTTTACTTAATCAAAACTATGTTTCTTTTCTTAGCAATACAAGACCCTTAAAGTTGAATGGTAAGGAAGTAAAATGCACCAGTTTTCTTTCCTCTTAATGATGATGTCTTAAATTTATCTCCATAAAATGGATAATATATACTCATAAGGTTGTTGAGGATTAAATAACACATGTAACATTCATAATTCTGGTATTAGCAAGTGCTGTGGTAAGTGTTGCCCATTATGTTATTCACGGTATTGCTGATTGAAATGAGAGTGACAGTTTAAGACTAGGTACATTGTATGCTTTTAATTAATGTAAATTCCTCTTTTCCTATATGAAGTTTTATTCATCATTCCTTTTTCTGACGTGTTATGTCTCAGACTGTTGTTATAAGCCAGATACAGAAAATACTGAGTTCAGTATCTCATGAGGAAGTAAAATAGGAAAACAGATAATTACAGCGGCTTTCAATTCTTTGTAGGGTATGCGTAGAAGGGGCTATGATAACTATAACAAGATTTTAAAAGGCAGAATTTTGTCAGCCAGATGGAGGGGAAGGACATGCTGAAGCAATTTGAATAGTGTATACCGAGGTGTAGAGAAAATTTCATGTCAAGTATTGTATTTCAGTATTACCAGACCGTAAAGTTACAGGGAAAAGGGTACAAAACACCTGATGTTATCCTGAATAACTTGAACTTAGAGAAGTGATGGGGAGCCATTGAATCATTTAAAATTTTAGATGCCTCCTCTTTTAAAGCAATGTGAGTGATGGGGATTGGATTGAGGTGGTAAAACCAGTTCACTGATTAATTCATTTAGAATTTTTGTAATAATTTCACTGGCCCAGGCAGAGGATTGAGCAGTGACTAAGGAAGATAAGGTCTCAGTTCTCATTGAACTTAACCATTTCTGTTGAGACCAATAGTAAATACATAGAACAAGAGAGTTTGAAGTGGAGAGTTATAATAATGACTTGGTAACTTCATTATTATAACTCTCCACTTCAAAGTTATGAAAGGTCTTTCTAAGGTGTTAGCATGAGATTGGACGGGCAAGAGGAACTTTATAGCAGGTTTTGTTTTGTTCTTTTTTAGATTTAAGAGCACTTTAGGAGGGAAAGTCGATAGTTGGAAATGGATGTGAAGCGAGTGGGGAGGAATCTAGGATGCCTCTAAGGTGTTAGCTTGGATGACTAGATACTGAGAATGCAGGAGATGTTGGCTAGGGAGCAGAGGCAAGAGGAAGTGAAACACCTATGGAAATTAGACTGGGGGGTGTGTGCGTGTGCGCGCGCGTGCGTGCGAGTGTGTGTTTTGTTCTGACAGCAAGCGGGGCAAAGGTAAAAGTTCAAGATGCTATCACTGATATAAAGATAGAGTAATAGATGAATACTGACAAGGTAGTCAAGGGAGAAAGTTACTGGGAAGAATGCAGAAACGAGAATCCTGAGGTAATATAAAAGAGATAAAAGGTTGCTTTGTAAAATTACTGCTGAGAATGAACTGTCAGAAAATCTAAGAGAATATTGAGAGGGAGGAGAGAATTTTAAGAATGGGGGAGTTGTCAGTAGTGCCATGGTATTGAGGGGTTCCAGTATGATATGTGACAATTAGGCTTCCCCAGGATACTTTAAGTTCAGATTGTAAGGACAGGTTAATAAGTGTATTGGTGAATAAAATGTTATAAGTTACTCTTTGAAGGGAAGGAGAAAGACTACTGCAGCAGCAGGGATTTGCGTGGTTAAGGGGGAGTGTTTAAAGTGAAAAAAATAAAGTAGAGTTAACACTTTTTCTTTGAAAAACTAGGAAAGATCGAAGATAAGGAAAGGTTATAAATTATTGTATGTAAGGACATGCTGAATGAGAAGGGCACATTTGAAGGAACTGACTTACCAGGAAGAAGGAGATGGACATTTCATCCTTTTTAACATTGAAGGGCAAGGTGGAGGGAGACGTGGAAATTAAGGGAATTCCATCCTGCTGGCCTGTTTTCCTTTCTCCCGCACCCAATTCAAAGCAAGACTCTATGTGTGGTATAAGGGGGGAAGAAAGGCTTGGAAATTTATATCAGTGAAGGGAGAGAGCGGGGTCAGACATGGTAAAGGATTAATGGATGGCTTTGAGATCCCAATGGAGAATGCATAAAATAAATGCATGTTTTTATAATTTTTTTCAGCAGGGCTCAGTAGCAGAGAATAATAGAGCAGGAGAAGTATGGAGATTTGTGGGACAGGTGCAGCAAAACGCGGAGGGCTTGAGCATGCATAGAAATACTAGTCCCATGGGGTGGGTGGGGTGTATGTATGTGTGTGTGTCAGTGTGTCAGAGTCAGGCTTTAGGTAAGGTCATGAAAGGGAATAGAGCTAAAAGGTAGGGTAATAAATGGGAAGAAAATGTCAGGGTTAGTGGTTTCAGTTAGATCAAGTATAAATATGGAAGAAGTTAATTTGCAGTAAGAATATTTGCACATGAAATATTTAAATGTATATTTGAAATAATAGTCTTTGGTTGAAATATTTACGTTTTATTTTCATGAGAAATGGATTTGACTCGAATGATTTTGCCATAGGAAAATGTGTCCATGGTAGGGCTGCTTTTTTGCTTAGTATTAGTGTTAATATATTTTTATTTGTGGTATTAGTTACTGATGAGCTTGTTATTATTGGTTTCTCCTCAAAAAATCCATTTCACTTATAATTCTTAATTGATGTCTTGATTTGCAAAAGTAGAAAGTGTAAGTGAACAGGTTTTATTTTGTACTGAAGAGTTTATCAATTTGAACTGAATTTTAGAGAACTTTTGCCCTCTTAATGCCTCATCAGGAAAGGAACTCTAATTACAATCTTGGGTGCTCAATCTTTGGAACTTGGGGAGCTTGTTAAAAATACAGCTAGCTGCCATCCCTACCCCAGATCTATTGAATCAGGATTGGGGTAAGGGTAGGGGTAGGTGGTCTGTAAATTTTAAAAATTCTAGAAATACAACCTGGACTAATGTTTAAGGAGCAAATGAAAACAATTCAAAGGGTACCTTAGATGAATTTATTGACTTTTAATAATGATTCGAACATGCATTTTTATATTAATTATAAAAGCAAAAATAATGTTTAAAAAACTAACAAAAAAGTAATGGATAAATTCTTAGAAGTGGGATTGCTGAGTCAGATTTGCATATTCTTTATTGGCAGTATTCATTCCTAATAACATTCTTTCAGAAAGGTGTTACCAACTTATTGATCATTACATTACCGATCATCAGTAATCAATATAAGAATGATTCTCCACATTCTTAGAAATACCGGCATTATCTCTTAAAGGTTTGCAAATCAGATTGTTAATTTAAAATTTTTCAATTGTTGTCAGTAAGATTGTATTGTAGATGTTTTTGCATGCTTTATTGCCTTTATTTTTGTTGATCTAGTTAATGCTGAATTCTAAATTATTGGGAGTAGGGAAGCAGCTCATAGTGGTCCTCCCACACTTCTGTTCTCTTGACTGTTCTCCTTTTTCCATTATAATCAGAACTACACTTCTAATTAGCGGTTCTTAACCTTTGTTCTACTCTAATATTTGGATCAATTAAAATGATTCTCATTTGTGGCTATCGTCTCTTTAGAGGTACTATAGTTTGCAAAGGGTCATTGGAATTTCTCTCTCTACACGGTAGTTCTCTTTTTGGAAAATAAGAACTCCTAGGGAAGAACAGCAGATCTCAGTCTCAGTTCAAAAGCAAAAAGGGATTATATTAACAAAGTTAAAAAATAAGAAATATCAGCAACTTAACTTTTTTGCTGTTTCTAATATTAGAATATTAACTTAGGTTTTATAAGTACACAATATAAAGTTAGCATTTTTAGATAAAGTACATTCATAAGCAATGTGCGGGTTGTTAACAGTGTGATTACATTATGCTTTGGTCATTATGCGTCAAGAAATATTACCTTTATTTTTAAAATGACTTTTTTAGGTTGAGAATACCTAAAAAGTGAAGTTTTGTTTCTTAGAATTGTTCACTAGAATTATAAGGTAAGTTTGAGGATGTCACTCTTATGAATTGACTTGAAAATAATGAAGATCATATAGAAATTATGTTATACTTGGATTTGTTATCTTAAAGTTGCATAGTTTTACCACTGACTTAAACTTGGAATGCTTGTTTGCTAAGTAAGTTAATTAAATCTTTGTGATTCAGGCAGAAAAGCAAGTAGAAACCGAGGAGGCAGGAGTAGTGACAACAGCAACAGCATCTGTTAATCTAAAAGTGAGTCCTAAAAGAGGACGACCTGCAGGTAGGATTGTTAATGTTTAAATTTCTGGCTTATGATTAATATTCCAATACATTTAAGGGTTGTGCTCAGATCCTTTGGAATAGTTGAATAGGCAGATGGTTATGTCTAATATTATACAAATTTCAAAGAAGATAAACTTGGTTTCTGCTTTGTGTAGTGAAGTATTTAAATTTGAAATAATTGCTTGGGACTTTTCATTTTGTTTTATCCCTATTGTATTTTCTCTTAACAGCGGCAAATGAGGCTGTGGTAAGGTTTAAATTCTATGAGTGATGGGTTTATTTTACCTCTCACATTAGAAAGCATAAACTTCCCAAATACAGTTACAGCAAAAGTAAGAGAAACAGCATTTGAGAAATGAAGCCATTAATATTTTAAGTTTTGCATTCTTTTTTAGGACCTTTACAGTACACAGCTATCATCAGCGTTGCCCATTTAAAGTATTTTCCTAATTTGGCAAATTGGAACTAGTTTGCAAGGCTCTACTAATACAAAGTAAAAAAAAATTAACCAAAATAGAGCCAGTTTTTATCTACTTCATAATAGGATTCTATGAATAATACCTCAAAAAGGAGGAGAAGCCCTCAAGAATTTATTTTAGAATTTAATACTATAATAGGTCAAATTAATGAACACTCAGTGAATTGATACAGATTTTCAAAGATGTGAATGTACATATACATATAATATTATAAGTACATTCATAGTGAATGTAAGAGCTACTATCATAATTTTATTATATTCATGTTAAAACAGTGAAGAATGGATCTTTTTAGCCCTTTCATTCTAAGGAGAAATTAAGAATTACTCTGTTGATCTCTACCTCTTCAAATTTTCTGTTGCTCATTTGAACCGTTGGGTGAATATTATCTTTAAAACTTAAAATACTGGTACCTCTATTAAACCACTATTGCTCAATATATAATAATTTGTAATCTTTATATGAGTTTGGTGTCTTGAAGGTAAAGCTGGTAGTTATGAATTTTTTTCCCCCCTGTGAATGTTAGCTACAGAAGTAAAGATTCCAAAACCAAGAGGCAGACCCAAAATGGTAAAACAGACCTGTCCTTCAGAGAGCGACATGTGAGTTCTTTTCTGATGTATAATTATTTATGCAATAAATGAGACATTTGACTTTCAATACGTATAAATCTCTTTGCATTTTTACCAATTTCATTTTATAGGATATTTGTTATTGTGTGTATTTCTAAAAATCGTGGGAAAACCTGTTCTAGTTATTAGGTAAAAATTAAAAATTGATAATCAAAAAATCTGATGTGAGTATCATTTCATTAATCTAAATAAGACATTTTTTTGGTGTATCAGGCTGTGAAGATACTTAGGTAATACAGGATAAAATCTGTAGTACATTTAAATAAATTCTTGACAAAGTATTTTTGAAGCAATCTCCACAACCTTTAGCTTGTCCAAAATAACTTTTAAAATAATGCTAAAATTATTTTATTTTTATAATGGTAAATTTTAAATTTTAAAGTATTTTGGAATAACTACTTAGTTATCAACAAAATAATCAGCGTTTTTTTTTTTTTCCTGTGTAGAAACTTCACCAAAAGGAATATATATTTAGACAAAGGGCAAAACTTTTTGTACCTATTGTGTTTAAAGATTTTATAGAGAATGCTCAAGTAAATATGTCATTTAAGAATGGATTTGCACTGTTTCAAATGAAACTTTTTTAAAGGAAGTTTTAGTTACAGAACACTGAAGGGTTGGCTCTTCGACAAAAATATACTTAAAAGAGTTTTATTTTACTGCCACGCTGTTAAGGTTTTCTTAAAAATAGTGGCATAGAATTACAACATAGTTTTAACTACTGTAGTGAAATTAAGAAGGTGAGGTACACATGCAGATGAGTTTTGTTTTTGTTTTAAAACATACCAGATAAATCTCACTCATCTCATCCCTTAAATGTCTTATCTAATTATGGCACCAGGCACAAAGTCTAGGAATTCATGATCAACATTAATCTGGAGATGAAGGAACTGAAAACACAAGTTATATGCTCCTCTCTCCCCTTTATACACACATGTAGATCTGTGATATATCACATAATAAATACCCCCATTTGGAATGGAGAGGTTTAAGAAGCACACAACATTGTTCCGTAGCAATCTGAAATTATGCTGGGAACATACTGTGAGATCCCCTTATTTTAGATATAAGGAATGTTCTTTGATTAGGCCTGTTTTTCTTGACAGTATCTTCCTAGGCCATTTCTCTCCATGGCTTTTGGCTAATTCTTCTGAGAGTTCACTATTCACTTTTTCATTATCCTTAGTTGCATCTAAAAAGGTCATTGGAGAATATTACCCTCATCAGCTGAGCAGCTCTCAGTTTGCTTTCAGACTAAAGATTTGGGGGCCATAGGTTGCTTTTTAGATGTCCATTACCTTTTAATGTAGACTATTGTCATTGTGTGTGTGTGTGTTTCATTCTAGTCAGCTTCATGTGCAGTAGTCTTACTCAAAAGACTTTCCCAGACATGCTTATCTTTTTATAATTACAGGCACTTTGTAGGTTTTCCTGAGAAACCACTGCTGGGTCTCTTTTTCCTAGAACCATTTGTCCATTTGAAGGATCCAGGTAGCCTAGTTTGAATTCTTAAGGAAAGGCTGGCAGCTTACCTGTGATTGGATTTTTGACCCCAGTCTTTGAAACTGAAAAGGATGGAGGTGACTTTCAACACTGAAATGCATTGAATTTTTAAGTTGTTCTTCATCTTCCTAATTTTTGAACTTGTCTTTTTCTTGAAGTACCCTATCAAATAAGTCATAATAGCCAACTCAAAACGCAAGCATTCTATCCTGAAACCTTTTCACCCAAAGCCACAAGTTCACTGAATTTATTTTCTTGAGAGTTACCGCATGTTGACGGTTTTACCTATAGTATAATAGTATATTAGAGTTCAGTTTCCCAGCCCTAAAGCCAGCGTCACATGTTTCAGGTTTTTGTTACTGGTATAGATTTCTCTGTTAGTGAGCTTTTTGCTAAGGTGATGGACAACCCAAAATAGCAATAGCTTACTGTTTTTTTCATTCATACTATATGTAGGGTGGGCATTGGCAATAGCTACTCTTAGCTGTGTATCTGGGCACAAACTCAGTGGAGTGCACAACTGAACTATATAAACTTTTGAAACTTCTGCTCTCCACCTTGAGAACAATGTATCTGTCAGTGACAGCTTCTTTGCAGTGGGTCCTGAAATGCCAAGACAGTGGAATAAGCCCAGAACTGAAACCATCTCATAAATCCTCATGTAAAGAAATATGTTACAAGCCTGTAAGATATTTGGGGTATGTTTGCATTAGTTTTTGTTTATGTTAACATACAATAAAAGCTAAAGGTATTTATAAATACTGTTATCCTGTTGTAACTTGACCTTTTAAAAAGGAAACATCACTATAGGGCAGTCTGTTTTTCATGGAAGGTGGTAAGGAGGACCATTGGGAAAACTTATTTGTAGCAAGTAGTGATTATTATGTTTGTAGGAATTCTCTGATACTGTTCAAGAAATAATCATATGTCTAATGACCATATACACCTTTTAAATCTTTTTAAACAGCTGTATAGTATCACACTGTGTACTGTATCATAATTCTTAAGATCTATCCCATTTATAGATGTACATCCTTTAAAAACTCTCCCATTGTTTCGTACATGTGCAAATATATTGGTTATAATACATTGCTAGAAGCAGATTTACTGGGTCAAAGGGTATTTTTATTTTATTTTATTTTATTTTAAGGTGAGGCAACCCTTGGTTGACCTCACAGATCGCAAGGACCTTGTCAGTTTATAATCCCTTATTTTTTTTTATTTTTTACACCTACAGCACCTGGTCTTCCTAGGTGGTCTCCCATCCAAATACTAACCAGGCCCGACCCTGCTTAGCTTCCGAGATCAGACGAGATTGGGCTTGATCAGGGTAGCGTGGCCATAAACTGGTTATTTGTTATGTTTAATATCTGCTTCCTTCCATAGCGGGGTAACATTTGGGGAGAGGTAATTGGTCAGTGTCTATTAGGAGCCATGGAAGTGCTTTTTATATTTGACTCTATTCCCATCTCAATGAAATTATTATCAAAATATTTACATTCGTGGAAATACTGAAGTTAAATGATTTTATTTCAATTGAAAGGATTGAAACCCATATGACATTTGAAAATAAGCATACCCAATGATAGTAATGTGATAAAATTTCTAAAGAGATAAAAAGTGAATTTTTTCTCTTCCAATTTAATAATCTCTTGAGGGTTCAGGGAAGCACTGGTCTAGTAGGCGAGTGGATTTGGAATTGATATACTGGGCTAATTATTGATCTTATGTACCACCTTTTTTCATTGGTCAAATGGAATGGGCTGGATGGACTATATGATCTGAGGTCCCTTCCAGCTCTCAAATCTACTGAAGTTGTTATATAATAATTTGTGAAAATTTCAGTGAAATTCCTTGAATAAAAAGGGGTTAGATTTTAAACTACTCATTGAAGCTTCTAGTTGTATTTTATTTGTGCTTTAGTCGAATACACACACACACACCCCATAAAAGTAATTAATGTGGTAAGCACTGGCATCATTTCATTCTTCTAAGCTATTATCATAAGTACTCATTTATTTTTGCTATAGTAGCATAAATACTACCTAGTGGTAATTTAGGATGACTGAGCAATTTCAATAGTTCAACTTGTTTAGTGATGTCTGTGCAATTCAGAACTGATGGGAATGCTGAGATGCTAGGGAGTTAAGCACTGTTTGATATTATGCTTGATTGGCCATATATTTTATATGTATAAGTTGGGAGCCTCTTGTGAAGAAGAGTATTTCTTTGAATTCTAAAATGACCATATTTGATCATATGCAGTTCACGTCTGCGATTATATTTTTTCCCAGTGTGTCTACTTTTCAAACAAATTTATTAGATACAGACTGTAAATTCCATAAGGTTCAAGGATCTCAACTGTCTTATATACTGCTATATCCCCAGAGTCAAGAAAATAGTACCTTGGCAAGTAAGATAATACTTGATTTTTTTTTCAGTGATTGGGTCACATTACAAAAACTCTGGGAAAGGAGGGGAAGGAATCGCTTTTCTATTACCCCAGTGCTACTATAATTTTTGTATCTTCTAATTGATATTTAAAAGATGTTCTTTTACTTCTATGATTGGATGAAAAATACATTCCATTATATTTTACTTAAACATATTTAAAATGTCTTTAAATAAATTATAGCTTATTATCTGAAATACTTATTCTGTTGACTGGGAGAGTATGGTTGAATGACAAGTATTAATAATACATAAAAGTTCATTTTCCATTGTTGCACTCTCTAAAATAGGGTAACTGAAGAAGACAAAAGTAAGAAAAAAGGGCAAGAGGAAAAACAACCTAAAAAGCAGCTTAAAAAGGATGAAGAAGGCCAGAAGGAAGAAGATAAACCAAGAAAAGAGCCAGATAAAAAAGAGGGGAAGAAAGAAACTGAATCAAAAAGGAAAAATTTAGCTAAAACGGGGGTCACATCAACCTCCGATTCTGAAGAGGAAGGAGATGATCAAGAGGGTGAAAAGGTAGAATGTTTATATCAAATAAAATATTCTAATTTTAGCTTACTATGTAATTCTTAATCTTATGAAACATTCAATATCTTTGTGAAAGTCTATAAATATGATTAAAAGTGAAACTGAATTTCTTTCCCTTTCTGAATTAGTTGTGTTAAAAAGCATATTTTAAACTTTATTTTACATTCTAAATTTGTCTTAGCTTTTTAGAATTATGATATAGATGGATATTAAATGTAATATAATCAACTTCTAATAACCCCACCTACATAGAAGAGGTAGGAAAGTAGAGATTAAGCCAAATGGGCTGTGACCAGTAGAGACATGTAAAAGAGGTGCATTTATATGTAGATTTTTATTATTTGCCCCAATGAAATTTGTACCACTCTTCAGTCCTATTTAATTGTACATTTTATCAGTGGTAATTTGAATGCCACTGTTTAGGAATTTCATTAAAGCGGTGCATCTTTTTTCCGTGTATAACCTTGGGGATCTAGAGACCCAGGTTGTATAGAACTGTTTATTTTTATGATTACTTAATACTTTAGAAGCCGAACAATTTTAATTGTGTAGGTTAAACAGTGTAGACTTGTTAGTAAACATGTACTGAACTCAAAGTCATGGCATAGAGGCAAATAGCCTAACATACATTCATCATTTTAAGCAAAAGACATCACTCTTATAGTAGTGTAGAAAGTAGATTTTAATTCCCAAAATCATCAAGGAAAGGTTAAATTTAGATAGCAAAAACATGCGTAATTCTGAGATTTCAAAAAAAAAAAAGCAATTTAAGTACTAGTTTCTTCCCCCAAGACTGTAATCATAGACCACTAGTCACTGACTTTATATTTAACTAAATCCATCCTAATTCTCAAAACAGAAGAGAAAAGGTGGAAGAAACTTTCAGACTGCTCATAGAAGGAATATGCTGAAAGGCCAACATGAGAAAGAAGCAGCGGATAGAAAACGCAAGCAAGAGGAACAAATGGAAACTGAGCAGTAAGTATTTTTTTTTTATTCTAAATTTTGATTTCTTTTTTAAGCTAGCATGACATTTTTAAACAAATGGCATCTCATTTTTTCATACCTTTGAAGCCTTTAAAGATGTGACTTTGTCCATATGTTAGGAAAAATCTTCAGTATATGATAATAATCATGTTTCAGGTTCCATTCTTAGTAAGAGGATGAAATTCACTGAGGGTAATCACCCTGTGAATTTTTTTTTTAATTAAAGTGCAGATAAGATTTAACTGTTACTGGCTTTGTAGAAAATGTCCTCATCCTCTATATTATTTATTTGTGCAGTCTTAAGTACAGAATGGTGATTAAGTATCAATGGAGAAAGAATAAAAGAAATATCCTTATTTGTTATATCAGCAGGCCTCCCCCAAAAGACCAGCAAAAAGAAAAGCACAGTTGGAAACCCAAGAAGCCAGTAAAAATAAATCTAAAGGCTGACAGGGTTTGCATTAGACGTGTGCAATATAAATCAAGTTCAACGCTGATTTCTCTTAAGTTTTGATACCTGGAGACAATACTTAACCATGGGGAATTTCTTTCCCCTTTTATTCTATAAAATAATTTTATTGGAAGGAAAACAGCAATGGCAATGATGGCTAGGCTTCAGATGTTTATTACATTTGTTTTCCTGGTTATCTTTAGACTGTCACTTTTGAGTTTTCTCTGAAAAGCATTTCTTTCTTTGTGAAGCATCTTGTATTATTCTGATTAAACTTTGTTTTAGTGAGGAGGGATTTTAAAAACATGCTCTAGGTCACTAAGACAGACTTAATGACAGTGAAATTCTTTAGAGTATTCTTAAATAATTCTGTACTTTTTCATTTTATAGTACATTCATAAGCCAAGTCTTCACAAGTATAGCATTTGACTATCAGCTTTCTTAGTTTGGAGGATATATAAGCAGTTTTAGCTGCTTGAGGGAGTAATTTAAAAACTTAAAAGTGTAGTACTTCCTCTAATCCTTTAGACTTTCTGTAAATATTAAAGTTAATTTTTCTTACTGTCCTTTTCCATCCTTTCACTGAAAAGTTGTTGGACTGTTTGTTCTTTTTAACTTTGTACTCTCCAGATTAAGAGAAAATTAGCCATTGCTTAGTAAATCTAGCCCAACCCTTCTTTAGTAATCCGAAGTTATCTTTATGTATTTCAATTTCTTTTTGAATGTCCTCCGAATGTAACTTTCTCAAATTCTAATATTTGTGTTTTCTTTCCCTCTCCTGTTATTACAAAACTTTGTACTTGGACAGTTTTGCTCTGTAAAGCATTTCAGATGCAGCTTGTGTGAAATGCATTATGCAAAATAAAGTTTATTGTATTGTATTCCCAGCCAAACAACATGTAATCTACAGTAATAAAAAATATATCTCATTTTGGGCTCAAAGCATTAATCCAGTTACTGAAAAGAAAATACAAGTGGAGCAAACAAGAGATGAAGATCTTGAGACAGACTCATTGGACTGAATTTCCCCCTCCCCCCTTTTGATGGAAGAATGTTCCAGATTCTCTAAGTTGAGGACTTCATTAATGGCATTATTACTGTGTTATGATTGTTAAAAAAAAAAAAATTTCCTGTAAGGTACACACTACATACTAAGGTCGGCCATCATTCCTGTTAAGTTTTTTTCCAAGCTTAAAGTGAAGCTTTGTGTTTGAAAATTAGCATAAGCTCAGATGAAATGGTGGTTGTACATTATTTCGTTTAGAAAATATAAAAATTAATTTTGCTTTGAAGTTAGGTGTTAAATTGGAATAGCTATTATACCCCAGAGAATGGGGCAGTTGTGCCCTTTCCTTGACATTCCTTTGTTGTTCAGTTCTTTAGAATCTTAATTGTTTTTTTAATCCTGAGAGATTAAACATAGCCTTGTTAAGAAAACAAAAATGAAACTGTAACCAAAATTTTAAAATAAAGTTTTTTTAAAAAAACAACTGATTTTTAGATATTTTTTTTGTTCTTGTCTATTTGAATTGGTTTATAATAAGGATCAAGCTCTAAGCCAAGGTATTAGACATTAATAAGAATTCATTTTTAAATGGTTATTTTTTGTAATTTACAGTGATATGGTACCTTTTCATTTGTGAAATGGTATGTAAATGTTAGTGAATATCACAAGTTTGATATATTGGCAGAAACATTTTTATGAGATAATATCTTTAAATAGCCTATTTAATGTTGAAACCAACTTCAAACCTCTCAGATTTATCTACCCTTTGGAGATGTGGGAACAATTAAATCAGTCTATTTTGACATGTTACTTTTTAAAATAGGTGTGATGTAGAATTTATGAAATATTTGTAGGCATTCTCTTCCTGTTTGTCCACTGACCCTGATATTGGTCTTGTAATAATACACTATTTATTGCTGGAAAAAAATTTCACCATGACTTAAAATTATTTTGTGATGGCACTGAAAAATTAGATTGTTAGATTATTTATTTTAGCATGTTTTTACAAGTTTTGAGTTTTGCTTATATTTATAGTAATTAATACTAATGCTGTGGCATTGCAGAGACCTAATAATTACAGTCAATTCCTTGTGATCTTGGCTACTGACTTATTAAAGAAAAAGATTTTAACTTTTACATAAGGGATTGTGAGCATTTGGTAATCAGTCACAAGTTCCAATGTTTTGAAATATCTGTGTTAACATTTGATAGGCAGAATAAAGATGAAGGAAAGAAGCCAGAAGTTAAGAAAGTGGAGAAGAAGCGAGGTTAGTTATTTCACTTTCTAAGATATATACAATTATACATAGGAAATTATACACTCAATTTTTTATGTATAGGTTTTAAAATTTGTCATTTAGTTTTTAAATCCTACAAATACACTTCTTTCAAATTCTTAATGGAGTCTATATACATTGCATTGTATTATAAGTATAATCAGGTGAACATGCTAAGGGAGACATGTTTGTTAATTTAATGTTTATTATCTGATTAAGTCAAAGTTTTTGTAACATGCCAAAAACTAGATGTCTTCCCATTTTTGACAAATCTGGTTTCAGAGATTTTGTATTTTTTGTTAAATGTGTAAGATGAAACAGATGCTTAAAAGACTGGACTAGAGGAGTATATTATTGGATGCAGACTGCTTATTTTAGAAACATAGCTAGATGGTGATTTTTTGCTTATATAATGAATGCTACTTTCTTAAACCAGATACTAAAAATGGCAGAAAACTTCTTAGCAATGTAGGCAGATTACTAAGAACATCTTTAAAAACTGCCAAATCTATGCATTATACTTTGTTTATATAATACAGAAATACTGCTTTTGGAAAAACTATTTACTGTTTCACATTTTAATTTATAGAAACATCAATGGATTCTCGACTTCAAAGGATACATGCTGAAATAAAAAATTCACTCAAAATTGATAATCTTGTAAGTGTTTAATACCTCATTTAAAAATAGTGCTGCTTTTATAGCTTCATATTTTCTCACATGAGTTTATAAGTATAAATTTGAAGTAAAAGGGACCATTACTAGTTATTTCGTACTGCCTTTTGAGATTTTAAAAGTAATCTTTAGAAAGATTATATAGGTTGTGGTAATTAACAGTTATGAAATTACTGTTTTGTCATGAAGGATGTGAACAGATGTATTGAAGCCTTGGATGAACTTGCTTCACTTCAGGTAACAATGCAACAAGCTCAGAAACACACAGAGATGATTACAACACTGAAAAAAGTAAGTGATCTTGAGTCATGCAGATTTAAAAAATTTCTTCAAAACCATTTCATTAAAAAGTGACATTTTAAAAAACGAATTAGGAAAACAATCATGAATGTATATTTTGTTTTCTCAGATACGACGATTCAAAGTGAGTCAGATTATCATGGAAAAGTCTACAATGTTGTATAACAAGTTTAAGAACATGTTTTTGGTTGGTGAAGGAGATTCTGTAATCACACAAGTGCTGAATAAATCTCTGGCTGAACAAAGACAGCATGAGGAAGCAAATAAAACCAAAGATCAAGGGAAGAAAGGGCCAAACAAAAAGCTAGAAAAGGAACAAACAGGTATGTGATTAAAAATTATTTGTTGAGACTGCTTTTAAAAAATGTCTTTGATATATCTCTGTACCTTAATGACATTAAATTAGTAATAACATATTCGATCTTCTGTTTTTCTTTTTCAAGTTTAAATAGTTAAATACTACTAGTATTTGCTATTGTAATTGATTCTTGAACAATGTGGAGTTTAGGGGTACAACCTCCTTTTGCATTTGAAAATCCATGTATAACTTTTGACTCCTCCCAAACAAAGTCAATTAACATATTTTCTATATGTATTATAATACTATATCAAAGTATGCTAGAGAAAAACGTTACTGAAATAAGGACAGTATTTATTGAAAAAGTCTACATATAAGTGGACCAGTACAATTCAAACCCATGTTATTTAAGTGTCAACTGTACTAGTGGTAGTTATTTTCTTTTCATTTAAATTAGGAACAAATTCTAACCTACATAAAAGTAGAAATGAACTTCTCATGTCTCCCACCACATAGCTTCAGCAGTTATCAATACATGATCATTGCTCTTTAATACTCTTGTCAAATTTTTTCTGTGACACCCCTGAAGATTATTTTGAAGCAAATTCTAGATATGCCATTTAAACCATAAATATTTTAGGATATATCTGTGATGTACTCTTAGAATTAGTAGCATTATCAATTTGCCCAATACCATGTTACTAAATGTTTTAGCAGCAGCTGCTTTAATGAAGAAACCAACGTTCAAAAGGAGTTACTAGGGAATGATACTGGTCCTCTTAGAGATTTGTTAATGAAATAAGATTTACATGGACGCCCTCATTGTTTATTTAGTAATAGGGCACAAAATCATGTTAATTAGGAAATACTTTTTTTGTTCTAAAACACCAATAATGATAAATAAGAGATTTTACTTTTTCTAAGAACTAGAATAAATCATAATGCTCTAAAGAGTTGTACCTCTTGTTAACAGTAACAAATGGAATAATCAGATTAATGATGTTTTCTATAACCATAAATATATTTAGTAACCCTGATTCTTATTGTGTGCCTCAGCTGCCATAAAGATTACAGTGTAATTTCAAATACAATACATTAAGTATTAGAAACTTCAGGGCCATGTTTTATTTTTGACTTTTGGATCTTTATAGAGGACATCATGAACTGTTAGAATCTCTTAACAGTTTTTCATTGGAATCCTTCCTAAAGGTTCAAAGACTCTAAATGGAGGATCTGATGCTCAAGACAGTAATCAACCACAGCATAATGGAGATAGCAATGAAGAAAGCAAAGACGAGGCCAGCAGTAAGAAAAAGTGAGGACATGTTTTAATGGGTCGTAATGTGTACTTTTTGTTTAATTTTTAAATCACAGTGTTGTTCCAAGGTTATTTGTAGTAAGGTATTATATTTTGATCACTCAGTTCCTGAATTCAGAAAGCAAGTTACAAATCAAAAAGATGTAGAAATTAAGTTATAACTAATTTCACTGTATTCAAGGGAATAGAGCGAGGCAGGAATTTTAGTTTTAAAAAATAATTTTTGGACTTCTTTCACTGATACTTTTAATAATGACTTAAAAGTCTATACTTTCTTGAATTTCGACAGGATAATAAAAAAATTAGACCTAAATCACAGGCTAGTTTGTATTATAAATACCCACTCTAACTAGATATGGAACTGTAGTTACCAAGTCTTGGTTTGTTCCTCTGTATATCAAGACTTGGAATCAAGCATCCCTTCTAATTCTGAAACTGAGAGAAATCTCATCTGTGTGATACTATCCCCTCTTTTCATTAAGGTTTGTACTATGTTGGTATCACAGGTGTGACATTCTTATGTTCTTAGAATTCATTTTAAAGCTGGATATGATGAGAAAAGGGCCTAAGCCGTGAATGCTTCCCTGAGTTATTCTGCTTAATCGCATATTATTTTGGGAAGAAGGCACAACATGGTAAAACAAAAATTTCAACCAAAAATAAGTCAAAAAGAATTTTAAATCTTTTGATTTAAAAAACAATGCCAGATTTAATGTCTTTTTTTTTCTCCTGAGGAAAAAAAATTCCCCTAATTCCAGTTATCACACCTTTTTCCCCCCCACTTTTCTTTAGGCCATCCAGCGAAGAGAGAGAGACTGAAATATCTCTGAAGGATTCTACGCTAGATAACTAGGTTAACATACCTGGAATATAAAGAATATTTGAGAAGTTTGTAATGGTTTTCATTTGAAATATTTAGACTGCTGAAAGTTTTAAATTTTTATAAGCATAGGTTTTGATGTTTAAAACTTGTTTTGAGGGAGAAAATCCTTTATCTTTGTTTAAAATAATTAAACATTGCTTAATTGTACTTGTGCAGTATTAACAGCTACATATACAGTAAATGTGAGGGGAAAAATCCATTTAGGAAATGTTGAACTGCTTTTCCAGACATTGGTTGTAGCATATTTTCAATTAGTGTGTGTATGTTAATGTGTAATTGATAGTAGGGAAAAGTTACATTTTTAAAACTGCTACTTGTATAAACCTTTCCTCTTTTCCCAAATACCGTGAGTTTTGTGCAGTTTTTACAAATCTTGGATTTACCAGACTGTCTTTTCACTGTTTGTGGGTTTTGTAGAAGTTATGCATTTTTATGGTAGGTAAAATGTTACTTCTATATAAGTACTCACGCCCTTCTCTGATCTAAAGTTAATCTCAGTCTACCTTGTGCTACATTATCCTGCTGCTTTGTAACAATGTGTGGTCTGTATGCCTTTTTGTATAACTAGATATCCAACTGACATTGAACTGACAATTCTACAAGGTACAAAACTCATGTTAACTGTTGAAGGTAATGTAATTTTGTGGCTGGGAATTCAGTGAAGTCACATGACTTTTCCTGCAGAAAACAATGGGTGTATATAGGAATGATCTGTCTTAGGGTTCAGCCATCTAAGATCCTTTTCAGGCACTAGTAGCTGAAACTGAAAACTGAATGATAAAAGTTTATTTTTGAGACATTTCTGAATTTTTTAAAAAGTCACACTCATTAAGGAAGTCACTAAGTAATATTTTTTTAATTGGGAAACAATCCATGATGCTTATGCAGTAAATAAAAATAAATACTATATAAGGAAACTAACCTATTTGAAAACATGGCTATATCAGAAGGGAATTTTTATTTCTTTATCATACATGTGACAGGATTGCAAAAAGTGGAAACAGTACTATGAGGCAGTAGATAAAGGAGTACTTTTTGATAGTCTGTATATTCATATATGTGGACTAAATTAGGGTGAACCAAATTTAACACAAAATTTAAGGGTAACTTAACAAATAGCATTTCTAAGATATTTTGATTAGGTCAGTTGGTTTTTTAGTAGCTAAGACACTTCTCGTGTTTTGAAACTATGAATATGGGAAAAAGGCTTTTACTACAGTGTTTGCATGTGACATGCATTGTATGTTGTGACCTCTCGGATAATTGTTTTTATCAATAGATGGAAAGTTTGAATTATTTCAATAACTGGAGTTTTGCTTTTGAGAGGTCTTACAATGGAACTTAGGACCTACTATTTTGAGGGAATTTTTGCTATTTTATCTGTTTGGTCCTTAGTACAATTAAAATTTGGACAGATTTATTCTAGTTAAGCCATAAGTGTCAACATGTAAACTTGTTTTGATTAAAGAATTTTTCTATCAAACTTTACTAGTAAATTACTTCTTTGCTATTTATAAAAGTGTGTTGGAATTCTGGATTTCTTTCCAAGGGAGTAATTTCTTAGTTAACTTGGTAATAGAGATTATATTGTTTGGGGAGACAAGGAAACTAATAAGCTCAAAATGATGAAAATAAAATGTTATTTTTTTGTTCCCCCTCCCTTTTTTTTTTTTTTTGTGCGTGTGACCCAAGAGATCTATAAAGTTTTACCAAGAACCACAGAATATTCAGTTTCTGGAGATAAGTATGGGAGCACTCTGATAATCTGTCTGCTTGTATAGGCTGACCTTGTTTTAACCAGTTAATTTACGTGGTGTTAAAACACAGTAGTTGCTTTCTCTATCTTAACCCTCATATCAAGAAATTTTTCTCTTTGCCAGCAATTCACAGATAACTACCATAGTATGGTACTCTCAGAACCCTTAAGAAAGTCATAAAAGTCAAGAACTTTCAGGAACATTGGTTCAATTTAAATTGTGTATTTGGTCAAAACTCTACAGCTGAGTATGTCACTTAGTTGAGATAATTTAAATGAAATAGACTCCCTTCTCCACTAAAACCCCAAACCCCACTTTTTTGGTATGTATAAACAACTATTTCATTGCTGCTTTTTAAACCATTGAATAATGTTTAAAAGAAGTAAGTTATGCATTGCCCAGCAGAATCAATTGTTGGAAAATTTTCCCAGGTGCTTTGGAGAAAGTTCAGAAGTATCATCTGAATCAAAGAAACTAAATCAAACTTTATATATGTAAACAGCTTGACTGGAGTACCTTAAGCCTTATAATTACTATTATATCTGCTATTATATCCTGCCTGTGGTTTCAAATAGTAGGATACACTGTAGTGTACTCACACACACTTACCTGGTTGAAGATGTCAGGATGAGTTGGCTTATACAAGAGTAAAGGCTTTTACAGGGCTCTGTGAGGGCTTCACTAATAACTTAGTTTGTCCCATTGGCCAGAAAAAGGTTGATCTATTGGAAATAGCAAACCCATAATTACACCTTAAGAAATGAAGAAGCTGCTATATATAGGCAGAAATGTGTTCAAAATTGTGCTGTGTGATTCTTCAACCTTGGAGATGAAGACATTGTGATGGGATTGTGAGAAAGATCAAATTATCATTAAAGGGTACTGAAGTCTGAAAAAGATGTTTAAGGAAATAGGTTTTGACTTTCTAGTGATTTTGTGCATTTCTATCCACTATTATATCAAAATGTAATTTGTTTTAATAGAGGATGTTGATTAATAGTTCATGACATTTTCATATCTGCTTTTCCTAATTAGGTAAAATATGTAATTTAACAGTAATGTTATGTTTAATATTGCATTCTGCAGCTATAGAATTCCAGATTTAAACATCATTTATGCCTACTTGAAAGTTAGGAGTTTCTTTTGGTGGAGACCTGTGTAACTGGTGCACGATACATTGGCAAATTCTGGGAGTAGCTTGGTTGGCCGTTCCACTCTAGATTTCACCAGAAACGATAATAGATATCTGACCCTTTGTAATGTTGGTGGAAAAGTTAATCTTAAGGATAATATTCTCAATAAATGATAAAACAAGTATGTCAGTAGCAGTATTATTTTAACCAACAATCTTCATCCACTAAAGTGAATTGATTGGCACCGCACATGGATTAATGTTTCCATTACAGTTCCTTTTCTGGAATTTTCTGTTTTGAGAATGTAAAATGAAAATGAATAAAAGTAAAAAGACCCTTACATACTAATGTAAGACCTATAAGGAATGCAGTTTAAAAATTAAGCATTTATTTTTACTTCTGAAATTTAGAGGAATTGAGTAAATTGTGAATTTCCAATAGAATTTTAAATCAATTCAATTTAGCATCCTTGGAAACAAAAATTTAAGCAATGACATAAAGCAGCTGTGGAGGGACCGCTTAGTTCTTTATATTGATCCTCTAGTGTACTGATTGAATCAGTGGGTAAGAACATAGCTAGACATACCAGAAACAGGTGCTTGTGTACAAACCAAATTGGCTGTGTGGCATTTAAGTCCATAAAACATTTCACTGGCAAGTCTTTTAAACACAGGCTTATAGGCTTCTAGGCTTCATCAGTTTTTTGATTTATGTGGTAAATGTCTGTTCTTACCCATCTAGGGAATGTGGAATTCAGGTGAATTTAAATATAACCTGGAAGAAAGTGAAATTTAAATAATACATTTAAAAGTGAACCATTTTATAGCATTTCTATAAGTCTTAAACAGAAATACAGAATTAAATTTTTCACCAAAAAAGTTTCCCAGAAAACATTTTAGTATACATAAGCTACAATACTCCCTGATGCTCTCTAGACCTTGAAATTTTATAGTTGTGCTTTGGCCCAGAATAAGACAAGACAATAAATAGGATCACCATAGTAAGGGAGCCAAAGAATGAAGAGCTGGGCCAGAAAAACTTTAGTGGTGTTTTTTGTTTTTGTTGTTTTTGCATTTAGAATACTGGATATAATTGCCCAAGAATAAGTGAGCCAGAGCTAGCTAGCAATTCATAGGATCTTGATTTCCCATATCTCCCTGGTTATATTTTGATTTACAAAAAGTCAAGAAATGAAGCTTCATTTAAATGTTACTTCTGTAAAGATGAGTATATTTCCAAGATCTTCTTACATTCATTATGCAGTGAGTCTCACTAAAATGTTTAGTGCCTCATTTCTACCAAAACGTAAGAGCCCACTATGAGATTAAATTACATAATAGCTATTAATATTTATTAAATCTACTTTTCTTGGACTCATTTTTATTAGATATTTGAAAG
The DNA here is from genome assembly GCF_000325575.1 of Pteropus alecto. Taxonomy (NCBI): domain Eukaryota; kingdom Metazoa; phylum Chordata; class Mammalia; order Chiroptera; family Pteropodidae; genus Pteropus; species Pteropus alecto. The sequence continues at coordinate 4,497,302 of NW_006441071.1, forward strand.
ATCTTTACCTTGGAAGCCTCATGGTACATGGTGTAGCTCACATTCTTCAAAGAATTTTCAAAACACTTCCAGTGCTTGATGTATCAGTAACTGAATTTTGCTAATAATCATTAGCAAAAATCATTCTGGACACAAGGAATAGGCAAGCCAAAGACTGGGAGAAAATCAGAATACATGTACCTGACAAACGATTTGTATTCAGACTATAAAAGCACTCTACAACTCAGATAAACAACATACTTAAAAATGGGCTAAAAGCACTACATAAAGATTATACTTCAAAATAATATATTTCTAATCATTTAAATACAATCAAGTTACTTTGTAAGAAAATGTGTGATTTGAATTGGGGGGGGGGGTTAGATAACTTTAGTTGGTTGTTTCAGGTTGACCCTGGTCCTCTGGCATTGGAAATAAAGTAACCATCCAAGAGGACAGTTATTTCACTTTTTGTTGCTGGTTATTAATTAAAGGTTCCAGGATCAACATAAGGATAAGCAAGGAATTCCCCCAGTTTGTTGCCTTCTGAATCATAGTGGAGCATTCGGAAGCAAACATCACAAAAGAAACATGGGTCCTCTGGTGCAAAACTGTCATTGTTCGTCACCCATCTGTAGTTCAAAAAAAAAAAAAAGGTGTACATCATTACAATTAACTTTCTCAAACTTTAACATGCTGAAAGTTGTAAACATTTACACTATTGCCTTCTCATTCTAATGTTATAATCCTTTGTATGGTTAAAGGTATATTATATGTATATAATACACACAGATATATCACTCAATTCAAGGCAAAAGGGCAACTAACAAACACTGCAGAATGCTGTTTCTTTGAAAGACTTCTCCTTAAAGGTAAGTAGATTATAAACCTATACTTGAAAGCATCATACACTTGCCATGGCATAGCTACCCTCCAACTACTTCAATATGAACAATCATTTTCTTCTAAAAGGCCATCTTGAGAAACCATAATAAATTAGATGCTATAGACCGGATAAACTTTTTGCTTAATTTATCTAACTGGTAAATTAGTACTGGTTAATTTGAAAACTCCAGCTGTTTTACTTAGCATTCAGGATAAAATGTTAGAGTATATACTAATGAGAAATACGGGCAACATTATACAACTGAGATTTTGTTTTTTTGACCTGAGATGTTTGGTCACAGATGAAAATAACATTTTCCAGTTTATCTGAATTCTGCATCTCATGGAATGTTTTAACATTCTCTGATTTCCATTTTGATTTGATAACTGATTTATGTTTTCCTACTCATTAAGAAAATATATTGTGGGGAACCCAAAACAAACTGATGAGACTAAATTCTTCCCTTTTCCTCTGAATAGTTTTTTGACTCTGATCTGCAGTTAAACACAATCTAAACATGCAGAATCGCAAAGAAAAATTTTATAAAACCATATTTTGACCATTATATGTGAGATGCTGTGTTTTTTCTTTGAGAACTTGTAGATGAAGCTGATTTTGTAAACTAGACAAGAGGCAGAAAGAATGTGTGGCTCCCTGATGACACAGCATTGTAACCAGCCTAAAGTCTGACCTATACCTAGACTTCCACTATACGTGATGATTCATTTCCTTATTGTTTAAAAATAAGGTTGTAATGTACTGAACTAATGATCTGCAGCACTTCTCTACTAGATAAAACTCCACATATTGTTTATACCCCAAAGTATAAGTCCTCATGTTCAAAATAGAAAAGAAACGAAATGCCAAAAACAAATACCTCTCAAAAAAATACAGGTATCACCTACCTGGCTGTGTACATTTTACAAACAAAACATTTTCTGGTCCATAGCCAGTGCTTCTTGATAAGAAGGGGGTAAAGTGTCCTATCCAAGCAGTCATCACGATGCACAAGTCTTTTGTACATGAGAAAATAAAAATATTAAAGTGTAAATTTTTGTGATATGTAAATCAAATATATCTGTACCTCGACATTAACACAGTAGGCATATTTTTCAATTTTTTTCTTAAAAAAGATTTAGGTATAAACTGACTTGTTACAACAGGTTTGATAAAACTTGTGTTCCACAAAACCACCCCAAAAAACATTTTGGACCAAACAATGTTTTCTTTCCTATGAAACATTCCAAATCTCTTCATGGTGATGCGTACCATTACTAAGGGAGACATTGTATATGACATTTCTTGAATGTATTCCGGCAGAGAATCCTTGCTTTTTACTCCTTAGTACCTTTTTATGGAACAAAGTTTGAGTAACTTATTTATCCTATTTTATCTAGCTATTCTACCTAGATTAATGGGTTATGTGTTACAACATGGCTCTTGTTTACTGTCTCCTTAATTAAAATCCATATCTGGCTCCTGGTATAATGTGAATTGGTAGGACTTTAGTTTTAGGTGTCAAAATTAAGAATTTCAAGTGAAAGTCAATCTCCACTATGCCACTGATCAGCTGAGTGGGTTTAGGTAAATCCTTTAACCATGTTGGACCTCAGATTCTTCTGAAAAATGAAGGGACTGCACAAGAGTACTCTAAAGGTCCCTCACAGTTCTAAAATTTGATTCTTTTTTCTGTAAGGAGGGGTAGCAGTATATCAACATCAGAAAATGATTAATACATTTTTAACAGTTTACCAACTATTAAAATGGCACTGAATGAAATCCACCTGTGAGAAAAATGACCTGCGAGAGAAAAATGACTTGTAGTCTAAATTACAAGTTTCCTTGTGTTTAAGGAATGACTAAAGTAAAATCAGAAAAGTGGATTGTCTTCTATCTTACACTTATTATTCTGAGACACATTCCCCCTCATCTGAGTGGAAGAGCAAGCTTAGTAACATTTAAAGAACACATAATCAAAAAAATAAATATATAATTTTGAAAGTCATATAAATCTATACGGTTTATGAGCTCTCCTGGCTCTTGCTTCAGAAATTCTCCCATGGGGCAACTGATTTACATTCTTAACTATTTCTTTTTAATTTAGCTCCTCAACATCCCTCTGTAGAACTACTATAACTTTGGTTACATATTTAATGTTTGAATTATGAGGAGTTAGAATTATTACCACGTAAGCCACATAATTGACTATAGGTTTCTTTTACTGTGTAGCATTTTGTTTTCTAGCTAATTCTCTCATGTTTGCATTTGCTTAGCTTTCAATGTACCCATTACTAATTCAGTTCCCTGTTTTCTGACAGAAAAGTAAAAGTACTCTCTATATGGTATGCACCAACAGGAGGAGGTCTTGCAGCTCTAGATACCCTTTCCAAGTCCTCCGTCCTGCTCCAGTCTCTGGACTAAGTTGTTCTCCAGGTCTATTATACAGCCATCGTTCTGGGATTTCCCTTTCCCATCATTCTGAGAGTTCCTTTTATGTCTTATATCTATTCTGATTTGCATTCCATATTTTTCTTTTTCAAGGTTTAGTCTTTGTGTGAAGTACTTCCTCTTCTTGAGTAGCTTCCTGAGTTATCAGTGCATGGGAGGTAAATTTTTGGAGACTGGTCACTAAAACCCCCAAAAAGAAGCAGGGACTTTCTGAAAGCATTAGTTTCTATTACTGGTATAATAAATACATGGGTATATAATTGCTGCCTCTACCCCATCCCCCCCAAAAAAACTTAAAAATGGTCTCTCAAAAGAAATCAAACCAGGGATAGAGCAGGGCTTATTCCTATATATTAGTCCTTCATAATCTGAGATTTCCTAAATAAGGAAATGAATAGTCTTTTTCATGAGGAAGAAAGAAGATACCAGCTACACAAAATTTATAACTTTTCTTAAAATCCCATTTTAGACTACCTTAGTCCTTTCTACTTTAAATCTTTATCAAAGCATTAAGACTTCACATTTGTCAAATGTTAAAATTACTCTTCTCTTCTCCCAGTTCCCTTTTATCTCCTTAAAAATTTTGGCAAAAGAAAAGAAACCTAGAAATATTGCTGCAAATTTGCAGAGGGCCTATATGATATACAGAGTGGATGACTGTTACCTGAATAATAGCTAATATACAAATGGTGATACTTTAAAAAGTATTTATAGATTTTAATGCTTTAATAAACAGTATTTATTATAGGTTTTCCAAAAAATAAACAATAAAGGATGAGAAGCTGGTGATTGCACAGAAAGCATTTAGTTTTGCTGTTCTCAAGCCAAGCTGCAGGGATACTTATTTTTATTCTTTTAATTTAAAATTTAAAAAAGACCTACTTGTGCTTTCATACTGTGAAATAAGGAAAAGGAAAACAGAATAAAATGTTCTGAGCGCTGTCACTTACCTTATGTCGGTAATGACAACAACATGTTCACAGTCTCCCTGGTGACAGTACAAGTAGGGAAAACCCAGTTTAATATACAAGTCATTGAATGTGAAATCTTCCATTTTAGCAGTCTGAAACTTTCCATAGCCTCTATCATGGGACTCTGACCACTCAATGATAGTTCTGAGGAGAGAAAAAGGCAAGGAGGGATATATCACTGCTCCACAAAAAACTAAAAATGACAGAAAACAGTTTGTGATTGCAGAATTTCACAAAACCTGGCTCTCCCAATTAACTGGGCAGTTGCCATCTTGATGAAAATCTTACTGGTTGGTACATGTTGGAATTAGGAATTCTAAATTTCTATTCATCAGAGCAGTTCTCAAAATATGGTTCTTGAGACTCCACAGGGGTTTGTGAGGTCAAAATTATTTTTACAATAATCCTAAAATGTCATTTGCCCTTTCAGCTCTATTCTCTCACAAACGACTAGTTTTCTGGAGGCTATGTGACATGTGTTATCACTTTAGATTAAATGGAAAATGTAGAACAATGCCATTCTTTTGTTTTGCTTTGGAAAACAGTTATTTTTCATAAAAATGTTATTAATGTTAGCATGTAATGGGATTATTTAAATTTGTTAATGTTTAAAATATTTCTTAGTTTCAATTGCTAATATGGTAAATATTGATAGCTATTACATAAACAAAAGCTTTGGAGTCCAATTATTTGCAGTATAAAGGAGTGCTAAGACTGACAAGTTTGAGAACTGCCACATTAGAATAGATACAAATGGCTGTAATAAAAGAGAATTTATTAAACATTCAGAAAAAAATATATATATACATACTCTAGCTTCTAGGACACTGATAAGAAAAGTATGGTCTAATTAACATGATATTAGATATAGACTTAAGCAACCATATATATCACCTAGGGCAAATAGCAGTATACACTGGACAAGCAGAAAAACAAAGATTAATTTATTGTTATCACCTAATAATTAGAACAGATATTAAAATATTTAAGTGAGATTTCACTGTTTTTTAGATGTATCTAAGGCCTAATACAAGATTTACTCTAATTTCTAAAATAGTAGATAATACATTTAAAAAACAATTCTAGACAGCTGGCAAAGATCTTAAAATGATCTATGTATGTTTTTGGTAGGAAATTTTTCTTGGAGTAAAAAAGTTTTGATTAACTTACTAGTACCCAGACTAACAAGATGAAATAACTTTGAAAATATTTTTTTAATTGAGAGAATTTTTGACCCCAATCAAAAAAAACCTAGCAAAGTAATTCCTTGGCAAAGATCTTTAAGAGACCAATAATAGGATTTGTAAAGATAACACCATTTTGAGAACCAGAACTAGGAAAGACTTTGAAAAGATTTTTGGAAACTATACCTGCTCAAATCTCTGCACTCAGGGTATCTTTTATCATTGTAAAATGTTCCTTCAAAATAAAAGAAGGCTGATTTGTATAGATCCTACGAGAAAACAGATAGTATTGAAAGTCTACTATTAACAATTATGATATTGCTCTAAGAATTCAAAATTGGTATGTCATAAAAACACACTAATCTGTTTAACAGTAACTTCCGAATATGCTCAGCTCATTAATAACTGAACAGTGATATCTTTGGTGTTTCCCCAGTGATGATAACAATGATTGTGGAGTTATGTTTATCTGTCGTTTAAAAAATATTTTCAATGAAGTATCACAGCACTTACACAACTTGTCTGAACCCTTAGGTTTCTTAACTTTCAGTCTACCAGACTTTCTATCAGAGCGGTGTCTCTTAACCCTAACTGCATAACAGAATCACAAAAACATCAAAGACCAAGTCTCACTTCAGATACATTAAAAAATGAAAGTCTGTGAGGATGTGGCCCAGGTACCAGTGTTTTCCCAAGCTCCCCAGGAGATTAAAATGTACAAGCAGCATTGAGAACCACTGTTAGACTTGTCTTTTGCTGTAGGCTTAGACTCCGGGGTGAGGGTAAGAAGACCTGTGTTCCTTTTTCCTTAATCTATACCTCCTCCTCAGACCTCAGTTTCCGCACCTGTAAAAGCAGAGTAATATCCAGCATTCTATCTTACAGGATTGTGATGAGAATCAAAAGCAGGTTATGAACTATAAAAGATATATAAACTTCAGGTATTAAAGCAATTTTACCTTAAGATAACCTAATTTCTCTGCTGCTTCTTTAAATTCTATTTTTCTTTCTTATCTTCATTCCCCTGTTTACAGATCATCTGGTGTTGGTGTCAGACACCCTTATTAGATTCTTTCTCCTTGGACCACTCGCTACATCTCCCTGACTCTCTGTTTCATGTAAAATATGAGTAAAGTATTACCTTTTCCCTAGGTGGCCTCAGAGGTAAAAGGATATAATGTACTATATAATGCCATGTCTAGCTGCTGTTAACACAAAATCTGCCACTTAATATACATCTAAACTCTCAAAGAAGTAAGCTAGGATCCAAAGTAAAGGTTCTGAAAAAATGACTATTGCCTTATTTTGGAAAAAAAACAAAGTTTAGTGTATATAAAATTTTGTTCATTACAAAATGTTCCTATAGAACTTCAAGTGATTTAGGTACATAAGGGCTCAGAGTCATCACTGCAAAACTTAGTGCCTGTTCACCAAGTAAATAAAAGGGTCGAGAAAGAGGTCTCAAGCCAGGTATAATGCCAATATGGCAAAAAAAGAACATGGGGCTTTGAAAGCTAGTTGACAAGCGTCTGAATTCAGCCTCCACCGGTGCTTACTGAACATGGGCAACTCATGACAATGCTCTGACCCGTCTTTTTCTTACCTGTAAAATGGTGATAATTCTTTCTAAAGATAGTATATTATACATCTAGCATATGGTAAGTACTCAATAATCAGAGGATATTATTTTACTAGATGGAAGAAGCAGAAACAATAACAGATGTGTAAACATTTTAAAATAAGACATTGGGTCATCTAGCCCCCTGCTTAGAAATTTGCTGAAGGCATCAGTACTGATGTACAAGCAATAAACCAACCAAGGCTGGTTAAAAACACCTCCCAGAGTTCCTGAAACTAAAGCTGATTTCTAGATCTGACACAAAATCACTGTGAGTACTGATGACAGTTGGAATGAAAAAGATGAATTCAGATTTTTCTTATTAAATTGATCTTATAATTTTTACAGTGACACCTTTTGCTGGTAGGGTTGAAAAACGAGAAGACTGCTTCTCCTTTAAAAGAAGAATCACTTATTTTCTGGTCTGCATACAGCCTTGAATATATCCACTTGTTTCTCTTTAATATTTATCTCCAAGAGCATCAACATGGCAAACCTGAAGAACCCAAATATCTTGAAACCATTTCAACCTAACTCAAAAACTATGTAAGTGAAATTTATGTGAGTCATGATGCTGGTCTCATGCCAGTCATCAAGAAGGCCAGAATATCGCCAGCCTTAGGGGGGCACAGAGAGACATACAAATAATAATAGCATATTATTATAAGCACTCTAATGGACAAATGAAATGGTGCCAGAGTGGCAAAGACAGGACAGTCAGGAAAAATTTTATATAACAAATGAGTTTTCAGCTGGGTTTGAAAACTCCCAGATGGATGGAGGGAGGGTAAGGGCTTCCTACCATGTTCAAACACTCAGAGGCACAAAAAAGTATGGTATGCTTAAGATAAACACATTCATTGTTGAAGCACAGGGTATCTAAGTAGGGAGTGAACAGTATGGAAAGTTAATATTGGAATTATCATTACAAAAGGCCTTATATGTCAGCCTAAGAAGTCGGATTATAGGCAATACAGACCCACTGAGATTTTTAGATCAGAGAATGACAGGATCAATTTCTTTTTAAATATTTTATTTTTTAAAGAACAGTTTTAGGTTTACAACAAAATTGAGAGGTAGGTACAGAGACTTCCCATATACTCCCTGCCCCTACACATGCACAGACTCTCTCCATTATCAACATCATTCACCAGAATAGTACATTTGTTACCAAGGATGAACGCGCAATGACCCATCATTATAATCACCCAACGTCCACAGGATTCACTCTGGGTGTTTGATTTGATTTTGAAAGGCAGCTTGAGTACCATATATAGGAAGGTCTAAAGATGGGAAGACCCGTTAGGAAGTCCTAAATAAAATATATGGCAATGGAAAAAAGGAGTCTGGAGCTATCATGGCAGAATAAACAGGAATGAAAAGGGAGTTTCAGCTGAAGAAAAAAGGAGACGGTAAAATAATGAGTTTAATTTTAATTTAAACATTGAGCTTGAGTTATCTGTGGTTCATTCATTTAGTTAACAACTATTTGGGCACTTCCTTTGTGCCACACATCATCAGAGGAATAAAGATATATATATCACTGAACAAATCAAAGTCCCTACCCTGATAGAGTTTATATTCAAGTTAAGGAAGACATACAAATACATGATGTGGGTAGTGATGAGAACAATTAAGAAAAATACAGCATGACAGGGGAAGAGAATACTAATCTGGATGCTGTAGGAAAAGACCTCTCTGTCAAGGTGACATCTGAGACCAGGAAGAAACAAAGGAGTGAGCATCTAAACATCTAGGTGAAAACATTCTAGGCTGAAGGAATAGAAGATACAAAGGCTCTGGGCAGGAGGAGCCTGCTTGGTATATGTAAGAAACAACAAGAATGACAGTGTGGTTCTATAGCTATGACTATCTGAACGAGACCACCCAGAGAGAATACACAGAGGAGAGGTCTGAGGATGGACTCATGTGGCTTAATAACATTTATAAGTCAGGAAGATGAGAAACATCCAGCAAAGGAATTAAAACTCAATTTTCTTCAGACAGGGAGAAAATCAGGTGGGAGTAATACCCTAAAAGCCAAGTAAAGAAAATGTTTCAAAGAAGAAGGAATGTTTGTTTGTGTCACGTAATGATGAGAAATCGATTAGGTGAGAACTAAGAGTCTATGGTGGCATCAATAAAAGTGATTTTGGTGGAATGGTGGGGAACGAAAAGGAGTTCAAGACAAAATGGGAGGAGAAAAAGAGAAACAATGAATTTAGATTCTATTATTAACTCATTAATTCGAGTCAGTTTGCTGAGAAGGAAGCAGAAAATTGAGATGGTAGCTAGAGGAAGACACACTGTCAAGAAGAGGTTTTAGGGTGGGAGATATTATAATACATCTGTTTTCTGATAGGAGAGCCAACTGAATGGGGAAAAAACGCTGATAATACAGAGGCAACAGGGAATAATTACAAGAATAAAGTCCTTGGTTATGCAGTCAAGGATGGAATCCAGTGGACTTATAGACTGGCCTCAGATAGCAGCCCATTTATTCCATACATTGTTAACAGGTGGAAAAGGCAGGGTGCATGGGCAGATGGGTAAATGTGGGCGAGAGATGATGGACAATTCTTTTCCGATAACTTTATTTTCTCAGTGATGTAAATAGCAAGGTTTCCAACTGATGGTAAGCCAGGAGGAAAAGATGCTGACAGTTTTATAAGGAATAAAACAGTTGCCTTGAAAAGTGGCAGAGTGAATCAACTACAGAAATGCAGTAAAAATGCCAGGCAGCACTGAGGCTAAGTGGAAATGTCCAGTAGGCACTTAAAATAATGGTCTGGAAATCAAGAGAGATGTGGCTACAGAGAGATTAACAACAACTGGAGTATGCTTAAAACTATGAAAATTCAGGGAAAGATCGGGGTAAGAATTTAGAATAAGAACAACTAAGATGAAACGAAGCTATAACATTTAAGTGGCAGGTTGCACAGGAACCAGCAAAAATAGAGACTGTGATGGTTCTCGTCCAAACTCTATGTCCATTCTAGCTGATCCGAATATCTTTTTATTGATCTACAAGAGATGCTGCCTCTCTTAAGTGGGCCAGTCAATCTGAGGTCGTCTTCTAGAGTTGAACTAGGTAACAGAGTTAGTTCGAGCTTACCCTATGATAAAATTCAGAAGGATCAAGGCCCTACTACTTTACTGAAAACCTCATGGGTGGCTAAATCTACCATTTTTCTCTTTCTGTCCTTATCCAATGGGTATGTAGGGTTTTCTCTGTCCTTTTGAGAGTACCAGCAACGACCAACATCAGATGCTATGTCCCTGTTTGGTACTGGTCACTGGACTGACAGGTCCTTCTATGTGTAGTGGGACTCTCGGATAGACTCCAACCCTTTATTGAGGGCGGTTAGGACCATCAAACTCATATAGAGTTTGAAAGAGGAGAGAGTTTGAACAGCAAATTCAAATGCTACAGTGAGGTTAAGCTGTATGAATATGAGAAAGAGATCAATTGGTTAAACAATTTGGTGGTCACTATGACCTTAGAAGGAAAAATGTACATAGACTGGTTGAGAAATGAACATGAGATAAGGAAATCAAAACTGACTATAGCCTAATCTTTGAAAAGGTCTTGATGACAAAGATCAAGGAAGAGACAGGCTTGAGGGAATGGTTAGAAGAAAAAAGTATTTACTGGAATATTTATGATTCTGCTAGAGTCATCATTACTTCCTTAGCTTATTATTATTATTTCTACTTGCTTTATGGGGGTAAAAAAAATATCACCTTACTTTGCTGATGTGCTCAGGGGCTTGGTCAGGAGTGCTGCTGAATTCCCCACCAATCTGGAGGTCACTGACACAGCAAATTGAATCCCTTAGTTCCGTGAGTTTTTGACTGCCCAATACCAGTATTGTCTGGTATGGTTTGTGTTCTTTGTGCTAAAAGTCAAACAGTAAATAAGTGTCCACTTAGAAACAAGCAATTAAATATAAATCCTGTCATGATCACATCCAAATTGAGTTACTGATTTTCTTAATTTAAGTTAGGCCCATAACTTAACATAACATAACTTTTCTCTGTTTTCTTAAATTCTCTATTTGTCTATCTGGCAACCATTAGTTATATGTCACAGCCTTTATTGGGGTTTCTGCGGGAAAGGCAAGAACTAATGGCCAAAGCTGTTAACATCTCCTCTAGGATTCAGAGCCTATACTCTGAAACTACCTCCTTTAATTCTCACACACCAAGCCAACACTTCCACTATCCTAAATCAAGGGCCAAGTACCAGACAACTACGGACCACTCCTATGCCCCAGAGCCCACTAGAATTATTCAAACTAGCCAACCCTAAACTGTTCATCCTGCCCTGCCTTGCCTTTCCCGCAGAAACGCCAATAAAGGCTGTGACATATGCCTTCCCCTCCCACTTTTCTGCCTCCTGACTGACACTGGCAATTCCTCTTTGACCCTGCTTAGCACGGTGTATCCCCTCTCTCCTCAGGAAATGTAAGTTATGAAAATCTTCAATGGCACTGGCCTCTAAGTGTTGTCACTCAGTCGTTCATAAATAAGAAAACCATGGATACAACTGACACACTTAGAGCTATGGTCTGAATGTTTGTGTCAGCCCAAGATTCACATGCTGCAATCCTAACACCCAAAGCAATGCTGTTAGGAGGTGGGGTCTTTCTTTGGGAGGTGATTAGGTTATGAGGGTAGAGCCCTCATGAATGGGAGTAGTGCTTTTTAAAAAAGAGATCCCACAGAGCTAGCTCCCTAGCCTCTTCTGGCACGTGAGAATTCTTCAACCCAGAAGAGGACCCCCACCTGACCATGCTGGCACCCTAATCTCGGACTTCCAGCCTCCCAAACTGTGAAAAATAAATTTCTGTTGTTTATAAGCCACCTAATCTGGGTTACTTTGTTATTGCAACCAGGATGGACTGAGACACTCGGCAATAGAACTTTTTTAGTTTAAGCTAGTGTACAATCAAGATGCTACTAAAATGATATTAGCATGAAGAGGCTTTGGATTATAACTTCATCTAACAGCACTGTCTTAAAATTTTCTGGAAGTTACCTCATTGTAGTGAAGCAATCTATTTACTACCCGAATGTTACATATAACTCAGATCTTTGAGTAATTAGTACTAACTATATCCCAGATGCTTTATAAAAGCTCAATAATTCACAAGTGCAATTTATGTATAGCAGTATTTCAATGAAATCTTATCAAAGTTTATGACATACCTATTTAGGAAATCAAGAATACACACACTCTGGGCGTGGATAGTTCTTTTTATTAGAGACTCCTAAGGAACTCCTAGATACCCCTGACCTGTTAACTTTCTACATTTTCATCAAAGATGAGCATCTTTAGTTAGTTCAGTAACTTCCCAAGTATTTCTAAAGTGGTGAACCTACCTTTTCACCAGTCACCTACTGGGAAAAAAATATAAAATACCCTCAAGAATTCATATAATTAGAATCATTGTAAATTTCTCTATACTTTCAGCTGCTTCCAGTGCAGAAACCAGGGTATACATTACAAGAATTAAATTGTAATCCTATTTGTCAAGATATTACTTGAAATTTGCCTTATTTATAATATTCTTTATTAAAACAAAACAAAAAACCCAAGAATATAGACAAGATGCCAGATACAATAGCATATGCTTGCATTTATTTTGAACCCTAAGGTATGTAACTCTTCAAATAAATAAACCTTTTGACAAAAATCACTCGTATTATTTGTGAAATCCAAAAGGGTTTACTACTGACCTTATGAAATATAACAGGATACAAAATATTCACAGATAGGATAAGCTCCCCTTCTTCAATCATGTCTGCTGGATTTTCAGGCTTTTTCCCTATGGCATGTGACTCCTGAAGGAAGAAAACAAATTAACAAGAGACATTAAAATCAGGCACTGTGGACTCAGATAAGAGACAGTGTGGAACAATGACATAAACAAGAACTTGAGTCACACAGCCCTGGGTTTGACTCCTAATTCTACTTTAAGAAAAATGTTAAAACCTCTGACAGCTTTGGTTTCATCTACTATAAAAAAACAAAAATACTTATTTTATAGAACTTTTGCTGGGAATGTGTACATAAAGCATCTAGCAAGATGTCTGGTACTAAATGCTTAGCAACTGATGATAAAACAGGAATATCAACTAATGTTGGCATAACAATGGCATTTACAGATATTAGTACTTTTATATACCTCCTCTTCCATTATTATGAAAGCCATTAGACAGATGAAGCTCAGAGGTTCAGATTTACCCAAGGTAAATCAACAAGTTAGGATGCAAATATTGCTCTGTTTGGCTCAAAAACCCTTGCTTTTTACAACACTGTTATATCTTTAATATACCACACTCTCTCTTTTATATGTGCTTCATAACTACAAAATGGGAGCTGCCAGGGAAACTGGTTAAGTAAAGGTGCAAAAGATGTTTTAAAAATAAGTGGGAGTGATGTCATGCAAAATGGTGAGTAGGAAACTCTAGGGACCAGTACCTTCACCACAGCAACCAATAAGATAAGAAAGACTGGAATCAATTATTTTGGATCTCTGGAACTTCTATCAACCAGGGGAATGCTTGGTGATCTATCATAAGTAAGCAGCAGGTGCAAACCAATCACCATTCTCTCATTCCTCAGCTCTGCTGAAGATGTGGAGATAGCAGCCTGTGTTACTGGAAATGACGGCTGAGCCAGGATTGGCAGTAGGGACCTTGCTCTCCAAAATTTGGGGGTTGTGCTTTGGCTGGGCTGGCAATAGCCTAAGGGCCTGGTGTAGACACTTGCCTTGGTTTTGGCTCCCTTGCCAGCAGTGGCTTTCTCTAGCAGCAGCTCTAACAAAATTTACAGAGAAAGGAACCATTTTTCTCATTTGTGGAAGCAACATTTAAGAAAACTTGGTCAGGACACTGGCTGACCACAGAGATAATGAAACAGAAACATCAGTGACTATACACAACAAGGAACATACACACTGGTAAAATAGTTTGGAAAAGTCACAAATAGATAGTTCTAGTCCTCAACAAGTGAAAAACATAGTGTCTAGTTCACAACAAAAACTTATAAAACAAACAAACGGGAAAATATGATCTATTCACAAGAAAAAAAAGAATTTGACAGAAACCACACTTGATGAAGCAGAGGTGTTGAAATTAATAGTCAAAGATCTTAAATCAATGGTCTTAAATGCACTCAACAATGATCTAAAGAACACTTGACAGAAAACTAAAGGAAATCAGGTTTCTCAATAAGATTAACAGCCAATTTCTCACCAGAAACTATGGAGGTAAGGCAGTGGGACTACATATTTTAAGCCATGAAAGGAAAAAATATCAAGAATTCTATACCTGGCAATACTATCCTATAGGAATGAAGAAGGAATTAAGACATTTTCAGATAAACACAAGCTGAGGGAGTTCATTATCAATACATTTACCCTATAAGAAACGCTAAAGGGAATTCTTCATTTGAAATGAAAAGACTAGAGATTAGCTTGAATTAATAAGAAGAAATAAAGAACACTGGTAAAGCGTTATTATTACCTAATGATGTAGGTAAACATGGAAGCCAGCATTACTGCACTTTTGGTTTTAATTTTTTTCCAAAAGCAAATGCATAAAACAATATTTATAAATTTATGTTAACAGACACATAATATATAAAGACATACTCTGTGACAATAACAATATAGAGATAGAAGGAGGGAAATGTATAGGAACAGTGTACGTATCTTTCCAGATATTACTGAAACAGAGTTGGTATTATTCGAATTAGGTTGTTAAAATCTTAAGATGTTCACTGTAACCCCCAATGTAATCACTAAGAATATAAGTAGGGAAGCAAAATAATATACCACAAAAATTCAACTTAATACAAAAAGGGCAATAATGGAGTAACTGAGGAACAAAAATATATATGACATACAAATAACTAAATGGCAGAAGTAAATCGTTATCAGGAATTACTTTAAATGTAAATGGACTAAACGCTCCTATTAAAAAAGCAGAAGACTGCCAGACTGAAAAAAAAGAAACGTGATCTATTTATATACTGTCTACAAGAGACTCACTTTACATATGAAGTCACAAAAAGGTTGAAAGTAAAAGGACAGAAAAAGATATCCCATGCAAATAGTTACCAAAAAAACAGCTGAAGTAGCAATACTTACATCAGGCAAAATAGACTTTAAATCAAAGGCTATAACAAGAGACAAAGAAGAATGCAGCAATTCCACTTCTGGATATGTATCTGAAGAAATTCAGAACACTAATTTGAAAAGACATATGCATCCCTATGTTCACTGCAACATTATTTACAATAGCTAAGATATGGAAGCAACCTAAGTGTCCATTGACAGACTAATGGATAAAGATATGGTACATATATAACATACAACAGGATGCTACTCAGCCATAAAAAAGAATGAAATCTGTGATAACACGAATGGACTTAGAGAGTATTATGCTAAGTGAAGTAAGTCAGACAAAGAAAGACAAATACCATATGATTTCATTTAGATGTAGAATCTAAAAAAAACAAAACAAAATAAATGAACAAACAAAAAAGAAACCAACTCACAGATACAGACAACATTTTGATGGTTGCCAGATGGGAGGAGGGGTTATGGGGATGGGTGAAAAAAGGGAAGGGATTAAGATGTGCAAATTATCAGTTATGAAAACAGTCACGGGGATGTAAAGTACAGCATAGGGAATATAGTCAATAATATTGTAATAACTATGTATCATGTCAGATGGGTATTAGACTTATCAGGGGGATCATTTTATAAATTATATAAATGTCTAATCATTATGTTATACACTTGAAACTAAGATAATATTATATGTCAACTGTAAATAAAAAAAAAAATTATTTAAAAAGAAGAAAACAACAACAACAAAAACCTCCTAACAAAGAAAAGCCCAAGACTAGATTGCTTCACTGGTGAATTCTACCAAACAGCAAAGAAAGTTAGTAACACCAATACTTCTCAAAGTCTTTCAAAAAATCTGAGGAGTTGAGGGAATGGCTCCTAAATCATTCTATGAAGTCAGCTACCCTGATACCAAAGTCAAACAAAGACACTACAAGAAAACTAAAGGCCAATATCCCTTATAATTGCAAATGCCAAAGTCAACAAAATACTCGCAAACTGAATTCAACAGCATATTAAAAGGGTTATATATCACAACCAAGTGGGACTTATCCTCAGGATGCAAGGATAAGTCCAACATATGCAAATTGATCAATGTAATACACACTAAGAGAATGATGGAAATTCATCATCTCAACTGATGAAAGAAAGCATTCAACAAAATCCAATACTTTTTCATGATAAAAACACTTCATAAACTAAGAATAAAAGAGGATGTCCTCAACATGATAAAGGCCATATATAAAAAACCCACAGCTAAAATCATATTCAATGGTGAAAGACTGATAAGGATGTGCATTTTTGCTACTTACATTCAACACGGTACTAGAAACCAGAGCATTCAGGCAAGGGTTGAAAAAAAAAAGGAAAAAAGGAAAAAAGGAAAGAAGACAGAATGAATGAGCAACCAAATTAGAAAGGAAGAGATAACGTTATCTCTGCAGAGACATGACATGCATGTTCTATGTACAAAATCCTAAAGAATCTACCAAAAAAAAAAAAAGACACGTTAGAACTAATAAACAAATTTAGCAAAGCTGCAGGATATAAAACCAACATACAAAAATCAGTTGCATTTCTACACAGTAGCAAAGAACAGTTTTTTGAAATTATATTAACAATTACATTTAAAATAGTACTAAAAGGAATAAAATGCATAGTAATAAATTTAACAAAAGAGATGAAAGACCTGTATACAAAACACTGAATGAAATTAAAGACAACCTTAGTAAATTGAAAGACATCTCTTATTCATGGATTAAAGACTTAATATTAAGGTGATAATACTACATACAAATTCAATGCTATCCCTATCAAAATCTCGATGGCTTTTTTTTTTTTGCAGAAATAGAAAAACCCATCCTAAAATTCATGTGGAATTTCGAGGGATCATGAATCCTCAAAACAATCTTGAAAAAGAACAAAACTGGAAGACTAACATTTCTAAGTTTCAAAAATGACCACAATACTAGAGTAATCAAAACAATGTGGTATCAGCATAAGGACAGACGTATAGACCAATGGAATAGAACTTAGAAATAAACTTTATGTGCAACTGACTTTCGACAAAGGTGCCCAGATCATTCCATAAGGAAAGGCCACTCTTCAGTTAGTGCTAGGAAAACTGGATATTCACATGCAAAAGAATGAAGTCAAACCTTTTACTATATATAAAAATTAACTAAAAATGGAACAAAGGCTTAAACTAAGAGCTACAAGCATAAAACTCTTAAAAGAAAACACAGGAAAATCTTCATGATATTGGATGACAGTTTCTTAAACATGACACCAATTACACAGATAATAAAAGAAAAAAACATAAACTGAACATCTAATTTTAAAACTTTTGTATATCAATAGACACTATCAAGAGTGAAAAGACAATCCATAGAACGGGAGAAAACATTTTAAAATTATATATATGGTAAGGGACTAGTATCCAGAATATATAAAGAACTCTTACAACTCAAAAATAGACAAACACTCCAATTAAAAAATTGGAAAAACTTGGATATTTCTCCAAAGAAGATATACAAATAACCAACAAGCACATGAAAAGATGCCCAACATCACTAATCATTAGGGAAATGCAAATCAAAACCATAATTAGATACCACTTCACACCTACTGGGATGGCTATTATCAAAACCCAGAAAATAGTAAGTACTGACAAGGATGTGGAGAAATTGAACCTTCCTGCATTGCTAGGGGGAATGAAAAATGATGCAGACACTGGAAAACAGTTTGGTGATTCCTCAAAATGTTAAAATAATAATTATCATATGACCAACAAATTCCATTCCTAGGTTTATACTGAAAAGAACTGAAAACAGACTCAGATATTTGTACATTAATGTTCACAGCAGCATTATTTACAATAGCCAAAAAATGGAAAAAATGCAAATATTCATCAACAGATGAGTGGATAAACAAAATGTGGTATATCCATACAATGGAATATTATTCAGGTATAAGAAGGAATGAAGTTTTGATACATGCTAAAGCACAGATGAACCTTGAAAACAGTTTGTTAAGTAAAATAAGCCAGACACAAAAGGACATACATTGCATGATTCCACTTATATGAATTATCTATAACAGGCAAATTCAGAGACAAAAAGTATAGCAGGGCTTACCAGGGGCTGGGGGAAAGAGAATGGGGAGTTATTGTTTAATGAGTATAGAATTTCTGGGATGATTAAAGTTTTGGAAATAGTGATGATGGTTACAAAGCATTGTGAATGTATATGCCACTTAACTAAGCATTTAAAAGTGGTTAAAACAGTAAATTTTGTTATATATTTTAGCACACATACAGACACACACACAAAAATGGGAGAAACAATAGATGTCCTTATATACTATTAAGTGTCCAATAGTGTCTGGCACATAGAAGGTCCTCAAGAATATGTACTGAATAAACCTATCACATCTGCTAACATTTAATTCCACATTACCATCTTGAATTTTTCTGAGGGTTTTACATAAGAGATGATGGATTAAGAAAAAAAAATGTGGTTAAACCAAAATCAGGAGCAGAACAAAAAATACAAATAGGGTGGCTAACAAGCATGAATTTAGCCTAACACAGAGAGCAAGACCAAGCCAAATGAAAAACAAAGGCAGAGATCTAAGAGTAAAATAAGCAATCACTTGAATTCTGAGGATCTTTTTCTCCTACTAGTTCCCAGTCCCAGTGGCATTGCTCTAGTTTCCTTTTAATTAAGCATATCTAATATAAAGTTACCATACAGTCATCACTAACACTCACTTCGTGATAGAGTTTATTGTTTCTTGGCAAAAGGTGAAAACGTTGAGACTCTTACCATTTCGTAAGCAAATGTTTCTTGTCTGCAGACACGATCTATCGTTATGGTTTCTTCCCGATGTTCCAAAAGTTTCTTTCTTACTCTGTTATACATAGAAGAAAAATTAAACTTCATTCTTTACTGGGGCTTCAAAATCATCTGTAATATTTAATTGTTTTATTTTGAACTAATTTTAGACTTAAAGCTGCAAAAATAGTACAAAGAGTTCCCTTACTTGTATCTCTCACCTAGCTTCCCTTATGTTAACCACTTACATGATCACAGAATAATTATCGAGACCAGGAAATAAACATTAATACAGTATTATTAATCATAGACCTTTTTTAAACTTCACAAGTTTTTAAACTGAATGCCTTTTTTCTGTCCTAGGATCCTATGCAGGATGCCCCACTGCATTTCTTATTTCTCCCTTTTCCTCCAGTCTTTTATAGTTCTGCAGTCTCTCCCTGTCTTTTACAATCTTGACACCTTTGAAGAGCTCTAGTTATTTTGTAGAATGTCCTTCAATTTGGGACTGAATGCTGTTTCCTCATGATTGGAGTAAGCCTATACATTTTTGGCAAGAATATCACAAGAATGATGTTGTACTTCTCACTGTTATCACAACATTCATGATATTAATATGTCTTATTACTGGAGTTGTTTACCTTGATTAAGTTCTTGTCTGCCAGGTTCCTATTTCCTTTGTACTTGATAAGTATTTAGGGGAGATACTTTGAAACTATGCAAATCTTGTTTCTCCTTAAATTTTCATCCAGGAATTTTAGCATTCATCAGATTCTGTCTGCAACATTTATTACTGTGATATATATCTAGTAGAGATTCTCAATTTCCCTCATTCTACATTTATTCATTGACATTATGAGGAAGACCTCTTTCCTCTCATTATTTGATCATTGACATTGGCATGAACTCATGTTTATTTTACTCTATAGGATAAAATCTACTATTAACATTAGTTTGTTGCTCTAATTGTTCTAGTTTTGTCCATTAGGAGTTCCTTTAATTTAGCTCCAGTTCTTTCAACAAGCCATCATCTTTTTTTTTTTTTGCCTTTTTTTCCAAAAGCCATTCTTTTTTTTTTTTTTTTTTTTTTTTAGCACATTTCCTTCCTTTCTGGCACCCTAAGATGCTCAAGGCTCATCCTGTATTTCCCTGTCTCGGCCCTGGAATGAACCACTTTTCCTAGGAGCCCTAGTTCCTTTAATGGAGAGAAGTGTTTGGAGAGCAGTATCTGGGCACCAGACAATCTCGTCATTACTACAGTCACTGCTTCTAGGCTTCTCAACAGAAAAAGGTAGGAAACTCATATGTGTACCAACCCACACGTGTACAAATATCTGTATTTTGGTACTTTTCTATCTGTTATATATTTAAAACCATGAGTTAATACTGATACTTCCAACCTCAAACTAAAATCACAGGATTCATTTTAGCTTTTAACCTTTCCTTGTTTATAACTTCTGCCTCCACAGGTGAGAAACTCAACTTCCATTATTTACAATCTATTAACTTATCTGTTTAACTCTAGAAAATAGTTTTAGAATTGCTAACCAACATCCCTGTGAGAAACACTATCTCATGAACAGTTCTTTAGTCTTTAGCCTTACAGCAGTGAATCAAAATATGCTTTTGTACAAAGCTCAGATTAGCTTTTTCCTCCCCCATTTTCTTCAGTGTCATGATGTTATTCATTTGTAACACATTTCACTTGTTAGCCTTGTATTCTATTCTGAGTTCTCCCACCCAATTAGTTAAAACCTAACTGTCCAATTACTTTGGAGGTACGTGAAAGACATGTGAAACATGATAGTTCTAAGATTCAATACACACACACACACACACACACACACACACTCTCTCTCTCTCTCTCTCTCTCTCTCTCTCAGTGAAGTGTCATTCCCTCTCTGTCCCTACTACCCTGTTCCCATTCCCTTCTTACTTTCTATCCCTTTACTACTCCCCAACTCTGCAGGTAACCAATCTCTATAGTTCTGATTTATCCTTTCCATTTCCTTTGTTCAAATCACCAGACACCTATGTATTTTTTTATATTCCTTTCTGTATCAGTCTGAGTTCAATTAGAAAAAAAATTAAAGAGTAATTTGAACGAGAAAGTTTAAACTAAAATATTATGAACTTTAACAAAGGGCTGGAGTAATGAAGGATTGGCAAGTAAAAAGTAGACAACTCTAGAGAAAGAATACAGAAATAAAAATAATAATAAAAAGGAGCACCCTACCCCTTGATCTGAGAAAGAGTGCCCAAGAAGTCTCCTTTTTCTCCCCCCAGGACTGGGAACCAGGCCCTGTTGGAGAGGGCATGTCTGTGACTCACTGAACAACAAAGAAATTGCCATGATGCTTCATCAGTGGATCCTGCTCAAATCTACCCTCAAGGGTTTCAGAAAAAGCTGTTTAGGGAAGTTGTTAAGGAGAGTGGTTTGGCAGGGAAAGCTGCTGGGTGATAGTTGCTAATGACTGACAGGTACTATAGGAGCTGGGCACTAGGGAGGCTATGTGCACTGCAGGACTCAAACAGAAATTCTATACCCATTAAACAATAGCCCTTCATTCTCCGCCCCCTGAGCCCTTGGTAACCTCTGTTCTACTTTCTGTCTCTGTGGATTTGCCTATTACAGATAACTTCATAAAAAAGAAATCATGAAATATTTGTGCTTTTCTGTCTGGCTTATTTTACTTAACATGTTTTCAAGGTTCATCTGCAAGAAGGCCCAGGAGCATTAGGACTATTTGGTCTTTGAATGTTTGAATTCTCCTGTAAAACTATCTGGACCTGGAATTTTTAAGGAATAGTTCCTTAGAAAACTTTATTTTTCTATGAAAATCAGTCTACTTAAGGTTCTAACTCTAACATGGTTAATTTCAGTAGTTTATATTTCCCTAGGAAACTATCTAGTTCACCTAGGTTTTCAAATTTATTTCTGTAGAGCAAGAATTGGCAAACCTTTCCTTAAAGGGCCAAATAGTAAGTGGTAAATATTTTGGGTTGTGAGCTGGATGGTCAGATGGTCTCTTTCACTACTCAACTTACTACTGTAGTACAAAAGCAGCCAAAGCCAATACGTAAAATAATGGATATAGCTGTCTTGATAAACCTTTACGTCAAAACACAGGTGGCCAGTAAGTTATAGTTTGCCAAACCCTGCAATGAAGTCTCTTATATTTTAAAAATGTGTTCCAATGGTTATTTCTCCCTTATTTTGTATGTTTGTGCTTTCTTCCATTTTTTTAAATTAATCTATTTAGCTAATGGTTTGCCTATTTTATAAATTATTTCAAAAAGCCAAGATTTTGATTAATTAGATCCATCCTTTTCCTATTCTCTCCCTCATTAATTCCTGCTTTTATTACTATTATTTCTTTTCTTTATAATTTCTTTTAGTTTACTTTGCTGTTCATTTTTAGTTTTCTGAGCTGGGAATTTAATTCACTTATTTTTATTCTTGTACTTTTAATAGACTGTTAAAATAAATTTTCCTCTAATCATGGCTATAAATGTATTGCTTATAACATGTGTTGTTTTCAATGTCATTATTTCTTTAAAATTCTGTATTTCATTGTGTATTTTCCCTTTTGTCCATGTGTTATTTAATAAATTTTAAAATTTCCAAATGAACAGACTGATTTTTATTTTTGTTAGGGAATTCTAGTTTTATTATGTTGTGATCAGAGAGTGTTGTTTGTAGTATTTCTACTTTATGGAAGTTACTAATGTTTCATTTGTGACCTAATATATAATCAATTTTTATGAATGTGCCACAAAGTCTCCATTATCAGGTTGTAAATTTTATGTGTATATATATCTCCATAAGGATATCAACATATCCTACTATGTTGTTTAGAGCTTTTATTTCCTCACTTTTTTTTTTTTTTTAACGAGTGGTCTGTCTTGTGCTGAAACTGGTAAAGTATCCTACTGTTAGTGTGTTTCTAGTTATATTTCCTTCCATCTTCCATAGTTTTGCTTTATAAAGTTGGCTATTTTATTTTATTTATTCTGTCATTCTAATGAAGCCTGGGTATCTTATTGGGTTTCTTTCTTTTCTTTTTTTAATTATTTGTTTCGTTGGTAGAGTCCTCCAATTGTGTGGTTTTCTTTTCTTTTTCTTTTTTTGTAGAATTCTAAAGTTCCCCCTTTTCATCCTTTAAATGGTATAATGAACAGTGCTTTCTTGGTCAGAGAAATGAGAGGGATGGGCAGACTAATCTAGATGAAATTGCTATTATATTAAAAATAATGTTGCTCACACTTTTGAGATGACAGATACATTTCAGTAGCACCAATGTAGTAACAATTATCTCTCCTATTCCTAGGAATTAAAATCTTCTCTTTAAGTAATCAAAAAATTTTAAAAGTGATGGAGATTAAATTATTTAGCTTGCAATGGATTAAAGAGAGCAGCATGGTAGAGAATCAATCTCTACCAACTGCCTTTTCCCACCTTACATGCACAAAATGAGTGCAATAGCTCCTCTGTTAGACTAGGAAAAGAGTAAGCGGTAGAAATTTATTTTCTGCCATATTAAATGGGTCATGTACTTAGATTTTGTTTTTATTTTTGTGTTTTTAAGTTATTGGTGGGGAGAAGGAAGGTTTAGAGAAAAAACGTGTAGAGATATAGATTTTGGCTTTTGGCATAAGTCTAATTTATTTGTGGCATTGTTAAGATTAATATTAGTCATATTTTAAATATAACAGTTTCAAAGTACATCAAAATAATCCCAGCTGAGGAAAGCTATACTAACTCCTTTTATGTTAGATTATATATATAATTCTACCCACATTTCTTATGGAAGGAAAGACAACCTAGGAGAGCCAGGTGATCTAATAAAACAGCCAGAGGAAGCAAAGTGTAAAGTAGTCTGAAAATTACTATATAACATGGCTTAATAAAATCATTATAAGCCAATTAGTATGTTATTAACTCTAACAAAAAGTCTGCTTTGTTTGGAATTATCATCAGCCAATCTCTAAAAGTCACTTCCTCAGGTTTATGAAAATTTCATTATTTCACTCATTCTACAAACATCTACTGACTCTCCAATTATGTGCCAAGTTCTAGGAAGTGGGGATATAGCAGCAGGTGTGTGACAGATAAAACTTATGGAACTTTTAAGTCTAACTAGGAAGATAGAAAATTAAACAGGTATATTATGAGTTTGATGAGTATTTCAATAGAGAAGTATGGGGGACTACATAAGCTTAAAAGGGGATCTAAATGGATTCCTTAATCTTTCACTAACACTAGAAGGATGACTAGAAGCCAGCAAACTAGAAGGAAAAGGAAGAGTGAGTGTTCTAGACAAAGGCATGGAGTGAGAGCACACTCCCGGAACTAAAAAACACTGTACTGTGGCTGCAGCACTGCAGAGACAGAGCTGAAAGGATCAGTGAAATCCATTCTATAAAAGCCCTGGTGAGCTTCTTAAGAACTCAGGACTTTTGCTTAAGAGCCACTGAAAGGTTTTAAGAGAGAGTAACACAATCAGATACACAGTTTAGAAAAATCCAACTAATCGATCAACAATTAAGAGCACCAATTGGAACTAGGCAGCACAACAGGTTTAAAAGCAATACACCGATGAGTCTGGATTCCCAATGGGCCTTCAAAGACTTTAGAAATGTCAGAAGACTTAGACATTACAAGTGCATCTACTCCCTAAAACAGAGTGTTGTCGCAATGTGGAAAGGAATCTTAGGGTCTCAAAAATGGGGTACGTTTCAGGTGGGTCACATGCATCCTAAATTGTTGAACTTTTATTGTGTTTGCTTTTTAATTCCATTTTCCTAATAAATCATTTTTATCCTATTTTACAAAAGTATGGATGTGTCAAAAATAAAAAAAAAACAAAACACAAAAAACTGGTTTTTTACCATAGACAGTTTGAGAAGCACTGAATATTTAGCTTGCACCTAAAATCTATCTGAGTAGATTAACTGTACCTTTGTAAACACACATTTAAAAATAAACACAAATTTGAATATGGATAGTATATTAGAGGGTATGTATTTACTGCTAATTTTCTTAGGTGTAATACCAATGATTATGTAGCAGAATGACAATTTTAGGAGTATAGGCTGATGTATTTAGGAGTATATTATCATGCTGTCTGCAACTAACTGAACGGTTCAG
>NW_006441071.1:4522533-4530576 GCF_000325575.1 Pteropus alecto
AAAGACAGAAGGTATCTCAAACACATACTGCTGAAGCAAAAATGTCTAAATGTTAACAATAGCTGAACCTAGGGGCTGAGATGACAATAATACCACAGTTAACTTTTGAATAATATGTTGAAAGAATATTTAATAGTACATAACAGCACCTAATAAAAGCAAAATCTTCCATACCCCAAAGTCACTAGGTCAGTATCCTCTGGGACGACTTCCGGATCCTCGCCTTCCTTAAGGCACTTCAGTTTATCAAGGCTAAAAGGAAAACACAAAGGAAAAGCAATCCTTCATCTGGTCCGTAGAGAATCAGGGTTGTGTCCTAAATACATCACCGAATAATTAAGAAGTCAGATAAAACCCAGCAGGCGGCTCTGAGGAGGCTAGAATGCAAAGTAATGATTTCTGGGCGTATATCTTTTAAAGAAACGGATATAAGGCCGACAGAAGAAGGCTAATACTGTGTTATGTAGAGGAAAAAAAAATTTTTAAAGTTATTTTTGTATTTTCACCCCAAAAAAGGCACTTTGAGAGAAAATTTCAGTAATATACCCGGGAGGTCCTCAAAAGAGACAAAAGTAAATCACAGTTTTAACACTCCTCTGGTCAAATCTCCTTCCAACCTCACTCTTACTTAGGTTCCTCTATTGTCAAAGCGTCTGTCAATGGCAGGTACACGTCGCTGTTACTCTGATTGTTTTTCTACCTCAACAAGCACTTTAAACATTAGCGAACAGAAAATTAATCCTTTATGCAGCTCTCTCGTACCTTCACGCTAACTCGTAGAAATCGTGCATTCCGATCACGGGTCTTCTCCCGATGTTCCGGGAAAGCGCCAGGAGGCTGAAAGCTTTGAAAGGGAAGTCCATCTACCCCAGAAGTAAACCACAGGCCCTCCCAAAGAAGCGCAGGAGCAAGGCGGCACCCGGTTTGGGCCCAAGCAGCAAGAACCCCTCAGCCCCGCACTCACCCACAGATTGTCCTCAGTTCGGCCGCCGCCTCCAGGCTGCAGCCCAGATCCCGGGCCACCGCGGCATCCTCCCGGCCGGAGTCGGCGACCCCGCCGAGCCCAGGCAGCGCGGATGCGGGCAGCTCCTTTAGCGACAAGTCCCCTTGTCCACGCAGCCGGCCACGCCACAGCTCCCCGAAGGCGCCCACGTGGAAAACGCGCGTGTTTAGATCGGGAAGCTCGTACTCTGGAAAGTTGCAGCCGCCGCTGCTGGGGATCGTGTCCTGCCTGCCGCCCACCCCACTGCACGTTGGGACGCCCCGGCTGCCTTCAGCCATGTTCGTCCTGCTCCCTTCCCTACAAAAGCCGAACGATCAAGGCCTCGCGGGGCGTGCTGGGACTTGTAGTTGCACGTGGCCCACGCTAGCGAGCAGCAGGACTGCGCAAGCCGGAATTCAGACACTACATTTCCCGTCAGGTCGCAGGTCAGGCCCGCCCCTGGGCGCGGCACCGCAAACCTCAGCGCTCAGAGCTAAGCGCATTGTTCTCCTGCTGGGGCGGTGCGGTGAGCAGTTGCGGCTTTTCATCCAGCGCAGCGTGTAGCTTTTGGTTCTCGGCTCCCAGTTACGTAGCATCGCTCTCTGCTGGGTGGGGCCGCCTCGCCTCGTCCTTGAGTCTGACTTTTTGCCTTCCCCTCGAACCCCCGCTTCGGAATGCAGAGCTTTTCCTTGACTCCAGAGTTCGTGGGCTGCGTTGTTGTCGCACTGCTCCAGAACCTGAGAGAGATGGGGGCGAGGATTGAGATTTGGCGACACAACCTGCCCTTCAAATAAGGTTCCTTCAGGACCTAGCCAATGGCTTCTTGTTCGCGAATATATGTAGGTATACATTACTGCCCACACAAATTTATTAAGCATCTACTGTTTTTCAGACATCATACGTTATTAACTCCAATGTCACAGCAACCTTTCTAGGATTCCTATATTGCTATTGAAGATGGCGTTATCTAGTAGAATGTAGAAGCAAGATCAGAACTCTATCTAGTTTCAGATTGAGCTTCGTCTATCTTTCAGAGGACCCCAACGGCAGTAGCAGGACTAGAGAACTAGTGTGGTGAAATATGGTTCACGTGTCATATACTTCCCCCATTTGAAGTATTCATTCCATGGGTTCTACTATTTTTGTACAGAATTGTGCCATAATGAATTTAAGAACATTTTGACCACTCACAAAAGAAACTCTGAGCCTTTTAGCTATCATTCCCAATCTTCTTAACTCCTCCAGCCCTAGCCAACCACTAATTTTCCTGTGTCTATAGATTGACGTATTCTGGACATTTACCGTAAATGGAGTCGTGTGTGATCTTTTTGTGACCAGCTTCTTTCAATTAACAATATTTTCAGTGTTTATCCATATTGTAACATGCATCAGTACTTCATTCCTTTTGATGACTGAATAATATTGGATTATATGGTTATACCATATTTTTGTTATTTTAGATTTTATTACAGATGGTTTTATTTTTCTTTTTTTAATATCTTTTATTTGGTAATCACTTAATTCTTTTTTAAAGTAAATTTTTAAGTTTTCAATTACAGTTGGCATGCAATATTATATTAGTTTTAGGTGTACAACATAGTGATTAAACATTTATACAACTTAAGAAGTGATCACCCTGGTAATTCTAGTACCATCTGACACCATACATAGTTATTATAATATTATATATTATATTCCTTATGCTATATTTTATATTCCCATGACTATTTTGTAACTACCAATATGTATCTCTTAATCCCCTCCCCTTTTATACACCCCCAACACTCTTCCCATCTGGCAACCATGAAAATGTTCTCTGTATCTATGAGTTTCTGTCTTGTTTGTTTATTTTGTTGTCTAGATTCCACATGTAAGTGAAATCATATAGCCTTTATCCTTCTCTGACTTACTCCACCCAGCACAATACCTTCTAGGTCCATCCACGTTGTTGCTGATGCAACATTTCATTCTTTTTTATGGCTGAATAATATTCCATTATATATATGGACCACCTCTTCTTTACCCATTCATCCATTGATGGACAGCCAGGTTGCCTCCATATCTTGACTTTTGTAGATGATGCTACAGTGAACACATGGATCCATGTATCCCTTCAAAGTGGTGTTTTGAATTTGTTTTGATAAATACCCAGAGGCGGGATTACTGAGTCCTTCTTTGTTTCTCATTATAGCCTTTGTAAAGTTTGTTTTGTCTGGTATAAGTATTGCTTTTTTTTTTTTTTCCATTTTCATTTTTATGAAATATCTTTTTCTATCTCCTTACTTTCAGTGTCTTTTGACCTGAAGTGAGTCTCTTGTAAGCAGCATCTGTAAGGGTTTTGTTAGCCCCCTCAACCACCCCAATTTTGTTTGGAACATTGAACAATTTATGTATAAAGTAATTGTTGATAGATATGTAGTCATTGCCATTTTATTATTCATTTTTTTTTAATCTTTTTTTTTTTTCTTCTTAAAGAATTCTCTAACATTTCTTGTAACTGGTTTGGTGGTGATGAACTTTAGTGTGTTTTGTTTTGTTTTTGTCTGGGAAGTTCTTTATCTGTTCTTTGAATGTAATTGATAGCTTTGCTGGGTAATCTTGGTTGTAAGTCCTTCCTTTTCATCACTATGAATATTTTGTGCCAGTCCTTTCTAGCCTACAACGTTTCTGTTGAGAAATTGGCTGACAGTCTTATGGGAGTGCCTTTGTAGGTAACTAATTGCTTTTCTCTTGCTTCTTTTAAGATTCTCTCTTCGTCTTTCACCTTTGGCATTTTAATGATGAGGTTTCTTTGTGTGGGCCTCTTTGTGTTCATCTTGTTTGGGAATCTGTGCTTCCTGGATTTGTATGTTCATTTGCTTCGCTAGGTTAGATAAGTTTTCTGTCATTATTTCTTCAACTAGGTTTTCAATTCCTTGCTCTCTCCTCTTTCTGGTACCCCTGTGATGTGAATGTTTGTATGATTGATGTTGTCTCAGAGGCCCCTTATACTATCCTCATTTTTTTGGATTCTTTTTTCTTGTTGCTCTTCTGATTGGGTGTTTCCTGCTACCTTACATTCTAAATCGCTGATTCGATCCTCTGCTTCATCTAATCTACTGTGGAGTCCCTGTAATGGATCCTTCATTTCAGTTATTGTATTCCTCACTTGTGACTGGTTCTTTTTTGTTTTTTATCTTCATTTTTATGTTTTCTATCTCTGTTACTGTCCTCACTGAGTTCATCTACTCTTCCCCTAAGTTCATTGAACATGGCTATAACCAGTGTTTTGAACTCTGCATCTGGTAGATTGCTTGCCTCCACTTTGTTCAGTTCTTTTTCTGGAGCTTGTTCAGTTCTTTCATTTGGGACGTTTCTTTGTCTCCCCATGTTAGCTGCCTTCCTGTATTTGTTTCTATGTATTAGGGAGGGCTGCTATGTCTCCCAGTCTTGGTAGAGTGGCCTTATGTAGTAGATGTCCTATGGGGCCCAGTGGTGCAGTCTGCCTGGTTACCTGAGCTGGGTGCTCCAGGTATGTTGTTTGTATGGGTTGTGTGTTCCCTTCCTGTTGTAGCTGAGCCTTGGTTGCTGTTTGCACGTCAGTGGGAGGGATTGAGCCTCAGGCTGATTGGTTGTGAGGAATGGCCTGTGAGGGGCAGACCCTACAGAGCAGGATTCACTTTAGCAGGCTCTGGTGCCTGCCCAGTCTTCCCTTTGGGTGTGTTGTCCTTTGATTTGGCCCTAGTGGTGCTCCAGCTCAGTCCAAAGCTGGCCACCAGGTATGCTGGCCCCAGGGTCTTCTGGGAAAGGCCTTGTCAAAGGCCCAGTTCAGCTACAGCCTGTACCCTGCCAAGGGCCACCTGACTGAGCCACCAAGAAATCTGCAGATGGCCATCACCTGAGCTGAGCTTGAAGATTCCTCAAGAGGCCAAGCCATGAACTGAGGCCAGCTGCTGCTAGTGCTGGTCTTGGGGCTGCTCAGCAAGAGTTATGGGGTACACTGAGGCTAAATGCTGCTTGTTTGGGTTTTTGAATCTTTGAGAAATTTTAGGAAAGTCTGCAGTATTGCCAGGACAGGCTGTTTGTATAGAAAAGCTACTGGAAGCAGTTTGGGTAGGTCTGCAAATTGGGTGGGGTGAGGGCTCAGGGAATTACTTGGGCAGGGCGACCAGTGATAGTCAGGTTGATGGATACTCATATGTGGTGGCCACCTACCTCTGCAGGCTGGTTTGGGGGAGGGCCAATAAAGAGACAGCAGTCATTGCCAGCACTTCTGTCTGGGAGAAAGCTGCTCCTCCAGCCCTTACCCTGAAGCCAGACAATCTAGTTCCTGCTCATATGTCCCTGGAGCCTTTTGAGCTGCTGTCCCAGTACTGGAGCTCCGAGTGATTGAGTTCATCAGCAAGTAAGTTCATGTGAGGGCCCTTTAAGAGGGCACCTGTGAGTCCAGCTGCTCTCCATCTCACTCAGCTACAATCTCTGCTGGTTTTCACAGCCAGAAGTTGTAGGGACTCCTCTCTCCAGTTCTGGAACCCTGGACTGGGGGACTTGGTGTGGGGCTGGGACCACTCACTCCTTAGAGAGTACCTCTACAGCCAAGATATCCCTCCCAATTTTTAACCACCACATGGAGGTGTGGGACCAGCCCATTTCATGTCTCCACCCATCCTACCAGTCTCGACATGGCTGCTTCTCTGTGTCCTTAGTTGTAGAACTTCTTTTCAGCTAGACTTCAGGCAATTCTCATTGATGGTTCTGTAGTTTAGTTGTAATTTTGATGTCATGAAAAGAGGCAAGTAGTGTTTACCTGCTCCACCATCTTGACCAGAAACCTCATTGGATGTACCATATTTTGTTTTTGCATTCATCAAAAGGTTGTTTCCACTTCTTGGCCATTGTGAATAATGCTGCTACGAACATTTCTGTACAATTTCTATGCAGACATATTTTTATTTCTCTTGGATATACCTATATATATCTGTATCTATTTCTATTTCTGTATATCTATCTAGGAGTGAAATTGCTGGGTCACATGGTAACTCTATGTTAAATAATTTGAAGAACTGTCAGACTGTTTTCTAAAGTAGCCGCCCCAGTTTACACTCCTACCAGCATTGTATGAGAATTCTGATTTCTCCACCTCCTTTTCAACACTTGTTATTATTTGAGTTTTTCATCATAGCCATCATAGTGGGTGTGAAATGGTATCTTGTGGTTTTGATTTGCATTTCCATGATGACTAATGACACTGAGCAGCTTTTGATGTGCTTATTAACCATTCGTATACCTTCTTTGGAGAAATGTCTATGCAATTCCATTGCCCATTTTAAAAGAAGGTTATATGTGTTTTTATAGAAGCCTCAGTATTAGTACATTGTTGTAAGAGACATCTGTTGTTTTTGTTTGCCTAACATTCTGTTTCTTAGAATTTACTTTCCTTATTCCTTTTGATCCTCCTGGGGCTGCCAATCATAGAATCCTTCCTACTCTGGCCACAGTAATTGGCTCATGGATGAACAAGTGACTCGACTAGAGCCAATCAGAATCCTCCTCTGGAATTTTATTTATAAGCTAAGAAACTCTCCCTTCCTTATAAGGACCTAACGATGTTGGCCAGTGGAAATGTTGGAAGAAAGCCATGAGTTTAAATAATCAAAGGCAGAAGATGGAAAAAGAGAGAAGTCACGTGCTTTGGAACTATGTAGGCCATTATTTTATTATTATTATTATTATTATTATTATTATTATTTTATCTTCAGCTAGTTTGAGTTGTAATCTCACAACCTAAAGACTAATGGTCTTCCCCAGGCCTGTAACTTGGTCCAAATCTCTCAACAGAGGGAGCTCTCACTCCAGAGAATGAAGCTACACTTCAGGTGGGAAGAACTCTTAACATGTATCTGGAGATTTAGTAGCATTGGCTTCAGGAATGGAGACCACAGTGGTTCCTGAGCAGTAGTGGGTAAGTGCAGGACCAGAATGAGCATGTCAAGGGAACGTGGCTCGTTGTCACTGTGAGGTGAGGCATTGGGTAACAGCACCTTGAGAGATGAGGATTGTAGATATTAATAGAAAAATAAAGATTCATGCTGAGTACCAGCCACAATCATAA
Organism: Pteropus alecto; assembly: GCF_000325575.1. Classification (NCBI taxonomy): domain Eukaryota; kingdom Metazoa; phylum Chordata; class Mammalia; order Chiroptera; family Pteropodidae; genus Pteropus; species Pteropus alecto. Next base: position 4,529,607 of record NW_006441071.1, read on the forward strand.
CATAGCACTCATTGGAGTTTTATCATCAGCAGTCACTCTTTAGAATAAGGTTGAAGGGGTCCAGAATAGCCGGTACAGTATACCAATTATTTTGAACTGAAGGCATTTGAAAATAAGTTTCTTTTCCCCCCAGAACTCTCTTATCTACCTAAAAGCTGAGCTTCCCAATAGAACTCAGTTGACATAAATCCCTTTTCTGAAACCAGGAAAGATTGACCAGAAGTGGACCCTACACCCAAATAGACATTGTCATAAAACTCTTCTCTGTTCTCCTAAGGGCCCATTTATCTTTCCCAAAAGTGCCCTTTCTTCCCTGCCCCTATTAAGAAGTCACTTGTTTTCCTGTAACTGCCCTTCTTCCCTGCCCCATTTTCTATTAAGATGTTATATAAGCCCCAATTCTAACCACCTCCTCGAGTCACATTTTTCTGTGAACTCTCCCATACGTTGTACATATGTGAATAAAACTTTGTCTTTTCTCTTACTCTTCTATTTTTTGTCAGTTTAGTTCACAGGCCCGCAATGACTGAACCTAAGAGAATAGAGGAACAGGTTTTCCTCCCCAGCAAAGCCTTGGCAAAGGTGGTTACTGGCCCTATGGCAAACTTGGCAGAAGATGAGAATATTGCTAGATGTGGCACTATGATTAAACAACAGTGGAAAGTAGGTAGATCCCAAGGTCCCAATATAGGCATAGGTTCTATGATTCTGGGTGAGCTTTGTTCAATTCTTGAGGGAGAAAAAACCTAAGGTTTCCCAGTTGTAGATATTGGAACCAACCACTGGGTTGAGGTGGTGACACAGGTTTACAGTAGGGATTCTTAATAGTAACACAAACCAAGATTATGAAGTGTTATCTGACTATTGGTTTTCCAACTCTGCTCATCAAAGAAAAGACTACGAATTAGGGAGCAGGAATAGAGAGGCATGAACTCTTAAAGTTTGCCTCTGTGCATTCATTTTATCACCT
>NW_006441071.1:4530689-4582760 GCF_000325575.1 Pteropus alecto
TTTGTCTATCAGACTCCAAAATTTCTGAAGTCAGACATTTAATTTTTTTAATGTGAAATCTCTTGATCTTAAATGTGGGCAATTAATCTTGTTAAATTACTTAGTTTAAGGAGACCATAGACTGAGGCAGCTTTAATTCTATGGCAGCCTACATAAACAACCCAAAATCTAAACCTGTAAATGCCTTAAAATTACATAATGAAAGTGCTAAGGATAACCAATCACAAACAGCCAACTAGGCTTAAGCTATAACCAATCAATAATTTCCTTGCTTTGCTGCCACTTTTTCTCTATAAAGTTTTCTTTCCAGCTCTGTTCAGTGGAGCGCTCTAACACTTCTGTTTTGTCGCTGCCCAAATGGAATCAATTTTTACTCAAATACTTAAAAATTTTTAATATGCCTTAGTTTATCTTTTAACAGTTTGTATGAAAACAGTATTCGGGCCAAACGCAACACATAGGCACCAGGCATGTGGCCCACGAGTTTGTGGTCTCTGATCTGTTGTATCTCTAAAATCTATCCAGCTCCCAAATTATGTAATTCCACATGTGAACTTCTTTCAGTTTGTTTTCTAAAGTAATTCTACCACTACCCTTAGGTCTCCTCTCTCAGAATTAGACAACAGAGAACACAAAAGTAGTAGAAAGGAGAACATGGAAGATGCAACACCCAGGGGAGACCCTCAGTGGAGCAAAGCCCTGGGCCTGAAGCCAACACAAGCCAGTGATACATCTTAGAAAGAGAAGAGTTTGCTGGGATAGGGGTGAGAATTATGTGTGATGATAATAAAAATCCTGAAGATTCATATACTTGAATAGCAGTATTTCCAAAAATGACTAATTCAGAACATTAAATGCCAGTATACCCAAATCGCTTTTCAACCGTGAGCTTGGTCAGAATGGGTTCTTCATATTGAGTGGCGTCTTCATTCTTCTGATCACCTTTTTTTTTGACTCTATTGGTTCTGTCTTGTTGAGTAGCAATTCCCATTGTGGGACACCATTTAGGGACATTTTTGCCTTGACGCGTTGCCATCTTGTTTGGGAAAAATCTGGGATAATCAAAGAGAGACACAGGGGAGCAGACAGACTTACCTCTTTTTTGTCCACTCTTTGCTTTGACCTTTGGGAAACACATATACAATCTATATGCCAATGTCTATATCTAATCTATCATCTATCCAGTCATCCATCCATATATCCATCTGTCTATCAAGGATTCTTTTCGTTGAGAGTTATTTGTATTTCAAAGCTCTGATGAACTTTATCTGAAAAAAAATTTGTTTCTAAATTAAAAAAAAAAGAACACCTCTTTTGTAATCCAACCATCACCTCAACTGAGAATAAATCTTCATTAATGAATTGCCAAAGCTGTTGCTGGAGAGCTTGGAGCTCCACTGTGACCAGGTTCTTTATGCCATGAGAAAGGATTCGAGGACAAGATGAACAGCAAGCAGGAAAGTACAAGGTTTATTAAAGTGAAAGTACACACTCAACAGGTGAGTGCGGGCGAACTAGGAAGAGAATGAGAGAGAGTCTCACACGAAGATGTCTTGATTCTGGACTTTTGTTCTTTTGAGGGCAGAGCCTGGAAAGGTGTTACTGATGTAGACTTGTTGTCTCCTCCTAGTAGGCCGGGAGCTTGGTTTCCTGGTCTTTCTTCCTTATACTGTGTTTCTGGACCTGTAATGGCATCAGGAACCACAGCATTTGCAATGTGGATAAGATTATAATGATACAGTTAGCCAAAGGTCATGTGTTAGCCAAAGATGGTGTCTAAGCTGGAAAATTCTGGTTTTGGCTTATCTCCCTTATGTGGGGCTAAAACAGGGAGATGTGAAGAAAGGAAAAAATATTCTGAGCCATATCCTGTAGGGGGAGGAAGTATCCCTGGGCTATCTATCCTGTTTCAAAGCTATACTCTTTTTGACGACATTCTAAACCAATTGATTATTTCAGTGGTTTACAGTTGACCCACAATTAGCAGGGGAGCATACTTCAACTCTAAATTTAAGTGGCAATCGCAATGTGCTTGATCTTTCTTTCCTTTGGTCTCTGTAGGGCAGGCATTCCCACCTGGTTCAAAGAAAGACCCTGCAGGAACTAAAATGAAACGGCTGCTGCCACAGCCAACTCTCTTTGGTATTTCTAGTGAGATGGGGGCAAATGCCTAATTCTCACCCACCCCTTAGACATTGCGAGGCTTTAGGAAAATAAGAACTAGCCAGCTCTTCTCAGCAAAAAGGTTGAGGACTCCTCTTTGAAGATACAAGAAGGAGAAAATCTTTTGCTTGGTGTTGTTCCTGCATTCTCTGCTTTAAGGGATTGCTTGTTCAGGTGGAGAATTGCTTTTCCGAACAGAGGACCACATAGGGGTTTCTCTCTGCCAAAGAAAGGAGTAGAGAAGAACGGAAAGGGAATTGTGTGAACAGGAAAGACAGCTGGAGTGCTCTTAGTCCTAAAGGCAGTTGGCAGAATAATTATAACCATTTAGTGAGAAGTAAAATTTATAACCATTCAGAGGGCTGACATTAATTATAAGTCATTTTAACAACTGAGGTGGAAAACCTGAATCTGGTGTCCTCTTCCATTTTTCAAGGCTGAATAACTATTAATAGATCTATATTTGCATAATGACTTTCTTTTCTCTAAATTGCCCCCAACTAATTGCTTTGGGAAATCTCTACTGTTCTTTGTTCTCGGGCCATCACCATTTTAGTTCCACTGATATGTAAAAATTAGGTAATAGTTTTTTTCAAGGACAATGCCAAATTTACTGTAAGGTGTTTTAAATCTTGGATTAGCAAAGAGTGAGAAAGTCAGCTACAGGAAATAAATAATCAGAAAAAATATCAAAAATCATTCTGGCCCCTTTTGTTTTGGGGGACTGTGGACTTGGAGAGATGTGGGAGAAGCTGTTATTTTTCTGGAGGGAGGCTTGGACCAGGACATTGTGTGACTCCCATAAGATGAGGCTGGCATCCAGCAAACATTCTTTTATCTACTTAAGTTATCCTAGTACCTCTGTGAGACAAATTCCCTGAAGTAAGTGAAATAGATCCTGGAAATGCTATAAAATGATTGAAGGCTAGAAGCTATGGTATCAGATAATGAAATACTCTTATATAAGATTTTACCCTCATCTCAAAAGATAAGCATTTTCCCACTGTAGAGTTAGTAAGTCACTAAGCACAGCTCATACTCAAGAGGGGAGACTCCATCTCCTAGAGTGGGGAGTAACATAAATTATTTGGAATTCTATGAGGGAGATCTGTCTCTTTTCTATTTATTTAAATATTCAATCTTTTATTTATATCAGTGTGAACTCACAGTATATTTATTTTATACTTTGGGTTATCATCCAATACTATTGTATTAGCCATATATTTTCTGATGCTTTGACATCTGGGGTCTTGCTGACCCTGGAGAGACTTTCCCTTCTAGGGCTAGCCAAATCCTAGATATAGAAATGGCCTCTCTTTTGAGTGGGTCTTTCAAATGTAAACCAGCCAATTAAGGGCCTATATCCCCACCACCTCCTTTACCTGTTTCTCACACTCAGGGCTACTATTCTCCTGTCCTAATTAGCCAAGCCCAGATACCAGAAAACCAGTGACAGTACCTATGCCTCAGAGCCACTGAAATTAAACTAGCCAATCCTAAACCTACTTATCCTGCCTTGCCTATTCCTTACTATAGAACAGGGGTCCCCAACTCCTATTAGGAACTGGGCCTCACAGTAGGAGGTGAGTGGCAGGCCAGCGCATGAAACTTCATCTATATTTGCAGCCACTCCCCAGCACTAGCATCACCACCTCAGCTCCACCTCAGATCAGGCATTAGATTCTCATAGGAGCACTGGTCTCTGATGCCAGAAAGTTTGAGGACTGCTACACAGAAACCTCAATAAAGACTCTTGCTTACATTTCCCCTTCACTCTTTCTGCCTCCTGATCAACCCTGGTGCTTCCTCATGTGGCCCCCTGTGGCATAGCGTGCCCCTTCTTTTAGGAACTGTGAGCAACTATCTTCACAATGGCAGTCAACTCCTGATCTGCTGTCCTTCACCATACATGAATAAAAATACAAAACCTACATTTTAAAACAACTGCTGTCTACGGCCATGCCACCCTGAACGTGCCCAATCTCATTTTTTTAAAAAATAAATAAATAAAACAACTACTATTTTTTTTTTGCTCAAATTGTTCTGGCTTTGGCTATTGGGAGCTCTTTCAGGTTGGCTCCTCTGTCCCTTCCACGTGCCACTTGTCCTCTTTTCTTTTTGAGGATGTCCTTACTTTCTGGTGCTACAAGGTGCCCCTGACTTATGTAATCCTCACCCAATGCCTAGAATCAGCCATTTCTCCAAGGAATCCTGGTTCTTTTTATTGGAAAATGATCTTGCCATTGGTTTTTATAAATAAAGTTTTATTGGAACATAGTCATGCTCATTCATTTTCATGTTGTCTGTGGCTGCTTTTGCATTGCAGTAGCAGAGTTGAGTAGTTACAAGAGACTGTATGTCCTGTAAAGCCTGAAATATTTACTATCTGGCCCTTTATAGAAAATTTGATGACCCCTTTTCTAGATGAAGGTGGTGGTTCTTATTTCTGTAAAGACAGAGAAGTCTTATGGAAGTCTAAAACATGAAATAAAGGAGTCCAAATATGAACCAAAGATCTTAGCAGCGGTCCCCAACATTTTTGGCACCAGGGACCTGTGCTCCTATGAGAATCTAAAACCTTAAGATCTGAGAGGGAACTAAGGTGGTGATGCTAGCGCTGGGGAGCAGCTGCAGATACAAATGAAGTTTCGTGCACTGGCCCACTGCTCACCTCCTGCTGTGTGGCCCAGTTCCTAACGGGCCATGGACCACTGTGGACTGGAAGTTGGGGACCCTTGGTTTATAGGATCTAATACTAGGAATCAACACTACATTTTCTTCTACGGCTTTTTGGATTTTATTCCTTTCTGTCAGGTGGTTCTCATTACCTTCTTATATACCCTGCTGTACTGTGAAGGGGAATCTCCCCTTCTAGCTAGGTTGAAATGGGTAGAAATTTCTAATAAAGAAGAATCTAATTAGAGCTGGCATTACCCCCTACGATGGTAAAGAAAGCAAAGTACACCTCTAGTCATGTACTAGACCCAGAAAAAAAAAATTCCTTCTCAACACGGTTACTCTTCTTCAACTTGTCAAATTAATGCTATTTTCAGGAAGAATATTCTTTCCTTGTATGTGATTAGAATTGTAGCTGAGAAAAAAACTACTCACCTTGGAGGATGTGCCTTTCTTTTTAGGTACATATCTGAGAATGTCAAGTGCATCTAACACTAGGGATTACTTATTCTCCCAGAGTCAGCTGTGACTAAGCAAAGTTCAGCCTCTCAGGTGCTCAAGTTTGTAAATCCCTGCAAAATACAGAGGGGGAGCATGTCCTCTTCTTACACAGAGGGCAGAGGGTTTCTGAGGGAGTGGGTGGCATGGGAGCACCTGACAAGGGGCTTCAAAAACAGGCTGTATTAGCTGAAGAAGGGTTCAAGAAGGAGGGAGTGAGGGAGTATCGACATACTCCCCTCCTTTGAAGACCTAGTCTGAAAGGCTTTCTCTGGTATATAGTAGAATAGAGAATAAAGTCCAATACAGTTTCAGCCTTAACCTGTGGTAATGAATGTCTACCTCACTCATTGTATAATATGTGTCTGGTCAGAGAAGATTAAACAGCAAGGATACCTGAGAAGAAACAGTAGGTGCTCTCCAATTGCTTAGTGGGACTCTAGCGAAGAGAGGACAGGAGACAAACCTGTGGCATCAGGGCAGGGTCACCCAACACCAGAGACCATCAATTGCCTTCCTCGGTAGGAAAGGAGAGATCTGTACTGCTTTGCCCCACATACTTTATATTCACATGCTGCTGCTTAAGGGCTCCTAATAGGGTTGCCAGATTTAGCCAATGAAAAACAGAAACATCTAGTTAAAATTGAATTTCAGAGATAAATAATAAATAAATAACTTTTTAGTATAAGTATATGCCATGCACTACCTATAACATACCTATAGTAAAAAAATGTTATTGTTGTCATTTGTCTAAAATTCAAATTTAACTATCCCGTATTTTATTTGGCAGTCCTGACCTACTGTCTACTTCGTAACCATTCAGATCAATTCATGGAGCTACAAGAAATGTCAATCTGGATCTCCCGAGAAAGAGCAAAAGCCAGAGGCAGAAAAAGGAGAGGATTGGCCCAGTTTTCCCTGTTTGGGAGAAGCCCTGCATACCAGGCCATGCTAGGACATTGGACAACATTCAGGTAGCCCTGTCCTATCTCCACTTCTGGTCTAACCAGTAGTGGTATGGAGATGAGCTGGCGGAGGTGGGGGGGCGTGCAGGGGCAGATAATAGAGTTTGCTTATGTAGGAAGAAGGCAGTGAGGCATGTACACGTCTAGTGTGCAAGTTTCCCTCATTCCAGTTCTCCTCCTCGCCCCTTCTCTGTCTCAGCAGGGCTCCTTTTTTAGTACCTTTTACCTCAGATAAGTACTGAGCCCTCTCCTCCCTTAGTCTCAAGCTTCTCAGATATGAATCTTATGTTTTTGGATCACCTCACTGCTTGCTGACATTTATCCCCATCAAGTTGACCTTGCTTGCTTCCTTTTCTGCACAAAATGTGGTCATTATATTTCTCTGTTCATCAAGATTGTTAGAGGTTCAACTAATGTCTCTCAGTTCTATGAAGTTTTTTCCACTCCAGTCTGTATCAGTCCGAACTTTACAAGTTGTCCCATATACTTTACTACCTTTAAAAGTTTAATTGGCCTACATTTGTTTTTTAAGTTGAAAATCAAAATTATAGTACTAAATTATGATGATTTTAAAAATTACTCATAGTGTCAACACTATTAAATGATTTAAAAAAATTTTTGACTAGCCTTCCAAACTTTTAAATATGCATATGTAGTTTATATGACTGCTGGCTGTCTCCTATTCATGTCTTTCCAGCTTTTGTGATCTGAGAGGCAAGGCTTCTTCTCAGCCAGCTCCAAATAGCAACAACCCAAGAGGATGATTAATCCAGCTTGGAACACATGCCCATTACATAGTGTCTCATACCTTTGAACCAATCAATGTGGCTAGAGGAATGAGCTACTCTGTTTGACCAGTTATAGATCACCCTGTGGCTATATGATTAGATACTGTGATTGACAGCTCCATCAGAATCAACATCAGAATTGGCAAGTGGATGAGAGAAGAACAGTTCCCCAAAGGAAGGAAGGTAATAATGGGCAGACAGAAACAACAGCTGTCTACAAAAACCAAGATTCTTCTGAGTTTTGGTAGAATGACCCAATCCCGCCCAAACCTGGTCATCCTTTGGAGAATTGAAAACAAAAGTTTTGAAACTATTAAGTTGAGGACTGAACTCTCAGGTAATGATAAATGTCCAAGGACACTTATATGAATGATACTGATTTTACTTATTTATATTTTCTTTCATTTGAGTGTCTAAACGGATTTTATAATACTCAGATGGAATGTCCAAGAAGGGACTGTTGTTCTTTTAAAGAGGAGTACACCGAAGCTTGGAAGGATGGAAAAAAAATGTGAAAATCCTGTCTAATGATATTCACTGGCTTATTGCCTGGGGAAAATCCAGACTTTTCAGCCTTATATCTTATATTCCCCACAAGTTTGAAATTACAGTGGATTGTTTTTTTCATTGTAATATGACTTAAGGGTATACTGTTTTATTTGTTTTATTTTCCTACTGTTTTAAATGAAAAGCCTTTGCATCCTTTCATCAACACAACCAAAGGAATGTTTTTAAATTGAATGAATACACCCACATCAGAAGGAATAAAATTTCTGCTTCTAAATCTGTACATTAGGTTTCCTTGCTAGCAGTGTTTTACTTTGGCACCAGCCATAAGTCTCTACTCATGTCCGTGTTTTTAAAGGTGCCTATTTTCTTACTTTGAAATTGCTATAAGTAGTTAGCTAATATAGTATTGCTACCCACATAAGAGGGAGGTGAAGCAAAACATCCTCTCCTTATTTCTTTGGCCAGCACATTTGTGACTCATAAAGCAGTTGAAAAAAGTGTTGCTTCTGAGTCTTGTATCTAACTTGCTGTTTCCTTGCAATTTATTTTTTGAAAACTTATTTACATTTTTGAAACACAGAATACAAGTGTTCAGTGTAAGGTCTCACACTTACCTCTTTCACTGTCTTTACAGTTCTCACCACTGCATACCCAACAGTAACCACTTTTATCAAATATATATGTAACTTTTATATAACTAAAGGTGTATGTAACTAGGTTTTTAATATGTATGGACACATATGAATATATATTTTCATTTTACCCCATTTAAAACAAGAAGCAGTATTGTTCTAAAGTTGCTTTTTAAAAATTTTAATGTTGTATCTTAAAGATCTATCATATTAATTAACAGAGTTTCCTTGTTCTTTGTTATAGTTGCATGGTCTTCCATTAAGCAGATATGCCATATTTATCTAACCAGTGCTTATTAACTTACATGTGAATTGTTTTCCATCTCTTATTCTTACAAACAATGCTGCAATGGTTAATCTTATACATAAGTCATTTATTACATGTACGTACATCATCAGGTTAAATCCCAGAAACGGGATTGCAAGGCTGAATAGTTAAGAAATTCGTCATTCTTGCAGTGTTTTCTTAAATGAATTCACCTTATTCTCTTGGTGAATTCATTTTTATTCTCCAAGACTCATTTTAAACATTAGCTACTCTGTGAAGACTTCCTGATCCCCTTTCTGAAGATAGTCATTTGCTCCCACCTCTGTGCTCTCATTCACCCATATGTATGCCTCCATTATAGCTCTTAGCCCTTTGTACTGATTATTTATCGGTATGGCAGTTACCTCCACTGGTCCATGAGGTTGAAAAGGAGGAATGCTGTCTGCTATATTTTGTAACCCCAGGACCATGGTCAGTGCCTCGTGTGCAGTAGATGCTCAATATGGATGGATGGATGGATGGATAAAACCAAAGAAATTACTACTGGAGTTAAGTTCCAAAATTATGATCCTATGGAGAATCTTGGGCAAATATCAATGTTAAATACCAATGTGCATTGTTATGCTTTAAGATTTGGCCTGGCTGGGTGAGTTGACTGAAAGACAGGTCCTGAACTGGGAGCAAGGCACATTGAGTTCAGATTAGTAGTCTACAATCGAGATCTGTACTGGATAAGGTTCCTATAGATATAAGCACTAGGAACAGGTCTACCACCTAAGCAAAAATGAGACTTATTGTGGAAGCTCATAGTCAAAGGCAGAGCTGAACAGCCAAGTCTCAGGAAGGGTGGTAATGGAGTCAGTCCTTCAGAAATAGGAAGAGCCTATGGGCTTCTGAATATTGCCAGAGGTAACTAACTCAGCCCTTAGAACTTTCTGTCTCTGTTTAAGTTGTCAAAGTTCCAAGGAAAGAACATGAGGTTAGCATTGTCTTCTCTAGGATCATTCAGGCATAGCTAAAGGACAAGAAGAGTAATATAGGTATAGCTTTTTGAGAAATCATTATGTGCCAGGAAGCCATTGTAATTTTTGACTACTAGAAGGGCCAAAGTGAAAATGTAGTGGACTTCCTATCAGGTGTGTGTGCCAGAATGACAAGGAACCCAGGGAAGAGAAGAAAGCAGGTCAGTGGGGCAGGGAATCAGGTAGGAGAGCAAGCAGAAGCCCAGCCATCAAGACTTGGGCATTAGATCAGGATTAGATTGGCAGCCAAATGTGGAGTTGGAGTCATTTGAGCACATCTGGCCCCAGGTCAAGACTGGCTCTGGGAACCAGAAGAGGACTGAGCATGCCTTTGGCAAATGAGAGGGGAGCAGTAGGACGGGCATGTAGACTGGAAACCAGGTTGGGCCTGGCGTGCACCATTCCTCGATGTAGAACTTGGAACAGATTTCCCTTTACTCATATGCATTTTTCTTTACTCATCGGCCAGCTGACACTATGTAGGACAGGCCCAGTCTGCGTTAATTCCAACAAAGTCTACCAACAAAAATGCTGATAGAATTCATTGTCTCTCAACTATTGGTGCTTGTTATTTTTTCTAGCTAATGTTATTTGGCCTTGAATCCAACTTGTATGCCTGCCTATGTGACTGATAAAAGGGAGGATGCTATCTTTTATTTTGTGCCTACTATTTCCAGACATAATGATAGAGATCTTATGTGCACTCTTACATTTTAAAATATCTTCAAAATAGCCCTTTGAGGGAAGGATTAGACCCCTTTTTATAGGTGAGTTAACTTAGGCCAAGGGAGGTATCTTAGTCCATTTGGGTTACAGTAACGAAATAACCAGAGTGGGTGGCTTATAAACCACAAACATTTATTTCTCACAGTTCTAAAGGCTAGGAAGTCCAGGATCATGGCAGTGGCAGATTTGGTAGCTGCTAAGGGCCCACTTTCTGGATGACTGTCTTTTTGTTGTAACTTCACATGGCAGAAGGGGCAAGGGAGCTTTGTCTCTGAGGCCTCTTATATAAGGACCCTAATCCCATTCGTAAGGGCTCTGCTTTCATGACCTAATCGCCTCTCATAGGTCCCACCTCCTGATACCAACCTTGGGGGTTAGGTTCCAACATATGAATTATAGGAGAACAAAAACATTCAGACCATAGCAGAAGATATAGTAGCTTGAACTTCACAGCATACTCAAGATTTCCTTAGGTCTTATCTTATGCTCCCTGGGGCTTATCTTGATAGCCATGATGTCATGGGCAATGGGGTGCACTGGAATCAGGACACCTCAACTCTGAGCTCAAATGTGTTGTTAATTAGGTGGTGGCTTAGTTTCCTCATCTGTGAAGTGAGGGAGTTAAATTAGTTGACAGCAAGGCTCTTTTATGGCTTTGAAAGTGCCATGCCTCTGGTTTCACAGCTTTTGAGGCAATTAGAGGTCACTTCTGCTTTAGAGAACTTTATTTTGGTCTGTAGATATCTGCCATACAGGTGCCACATTTTGTTCATCTCTGCAAAGATATGCCATCTCTTCGGTGTTCTTTTTTTATTCCTTTGCTACTTTTTTCACATGATGAATGTTTCAACAAAACCGAATTGAGTACCACATCATGATCTAGCATTCTCAAGGAAACTTTGAACTTGCTTTTGTAGTTTCTAGACCCTCTGTCCCCGTGACCTCATCGTGTGGCCCTCTGGTGTGCTATGTAACCTCCAGGACCTGTGAGTAATTAATCTTGTTCTTCAAAGTCCCCTGATGACTTTTTACTTAAGTTCATCCTGCAATCATAAGAACCACAAGGAGAAGTCCAGCTATAACACTGGCTCTAGTGGAGAAATGTCTGAGGGCGCTCACCACAAGTAGTATGAGCCCAGGTGAGTGCCTCAGGCATTCCTAGCTGATAGCATCACTAACAACAGGGTCAGAGCACAGAACAAAATCCTATTCATCTCTACAACTTTGCAACACACATAAGCACCATTATGTGTGTGGGCCTTTTTGTTCGTTTGTGTAGTATAAATGGGTGGAGTTAAAAAATAAAGAGATAAAAGACACACACAGACTAAAAGGAAGTGGGTGGAAAAAACTGCTTTGATCGACCTAGAAGGTATTTAAGTCAGACAGAGAAAGATAAACACTATTATGATTTCACTTATATGCGGAATCTAAGGAATAAAAAGAACAGACTAATCAAAAGCAGACTCACGAATATAGTGGACAATTTGGTGATGGACAGAAGGGAGGGGAGTTTGGGGGACTGGGAGAATGGGGTGCAGGGTTAAAGAAGTACAAATTAGTAGCTGGTGGATGTTCACGGGGATGGGGAGCACGGCAGAGGGAATGCAGTCAGCAGTAATGTAATGCCAAGGTGGAGAGCCGGAGGAGAGAGAGAGTAATATAAACGTCTAACCGATGCAGAGAAAGACTGAGTTCCACATAAAGTAAATTAATTCACTGATAGCAGAAACTATCACTTATCAAATGCTTCTAGATCCCAGACAATATACTGGTATATTTAATCTTTAAACAATCCTAGGACCTAGGTCCTATTATTAATCTCAGTTTCAAAGATGATGAAATAAATTCTAGAGAAAATTAATAACTGTACAGAGTTACCCAAGGAGCTGGTGAGGGTAGGACTTGGATTCAGATTTGCCTGAGTCCGAAACCCATTCCTTACCCGGTCACTAGCCTATATGGCTGCTCATGTTGGATAGGGGGCTAGTCATTGAGACTACAGAAACTTTGAACCAATAGCATGCTATACTTTCTACTCTCCTTTGCCTTCTTCCTCCTGAGTTTGTTTTGCTTTGCTATTAAAAAATTTTGTATTTCATAATCAAAAGGAATTTACTAAATATAAACATTGCATCTACTTCTGTTAGTAATAATACATAGCATTTTTGTGTTATCACATAATTTACAATCTGCTAGGCACTATGCTTTATAAGTTAGTCACATCACAGAAGGCAATAGAACACAGTCTATTGTCTCTCCTATAAAATGGAGTTTATAGGCTAGTGTTTTTATAGTTGCACTTTCATTTTTGACCTAAACAGAATCATCTGGCTTGGTCATTGATTTTTTTTCTCCAGACTTGGATCTTAATAATTTTCAGCTTATTCCAAGTACATAAAGATCTTCATAAAATAAAAAAAAAATTACAGATAAAATTACAAATAAAATTACAAATAAACTTTTGAAGGCAGTTCTATTGTAGAAATTTCAAACTATTTTTAGCAATAATATTATCTAATTGAGCATATAGTATCCCATGGAAGTAATTTTGAAAAGGACAATATAACTTTATCATTATATCAAGTGCTATAAAACAGAAGAAATCACATACATTTTCATCTCTGGGCATCTAGATTTAGACGGCTGGGAGCCCATTATAATCCCACAGAAGGATGGCCAGACACTATCCCCTAGCAATTAGCATGCACACACTAGGAATAAGGCCACAAAAGATTGGGATTAACTAAATCTGGGGATATGGTCCTTATTTTCCCTAATAACTGAATTTTTACAGATAACCAGTGGTCCCAGAGGCTGAGTATCCTTTATCTGTTATCACCCACCCCGCCCACTCTGACTACTATTTGTTAAACTCTACCTGTGATGTTTCTTACTTATTTTAGAATTTGGCAGTAGGCTACCTCTTCCCAGTTTACAGAGATGCGCTGTGCCTTCTTTATATTGGAATATTAGCTGGCAGCATTTAAGTCCTGTCTCTTGTTTCTATAATGTCTGATTGCAAGATTAGGTTTCCCTAAATTAGTTGACCCCCTAGCTTTGTTCCTAAATTCATACACAAACTTCTTTGGTTTGGCTCGGCCAGATACCATCCATGGTCTAGTTACAACACGATAAACCTATATTCTAGAGCCTGTGGGTGGAGACCTGTTCACCTCAGTCTAGGAATGTTACCACTGGGGCGGATTGGAGTTCAGTGTTGTCCCAATGGCAGGGAACAGAGAGAGGGGTAACAGCGGTATAGAGTGTAGTTAGCATTTTTCCTCAGTTCTTCCTCAATTGATGAAATGAAGAATCACAGGTCATTGAGATCTAGATTTATTTTAAAAGATTTATTAAAAGTGTGTTTCCAAAAGACATAGAATGCCCCCAAGGAGGCATATGGAGAAAGACAAGTATGCCGCAAGGAGGCACATGGTCTCAACTCTACAACCAACACAAAGGGACCACGAAAAGACCACAAAAAGACCACAAAAAGAGGACTCAGACGTGGGAATGTCTGCCTTATATTAAGGCCTTGATGGGTGGTTCCAAAGGCATTCCCAGGTGATTGGCAAGTGAGATCATTTTGTTTGACACCTGGCTGCTATACAACTCTTTGCCTAGTGCACATGTGCTTACCCAGAACATAGTCTGTTATAATTAGATTCATGAACTTCTAGGCATAAACATAGTATTGTAATGAAGCTTAAATTGTAGGCAAATTAAGGTAGTATCTTCTGCTCAGGTGTCTATAGCCAAATTAGGCCAGCTAAGTTAATAACCTTCCTGTCCTTTGTCTCTGGAAATGCAGGAGGGATTCTCTAGCTATCAATAGGGTGTTCTTTGAGTGGTCTCTAGGCTGGGCACCTATTCTTTTGTTCTGCCTGTTGCTCATGTATGACTAGTTACCTAACAGTAGGATCTCAGTGAAAAATAGGAGCAGAGCTAGATAATGAGAATAAAACTAGTAGGCTGAAAACTGAGGAATAGGTCATAGGGTGGAGAAAAATACATCACAATATGTTGTTTTACCAATTAGATCAGATATGGTCAAATATGATGTCAGTTATGATAACCAATCAATATGGTATATTATACTATCCATTCGATATTTATCGTTAGTATGTGTTGGTGGTAAAGTTCATAAGTTTTCAGTTTCAACATAGAGATGATTTTGTGTATTTGAACAGATTTGTTATTGTTTCTTTCAGTCACATGGAGGTAGACAGAAGTTGCTGCTGTATCCTGTAGCAAATTTGAAATTGTTTCGGTATTTTAGAATCAAGCTCTATCTGAGTGAGAAGACTTCCCATGAAGAAATTGCACCAATTTGGGGTTGGAGCCACTATTTTCATTCATTCACTTTTCCTCAGTTTTACTGAGAAATAATTGACATATATCACTGTATAAGTTTACAGTATACAACAGGATGTTTTGATTTACATTTACTGTGAAATAATTGTCACGATAGGTTTAGTTAACATCTATCATCTCATATAGATACAGTAAAAAGAAAAATAATTTTTGCATTGTGATGAGAACTCTTAGCGTCTATCCTTTTAACAGCTTTCCTATATACCATATAGCAGAGTTAACTGCAGTCTTCATGTTATACATTACATCCCTAGTACTTACTTATCCTATAACTGGAAATTTATTCTTTTTGACCACCTTTCTCCAATTCTCCCTTACCTCCCCCCACCCTGGTAACCATAAATCTCATTTATTTCTCTATGAATTTGGTGTTTGTTTGGTTTTTAAAAAACACTTTTTGAGCTCCTCTTATTTGCAAAGCAATCTGAACATATAAACAGGAATGAATTGTGGTCTCTGATGCCAAAAAGCCCCAGGTTGTTGTATGGGAACATAAGATTTGTATTCCATAAATATGTTACAATGTAGAGAGTGATAATTGCCTCAAGAAATGGAGAGATAAAGTACAATGAGAGTTCAAAAGAAGAGAAGGAAGAGGTTGATTTTTACCTGAGAGTTTAGAGAAAGCTTTGTAGGAGTGATAGCATATGATCTGGCCTTGAGAAAGGCACTTCAGACAAGGAGAAACCTAAGCAACCATACTTAGATAGGAAAGCATAGCACATGTATAATGATACGTTTTGCTTGACCAGTTTGGGTTAGAAGATGGGTCATGTTTTGATAACAAAATTCTGAATCTACATCCTATCTATTACGAAAATGCCTTTTTTTTTCCTCTTTGGGTTTCTTACTTCCTCTTATGATATCTCCAAAAATATATCTAAGAGTTTAATTCTACTTAATACTGTTTCAAGAGGAGAGACCCTAGCAGCCTGTTGTAATTTTTGTTTACAAAAGGGACATAATTTTGGCCCCTTTGGTTGCCCGTTATTAAATGACTGTCCATCAGAGGTTATCAAGTTTTGGAACTGTTTCTCCCTAGTGTTGTGTTTATTATAATAGCTCCATGCCACTGCAGGTATGGGTCTCAGTGTTGGAGCTCTTTATTTATCCGGCCATTTAATTCACTCTCCCTTCAAAACATACAACTTACACCCACACACATATACACAGTCATTTTCCCCAAGGTTCAAGACAACTTCAGGGTATTTGAATCAGGGAGGGTTTCTAGCCTCAGTCACTTGTGGTGCCTGGAACTAGCTCTCTGTCCAACCTTCTGTATATTAATGTTGAGTGTGGAAGAGGAAGACTATGCTCTTAGTACGAAATCTTACTTGTTTCCTGAATCAAGATAAGTGTTATTTCCTTTAGAGGGAGATCTTCCCTGTTTAAAATGAATGATCAGAGAATTTTATTTCTTAACTAAGCTTAGCATAAGCTGAACATTTTGATATTTTCTTCCATTAGGTTTTATATTTAATACTTATGGATTAAGCAAGAAAGAGTAAAAGGACTCTTTCTTTTACAAAATCTTGAGTGCTTTGAATTTTCACCTTTGGACATGAAATAGTAACTGGTTTTGTCCTTTCTACTATAAACATTTCTAAAGCTGAATAAAATATATGAAACAACTGTTTTCAGGCATTGGACAATAGATAGCATGGTCTATAATTCTTGAGAAAAGAGAAATAAGTGAGGTGAGCTCCCCGTTTTCTCTGATTTCTGTCTTTGGGCATTCTCTGGATTGCAGAACACATAGCCCAAATCTGAAGCAATTGAGAAGGTTAGAATTATGGGACAAGGAACCCAGAAGAGACACTGTAGTAGTGGGGGAAGGGAGGAGTGAGGAGCTGGAAATATTCATGTGGTAGTTCCCTTTAGCTCCATGGCTGAAGGCGAGACATGTGTATATAGCCAAGGCTCTGGGAGGCCTAGCAAAAGCAAAAACTGAAAGAACCGAAAGGAGTAGTTATGCCCAAATTTATCCTTGATGACATTAAGCCTCTTCTCAATAAATGATGGAACAAAAAAAATCATCATGGATATAGAAGATTTGAACAATACTGTATCAGCCAACTTGTCAATTAGTCAATATGTCCATGACCACTTTGACATTTAGAGAACAATAACCCAACAAGCGCCAAGTATATATTCTTTACAATGCACATGGAATGTTCACCAAAATAGACTATATGCTGAGCCAGAAAACATGTCTCAAATTTCAAAATATTGAAATCATATGAAGTATGTTCCCTGACCACAGCACAATCAAATTAGAAATGAATAACAATAAGATATCTTTTCAAAATGTATCTCTAGATAAACCATGGATCAAAGAAGAATCCCAAGAGAAATGTTGAAATATTCAAACTGAATAATAATGAAAACGTATCAAACTTTGTAGAATGTAGCTAAAGCAATGCTTAGGGGGTAATTTATAGCCTAAAATGATTATTTAGAGAAGAAGTAAGGCTTAAAGTCAATAATCTGAGTTTCCTTCTTAAAAAGCTAGAAGAAGCAAATTAAATGAAAGCGAATAGAAGGAAAGAACTGATAAAACGAATAAGAAAAATAAATCACAGAATAGATTATTAAAACAAAAAGTTGATTCTTTGAAAAGATTAATAACATTGAGGAAGACTAATAAAGGAAAAAGAAACAGAGCAGAGGCAAATTACAAATAGCAAGAATAAAAAAAGAGGATGTCACTGCAAAGCCTACTGAGAGGATAATAAGGAAATATGATGATGAGCTTTATGCCAATAAATTTGACAACTTAGATAAAACATTCAAAGTCTTGGAAAAACCTAACTTACCAAAACTGATAAAAGAAGAAATAGAAAATCTGTATAGCCCTATAAATGCTAAAGAAATTGAATTCATAATTTAAAAAACTTCTCAAGAAGAAAACTCAAACCCAAATGATTTTACTTGTAAAATCTATCAAAAATTTAAGGAGGAAATAATACCAATCTTATACAAACTCTTCTTGATAAGTGAAAGAGGTAACACTTGTAGCTTTATTCACAATAGCCCAAAACAATTCCATTCCATACAATGAAATACTACTTATCAATAAGGTGAAACATACTGCTGATACACTCAAAGACATTGATGAATCTTAAAAGTATTATGTTAGTGAAAGGAGAATTTCTATTAGAAAGAATTTCTTTTCTTTCTAAAACCATTGTGAAGGAAAACAGAGTAGAGATTGCCTGGCCTGAGGGCCAGGGGAAGGGAATAACTGCAAATTGGCATGAGGAAAATTATGGGAGTGATGAAATATTCTGTATTTTGATTGGGGTCTTGATTATAGGACTGTACATTTATGAAAACTTAAACTATACACATAAAATACACTTAAAATTTTATTGTATGTAAATTATAGCTAAGTAAAACAATTTTTTTTAGGAAAATAATATTTCCTTTACAGAAAAATAATTTTATTTACTTATTAAATCAAATTAAGCGCTAATAGCTATTCTCAATAAAAACCTTTAATTTGTGTTTAATAATACTCAGTAAAACCCTATAAGATTTGTTAGGAAGAAAAGAAATTTACAAAGAAGCTCTTTAGGTAGAGGCACGTAGGAACTGATCAACTAAGTTTAACCACACATCACAATAGGCTTTGTCAGGCGTCTTTTTTTTTTTTTTTTTTTTTAATCAATTCAGCCCCTCTATGTCTTTTGATTGGAGCATTTAGTTCATATACATTTAAAGTAATTATTGATAAGTATTACTTTGTTATACTTAGTTATTGCTATTTTATTAACTTTTCTTTTTGGTTGTTTTGTGGTTCTTCTCTGTTCCTTAAAATAGTCATGGGGATGTAAGGTATAGCATAGTGAATACAGTCAGCAATAGTTGTAATAACTATATATGGTGTCAGTTAGATACTGGAATTATTATGGTGATCACTTTGTAGGATATATGTGTCTAATCGCTATTTTGTACAACTGAAACTAACATATTGTATGTCAACTATAATTGAAAAATAAATATAAAAAGAGTTATGTTAACACTAAAAAAAATAGGCCTGTTACTTATTCAATCAAGATAAGCTTGCCTGACTTCTGCAGAGCACAGCTTTGTTAAATTAAGACATCAGGAGAGAGTTGTCAGGTATTTTCACTTCACGTTTGGAATAACCCCAAGAGAGCATACTTGTAAGGAGAAACGTAGGCCATGTTCAGTCCTGGGCTGATCCTGGAGAATTCCCCTGAGGCTGAACACGTAGGCCTAGGTGTAGCTTCTCTAGAGATCCGATCAGGAAAGAAGACAGCTTGTGATGAAAACCAGTCTCTTGGCAAAAGCTGACCATTATCATTTCAGAATTTTCCAGAACAAAATAACTACAATATGTCATCCACATCCCTTGGGAGATGCTCTTTAAATTATGTCTTAATGCATGAGAGAACTCTCAGGTGAGAATGAGAAGGGCAGTTTGTTCCTTCAAGGAC
The DNA here is from genome assembly GCF_000325575.1 of Pteropus alecto. Lineage (NCBI taxonomy): Eukaryota > Metazoa > Chordata > Mammalia > Chiroptera > Pteropodidae > Pteropus > Pteropus alecto. The sequence goes on from NW_006441071.1 coordinate 4,549,778, forward strand.
TCCACATAAAACATCCAATGAGCTGAAAACATGAGCCAGCAATTAAAGAGGGCACGTGGGATTTGGTTTCTTGAACCAACCTGATGCAAAGCAATTCTCAGTGGAAATCTCAGATCTCAGAGCCAAGCCCAGCTGTTTGCAATATTCATGCTAAATACACAGATACCAACCTCAAGGATGAGGCAGCGTGGTAAAAAGCAAAACAAACGATGATAAATCAAGAAACACGGTGGGTTTTTTTTCTTTTTCTTTTTTGCCCTTCCTAGAGAAGACGTGATACAGAAAGACAGTTCAGTGGCTTATATTACCCGGCCACCCTGGACTGGCGTCTCATTCTCTTTAGTTAAAGACAATATCTGGCTTGATGAGCTATTGCAGGGTTTAAAGAGAACACATGCAGGGCACCTTAGCACAAGGCCTGGCTCCAAGCAGCTCAGTGAATGTAATAAATATTGTATGGAATAGAATGCTAAGTATCATATGTTGATTCTGAAATAGTAAATGTTATATGTAAAGGATGTGTGAGTGTTTTCTGTAGCCCTCTACATAGGGAGTGACAACATTGCAGGATTAATTCCCAGAGGGTTAGGAAAGAGTAAGCAACTGGTCATAACAGAGATGCATTCATTTGCCTTCCCCAGTGACCGAGGGTGGGAGAGAGGTGTACTGGTTATTCTGTTTGTCCTCTTAGATCCATTATTCTTTCCAGGAGGCTATCTCCTGAGAACACTATTACTCGAGCTCCCTTGCTGGCTAGCTACTATTGGGTTTGGCACTGACAGAAAATAACTGAGCAAGAGGAGGGAGTTCTAGCTATTTCTCTCTGCTCCCTCCCTGCATTGGTATTGTGTCTTTGGAAGCATTTGCATCCTTCTAGGACCACACTATGGCCAGGCAGCTCCTCTTTCACAATCTCAGCCCTCCCTATGCTCTGGTGCTAGTGTTCCCTTCCCTTGCCCTCTCATGCCTGGCTTGCCACACTTACAAATCTGTTTGTGACGTCATCCCTTCTGTATTCCACTAAGCCTGTGCACACTTCTATAAGCAGGCCCCTCATTAGAGTGTCTTTGTTTGAACCATCTGGGGCAAATGCTATTTTCTGCTAGGACCTTGACTGATGAGGGCTCTCCAAGGATCTCAAAAGCATACCCAACTAGAGAAAGATAAAACTTTAATTAATTAATCTGACAGTTCCAATCATAACAGTGCAAGTAGTAATTTCCTTGGAAACATTAGAAACACAGGTAGTAAGACAGAGATGGAATAGTAAAAGCCCAAAGTGGGAGAAAGAGAAAAGCCGATAACATCTGGCTATAAGCCAGAGCTGGGGCAACGAGAGGCGAGACCGTAGCTTAACGTGAAGTTCAAAGTGTGAACTATTATGTAAGACTGATATATTAAAAATTGAACAGAGAACAATTAGAAAAGCCATAGGGACTGTTTCAGTTTTTACCCAGGGGAGGAGGAACAAGCCCCAACAAGTGTATTTAAAAGGAGAGTGGGAGATAAGTTTATTTTATTCTTGTATACCAGGGGCCTGCTAGTCTATGTAGTGCTTATATAGTTTCAGTGGTATGAGTCATAACTACAGCTCTAGAAAGCCTTATTGTATAGCATAGGTCATGGAGGCGGGGCCCCACTGGGATTTTGGCTGCATGCCTTCTCAGCTCTAGCCTGGTTACCAAATCATCAGCCTTGTCATACTGGGATGGCAATAAACCTGTTCGTTTCCTTATCATTTTATGACCAGAGGCTGTTTCTCTCCTATTTCTTTGTCCCAGTATAATCTTTTACAAATGCCATATTGACTTGCTGATGTTAATACATATATTCGTATGTGGCACCACATAACAAATCAATACAGTTTTATTAGTTTCACTATCGGTCTGCACTTTCTTGTTAGATAGAAAGAGAAGGTGAGTGTTGTTCCTGCTTCGATGGCAGGCAGAAATCAGTGGTGGAGAAGAACTCTGACCCACTGACCTCCTACAAATCCAGCCCAACTCCATATATTGGCGGTATTTTGTGCCACTTTCTGGGGGATGATACTTAGCTTTTTAGGCTCTGAAATTCAATTGTTAGGGCATCCAGAGGTGTTTGGACATTAATGGCTAACATCATCAAGGTATGAGAAATAGCAGGAATCTGGTGGTGTTGGGCTCACTGCCCTGGCCCCATGCTAGGGGCACCACGTCAGTATCTGCGTCTCTGACTCTCTTTAATGCTTCACTTACCAACCCAGTCACAACCTCTCTCTTTAGGTGTATTAACAAAAATACTTCAAGTTACAGTTATCTTTTACTGTCCTGGGAATCTTGCCATCTGTCTCTTTCCCATAACTTTGCCTACCTCTAATAGTATTCTTTCTTTGCTTATATTATAATCTATCTCCCAGAGGGTAGTTTTTTTTCCCCCTTTATCTCCAGCTTCTTAGGGAGTCCTCATTTTGGGCCATGTCTGCCACCTATGGCTTCCAGATGGGAATGCATGATCTTTAGGACTACTTCTCTTTTTTCTTGGTATACTGTTTCAAAAAAATTTTTTTTAAATTTTCAATTACAGTCGACATTCAATATTATATTAGTTTCAGGTTTATAACATAGTAGATAGGCATTTGTATAACTTATGAAGTAATACCCCCATAAATCTAGTATCAACCTGGCACCATTCATAGTTATTACAATATTATTGACTATATTCCCTGTACTATACTTTACTTCCTGGTAACTGTTTTGTAACTACCAATTTGTACTTCTTAATCCCTTCACCATTTTCATCCAGCCCCTCAACCCCTCTCCCGGCCAGCAACCATCAGTTTGTTCCCTATATCTATGAGTTTGTTTCTGTTTTGTTTGTTTATTTTAGCTTTTAGATTCCTCATATAAATGAAATCAAGTAGTATTTGTCCTTCTCTGTCTGAATTATTTCACTTAGCATCATACCCTTTAGGTCCATCCATGTTGCCTAGGACTAGTTCTTACTGAGTGCCACACTTCTCTTAATTTCGGGTTTCCAAGCAGAGGAACAGATTGTCTCTCTATAGATGTTTCTTTAGATTTAAATTGTTTCTATCCTCTGGTTCTCATCTCAAAGGTTATTGCTTTTTAATGGTCACAGAGTTGGACCTCATTAACTCCACCTCTAAAATCTAAAACTCTAAAAGCTCACACTCTGATCACGAACTTTCATCATTCAGCTCTCACTCTTTCATTTCTACAACCCCTAACCCTCAGCCTCAGAGGAATTTTGAAATACTTTAATTCCTCTATCTACCCTCTCCTGGCCACATTTTCTTACCTAATCCATAGCCTGATGGTCTATCACTTTACTCTTACTAGGTGGCTCATGGCTCCCATCCTATTTTTTGCACCAGCCCTGCACTTCACGGAGCCAAAGCAGCATTGACTTTTGCTTCCACTCATGGCAACATACTTTTGCTGAAAGAAAAGCAATCATTAAGCAGATTGGAACCACTTCAAATTTATAATCTTCAATTTTAACTACTCATTTTCAATAATTTCTTTACTTGCTGACAGTCAGCTTCCCTTCTATTTAGCAGTTAGAAAATTTCACTGTTGTCCTCTGGGCCTCTAACTCAACCCCAGTTCTGCCTCCCTCAGTCGTTCTTGCTTATCTATTTCATAGATAAAATAGAGGCTGTCCAATAGACCCTTACTTTCCACCGACACTGATACTTCCCAGCGTAAACGTTTATACGCAGCCACACATATCCTTATTTCCTCTTCTCTCAGAGAAGCAGCTGTCTCTCCCCAGAGCATTTTAAGGCTAATCCTTCCACCTGGGCTCTGATTAGGTTGTGGTTTTTACAGATCATTCCTTTTCTTTCTAACCATGGCAACCTTTCTCTGTTAGCTCCTAGCTCCTTCTTAGCCTAAAACTGTGCTCAAAAGTAAAACCAAGCCCTTCATTAATTCTGCATTTTCCTCTACATATGAGCTCCTCGATCCTTCCATTCACAATTAAGCTCCTTAGTAGACTATGCTCCTCTCTGCTTTCTTCCATTTGTTCTTAAACTTACTATTACCTGTCTACTGCCCACAGTGTACCACTAAAACTACTTTGAAAAATTTTTATCAGTGTCCTTCTTGGAAAATTCAATGGACTCTTATTTGACCTCAGTACAGAAGTTACCTTAGTTGGCCTTGGCCACAGTTGCATAAATGAGATTTTGTCATTATTTTGGCTGCATAACACAGAACCCTCTTCTGCTGAATGATTTCTCCATTCCAGGAATCTTGGAAGAGGCAGCTACTACATCTCCCAATGGAAACTAAAAATGGAGTCATTGCCAGTCTCCTTTACAGATAGGGCACTGCCCGTGATCTAGGCTTGGTCATTCTCAAACATCTACTCCAGACATTGAATCCATACCTACTGATGCAAAGAATTGGGGGCAGTACACTTTTCTATAGTAATGGAGAACATGGCCGCAGCATCCAGTTTCTTATTCAGACAGTATAAGTAGTTCAGCCTTCAGAGACTGCAACTGCGGTGGCCTCACCCAGCCAATACTGTGGTATGATTTGTGGTTGTGATTCTGATTGCATATCTTCTGGGCCTTCCAGGTGATTCAATGTGCTACCCAACAGCCTTAAAATTTGTTCCCCTCTTATGTTTGAATCAAGCAGAGTTGGTTTCTCCTGTTTGGAACTAAGAATTCTGACCAAAACAACTTCATTTTTGAGATACTACCTTTGACTGATGAATTTTCCACTCCCATTTCCTTTTTCTTCCAACTGGCAATCATTCTAATGTACTAACACGTATCTTTGAACTTATGTTCTTATATAATATGTGGTGTTTTTCTGTGCATGTTTTGTAATTCAAATAAATGGTATTTTGCCAGACACCTTTTTATTTCCTAACTTTTAAAAACTCAGCACTGAATTTTAAAACATCTGTGTTATTGTATATCTAATGCATGTCTCATTTAACCAGTGCATAGAGTTGTTTCCACTTTAGGTCTAGAGTTTAAAACTCCCCTCTACCACATAAATATTGCAATGAATATCTTTATATATGTGGCCTCATGCTCACTTGTTGTGAGAATGTTTCTGGTATAGTTTATCAGAAGTGGGATTGCTGGGACATAGAGAATATATTTATTAAATTTAGTTAATTACCGTCATATGGCACCCCTTCCCTCAATGGTAAGAGGAGTCATGTACTGTAGGAGAGGAAAAAGTTTTCCTCCCCTCTAACCCCCCACCCAGGTCCCTGGCTGAGTCTGAAAAGTAAAGTGCAAAAACACATTAACAGGAGAAAAGCATAAGAATTTTGTTGAATTTTTACGTGTACATGGAAGCCTTTACAAGAGAATGCAGATGCAAAGTGACCAGAGAAGAATTTTTTATACCTTTTAGACAAAGAGACAATAAATTTTTGAAGAATTGAGAAAAACGGGTTTAGTCTAGGAGTGGTAAATGGTGAAGAAGAGACTGGAAGATAAAGATTAGATTAGATTAGTTTTATACCTTTTAGACAAAGAGACAATAAATTTTTGAAGAATTGAGAAAAATGGGTTTAGTCTAGGAGTGGTAAATGGTGAAGAAGAGACTGGAAGATAAAGATTAGATTAGGTTTGTACAGATTTCCTAGGCCCGAACACCCTGTCTCTGGCAATAAGAATGTCTTTCCCCCTTCTGGTACAGGGAGGGTGCCTTTCACATGGGAATTTTCTGACTTAGTTCAAGGAAAAAGGGTGAGGGCGGAAGGTCAAAGTGATCTGCCTGCTTTTGCTGGTTTCTCAGATTCCTTTGGTTTAAAATATTTAACATGCTAAGGTGCCATACTTTGGAGTAGCATGCCCCAAACCCTGTCATAATTAACAGTGTTCCCTTCATCACACCCTTGCCAATACTTATCATCCATTTTTCTAATTCTTAATAACCCAACATGTGCGGTATTTTGTTGTTGTTGTTGTTGTTGTTTTAAATTAAGTTTATTGGGATAACCGCTTAGTAAGAGTACATAATTTTTAGATGTGCAAGATTATAATTCAACATCTGTGTACTCCATTGCATGCCCCTCCATCTGAAGTCTAGTTTCTTTCTGTTTGTGGTAATTTTTTTTTGTAACTGCCGTGGAAAACTAATACAAACAACTTGATAATTTTTTTTTCTTTACTTGAGTATACATCTGTGAAACCACCATCTGGAACATAGACGTTGGAAGTGCGTACCTCAAAGAGGTGGGATGGGTGCAGTGGAAGTGGCCTGAGGCAGATTCCTTGACGTCAGAGACCCCAACAGCAGACATGTTTGAAGAGAGCCAGAGCAGAAAAGGTGGGTAATGATAGATGCCACAGGGTTCCTGGAGGTTACTGGGAGACTTTGCAAAGAGATAGTCGACATTGTGAATGTAACCTCTATTTGATTCAATTCTAGGTTGGGGTGTGCTGGGACCATGTAATTCCTTCTGCTCTCCTCCCCACCTCCTCCCCAGATTATATAGCCTAAGGACTATATCTTATATGTGGTTGTATTTCTAGTTCCTAGCACATGTCCTGGCCTAGGATAAGTACTAAATGTTTGTTAGATGAAGAGCTACATTCTCTTGACTTACTCTCTTCTATCTACAAAATGAAATTTTCTACCATGTTGAAAGGACATTTATTTTGCCTTTGGCCTCAAAGTCTCAGCTGGCACTAAATTCTGAACTTCACTACCATCCTTGGCTAACAAGTGTTCAATACTTGACATCTCATTTTTAATACCACCTATATATCTGGGTCTCTATCTTCTTTATTCTGATCTCTCAGTACTTCATAATATGCACCTGCAATATTTGGGCTTTAGGATATGACCTTGAATTACAAGGTCCCTGTGTTTGGTGAGTGGTTCCTATAATGCCTTTTCTTGAATAACACCTCCTCTTCCCCTAATCAGCCCTGGGAATGCCTACTCACCCTTTGAGACCAGATCAAATATCACCTCTGCAAGGACAACTTCCTCAATCCCCCAGGCAGAATTAGTCATCTCCTTATTTATTTACACAGAACATTATTCTCGCTCTAATAGCCTTTACCTTGAAATGTTTTATTTCTCTCTTAACATGTTTCTTCTATTGAAGGAAGGCCATCTCATCAGTGGATTTATCTGGGTCCTTGTTGATTAGCACAGTGCCTAGCTCACAGTAGGTACTTGTATAATCAGAGTTCTCCAGAAAAACAGAATCAATATGTAGGTGGATAGATAGGAGATACACAGGTAGACGGATAGATAGATTTGTTTTAAAGAATTGGCTCACATGATTATGGGGGCTGGCAAGTCTGAGATTTGTAGGCTGGAAATTCAGGTAACAGTTCCTATTGCAGTCTTGTATCCAATATTACAGAGCGGGCCAGCAGTTTGCAAACTTGGGCCATTTTTATGTTGCATTCTGAAGGTAAAATTGCTTTTTTGGGAAATCTCAGTCTTTGCTCTTAAGGCCCTCAGTTGATTGGATGAGACTTTATCAAGGTAATCTGCTTTACTTAAAGTCAACTGATTATAAATATTAATCATATCCACAAATACTTTCACAGCAAAGTCTACATTAATCTTTGATCAAACAATTGGGTACCATAGCCTCACCAAGTTGGCACATAAAGTTAACCATCATAGTACTCAGTAAATGTTTGTCATATAAATAAATGAATAGATGTCTAATAGGTATTACAGAAGTTTAGAGAAAAGAGCAATGGGCTTTGATGTGGATTTCCAAACTTACACTTGTCTTGGCAAGTAATAGAATAATCATACTTTGTTCATTGAGCAAGTAGCCATGAGAACCCCCCAAAGATAGATAGATAGATAAAGAAGAAACATGCATTTTTAAATCAGATAAGCCTAGATTCATGGACGCATGCACTGTATCTATCCAATTCCTTTTTTTCTCAATAAAGGCAATATGACATTAATAAATTTGATCGAAATTATTTTTTTATATTATCACTAATTGCTGTGGTACCAACAAAAACAGTTTAAGAGGCAAACAAGAATGCTAAAGAGTAGTTAAGAGTAGTTCTTCGTGCAGATTGAGATGGTTAATTCAGGAGTGTCATCTCTAGGTTTTGATGAAGTAGTGAGGCCAGCAGGGTGCAGGAGGGAGCAGTCTGAGGGCCAGTGGTGGGGGTTAGAGTGGTGATAACAGGCACCGGCTGTATAGAACTTCTTATAAAATGGTGTTTCCCAGGCTGAGTTCTTTCCTTCAAATGCCTTAGGAGGCACGAGTGGAAAGATCCAGGCTTTTTCAGGAAATAAGTTTCCTCATCTATAAAATAGCCTTATTAATAATGAAAAATAATTGGTTCAGCTACATGAAATTATTAATTTTCAGTCATTTTTGCTTTACAGAAATGGAAATTTCATATGATCCAGACAAATATATATTAAGTGAGAAGTAAATGGGACGTAGGTACATTGTAGGTGATCAGCAACTGCTGGCTGTCATCTTCATCATCAGACTTAGGCTTGACCTGGAGGCTGACGTGAATGCTGGCCTGGAGGAGCCAAAGGCAGCCCTGAGCCTTTTAATTCAGCCCTTGGGGCAGGCAGGTGGCAGCCAGGTCAGCACCAGCTCTGGGCTTCAGCTGGTGGATCTGCTTCTTTAGCAAGACCTGTGGTTTTCTCTAACAAATATCCTGGTTCAGTGCAATGAATAAAAAGAATCTCAGGGGAAAGACTAGGAGAGCATGGATAAATGAAACTAGGAACTGGTTGATAAAGATCCTTATTTGTTATTTAACAACCCTTCCTAATATGAAGATGCTGAAGTAGAAGCAAAATTGACTGATTTTCCTGCTGTTATACCCTTATCTGTACACATAAATGGAGGAACTGAAGGGAATGAAAATTAGACAGTAGGAGGGAAAAATGAGAAGCAAAAGGGCAGGGAAATATTTAAACTATTTAATCAACTTCTCAATTATCCACATCAAAATTACTACAAATTGAATAAGTGGATGAATATCTCATTTAATTCTCATAACACATCTGTTGGTATTACCACCCCCACTTTACAGAGAAGGAAACTGAAGGGAGGAGCTTAGATAATTATTCCCAAATAAATTCAACTGCTATTTCCCATCAGTTGTTAAGAATGCTGTGCAGTATGTAGACAGCTGGCTTTCAGCACATTTCTTCTTTTGATTTCCAAAATTTTCTTGTAATAAAAAATGAATGCCTGAGAAGTCTTACAAAAGCACATTCTGTTTCATGTTGTCATATGCTCAGCTTCTCCAGGATGCCGTCCCTGTGTAAGAGCTGCTTTTCAGACTGACTTTCTTATTGTAGTTGCCAACTATTTCTTCTGGTCTTAGAATTTTTATTACATGACTTAGATTACGTAGGTTATGTCCACATTCTCTAAAAAGTCCAATTTGACGAGGGCACCAAATGGGAGAAAACCTTTTCTGCACTAAGGAGGTTAGAATCTACTAATCATATTGTGTTAAAAAAAGCAAACCGTTGGCACATCCATTTTTCCATCCAAGAAGGAAATAATAGAAATATTTAAAGTTTGAATTGTGGTTTTATAAACATAAATCTGAAAGGAAAACTGATTTTCTTCTTCTTTAAAAAAACAGCCTCTTTTTCTATTTATAGCACCCATGCTTTCTTATTACAGAAACTTGGGAAATTACAGGAAAGTACAGAGAAGGAATAAAAATTCAAACTTCCTCCCCCATGAGAGAGTGACTATGAACTTTACAGTGTACGTTTCCCTATAGCCCGGAAAAGAGATTTTTTTCAGATGAAAAGAATCCTGCTGCAAAATAATTAGATCAGCGAGGTGATTGTCTAAAATTAAAGCGAGAAAGGTGAACTGGCTGGGAAATCTTTTAATGCTTTCTACCCTTGCCCCGATATAATCACTTCTGAGTAACAGAGGATAGTGTGAACTGTGAGATCTCTCCAAAATGCTAACAGGCTCTCAAAGCTATAACTTTTCCACTAGAACTACTACATTAATTAGCAGTACTAGCCCAATGTCAGCTTCATCTGATCTTTTCTCGACTGGGCATTCTCCTGAACACTAAAGTAGAGGTCCCAGAATTTGGAATTTAAGGGGGTTTTGGGCCTCTCCCCTTGGCTTGTAGATGGCCGCCTTCTCCCTGTGTTCTCACATGGACTTCTGCTTTGTCCCTCCTTGTCTGTGTCCTAATGTCTTCTTATAAAGATATCAGTCATATTGGATTAGGGCCCAACCTAATAACTATCATTTAACTTAATTACTGCTTTAAAGGCCCTAGGTCCAAATACAGTTACATTCTAGGAATTAGGACTTCAATATCTGAGTTTGGGAGGGGGTCACAGTTAGCAAAAAGGAAATGTCTCTGGCCGATCAGCCGTCTTTAATGGGCTTTCCCTGAGGCCCCAACCCAAACCACATGCATTTCACTTGAAGAAGTAGGAAATGTATATAATTTTTATAGCTTGACACATTGCTGCACTTACTAAACTTGGGTTTTATTTAGTAAAGAAGAAGGGGGAAATGGATGTGTGAATGATCTAGCCAGACAAGGTATTGAAGTTAATGTGACTTCATTCATAGCCGTAGACTAGTAGGGCTCTGTAAACTGTGGCTTATATCGGTGAAGAATGTACATCATTTGACAATGGTATCTATTCACCAGAGTTGATACTGGGGCCTCTGTTGTGTGGCATGGAGTTTGGTGTCTGGCTGTTTGCTGTAACCCTGCATGTCTCTAGTGGGGTAAAATGTGTGGCTGCCTTTGTGAGGGCACTAAAGTTTAGGCTGGGGAGAAGAGCAGCAAAGGAATAGCAAGAGAGAGAAATGAGAAAGGAAGTGTAGAAGAAGGAATAGGCTGAGGACAAGAAGAAAGAATAGACTGCGAAGACAAGTGCCGGTTTCCTTCCAGATACTGCAGTTCCTACCACCAGTGATAGGGTAGGAGAAGAGGGGTAGTGTGTGTGCGGATTATCCTGGGACCTAATTCCCCAGCAGGATGGATGGATTGTCCAAGCAAGCAGTCACTCCAAATCAAGCCTGAAAGGAAACTGCAGCAAACAGAAGAGAATGAGAAAGAGAGAGAGAGTGAGAGAGAGACTGAGACTGAACAGGCACTGAGGCAATGTGGGGCCGTGGAGCCAGGCCCTGAAGTACAACAACTGTGAGCACTCCTAAACACCTGGCAGGCTTGCTGCAGAAAGCTCCAGCTCTTCGGATAAAAGGGAATCCTCTGACTTGGTAATAACCCCTGCTCATTCATCTATGAGCTTCCTGAGTTCCAAGCCATAAATTTCCTATGCTACTAAAGGGTGAAATGATGCTAAAAACAACTGTTACAAACATTGGGCTAATTCCACTCATTTCCATCATAGCCACTGCCTGTGAACCCTGTGCTCCAGTCCTTATGCATGAGTAGTCATTGAGGTTTTAAATGGAAAACATTATTTGATTTCTGATGTAAATCCAACAGTACCCTTCCATCAGCTGAGGCAGGCAAAACTCCCTAGTCTGGGAAGGAGGGATGGTATTACTCTGGTGTTGAGATGACTGGCTGAGCACTGAGCTAAGCACCCTCCTGTAGAAGGGTAGGAAGAAGTTGTTCCTTACTCTCTTCCCTGTCCCCGTTGAGTCACACCTGATTTACATAACTTCCTTATTCTTTATTAAAAGCTGGCATCTATTAGGGAGAAAAGTAAGAACAATGATAAAGGTGGGAAGGGCTTGCTCTTCTGTCAACACCATTTAGGTTTTCTGGTTTTATGCTTATTAAGGTATTGGTCTCTGCTGAGGGCATTATAAAGTGGTTAAATTTTACGATGCCAGCCAAATTTTGAAGGGTGCAATATACTAGCTAGTAAATTAGGTTATTAGCTGTGTAACATTGAACAGCATACTCAGCTTTTTATACCTGTGTTAGAATGTGTGTGCTTCCACCTAAGCTAGATACTTGGAAGTGGAAAACATTCTTTTAGATTTTTTTTTTTGCATATTCCTGGGGGTAGTTTTGACTTAATTTCTTTATATCCTCAGTGCTTGTGGCAAATAATATGTATGTACTAAATAAATGCTTTAAAAAAATCACTCATATGAACACCCATATATTGCTGGTGGGAACACCAAATGGTACAGCCACTTTGGAAAACAGTTCGGCAGTTAAACATATATTTACCATATGTGATGGTCACTTTTATGTGTCAACTTGGCTAGGTCAAGCCAAACACTAGTCTAGATATTGCTGTGAAGATATTTTTTAGATGGATAAATATTTATAATGAGTAGACTTTGAGTAAAGCTGATTACCCTTCATAATTTTGGTGGACCTCACCTGATCAGTTAGAGGCCTTAAGAACAAAGGCTGAGGTCTCCCAAAGAAGTGATTATGCCTCCAGATTGCAGCATAGAAACCCTCCCTGAGACTCTTGCCTATCAACCCGCTCTGCCAATTTTGGACTCCAGACTGCAACATCAACTTTACCCCACTCCCTTCTCTAGATGTAAGGGTGGATAGATATAATTTTCAACTGGTTCTGTTTCTTGGGAGAACCCTGACTAATACACTATACAATTCGTCAATCTCAGTCCTAGGTATTTACCTATGAGAAATGAAAAATTATGGTCACATTAAGATCTATATGTGAATGTTTCTGTCAGCTTCAGTCATAATTGCTAAGAATGGAAACACAACCCAAATGCCCTTCAACTGATGAATGGAGAAATAAACTGTGGCTCATTCATGCAATAGAATATTACTCAGAAAGAAAAAGTAAAGACTATTGGTACACACAACAACCTTGATAAATCTCAAAATCCTGAGTGAAAGAAGAGCCTCAAAAGTCTGTATGAGTCTTTTAAAATTAAATTTTGGGGAAGGCAAAAATGTATGGATGGAAAACAGGTCAGTGGTTGCCAGGACCTGGAGTTGGGGACAGGACTGCCAACAGAGAAGCATGAGGAAATTTGTTGGAGTGATGGAACTGTTCAATATTTTGACTGTGGCTACATGACCATGTGCATTTGTTGAAACTCATGAATCTGTTCACTAAGTAGGGGAATTTTACTTTACAGAAATTATACCTCAATGAACCTGACTTTAAAATGAATAGTCATTTTATGGTCATTCTTATAATCTTGTATTGTGTTGGAAGACGTGGTATAGAAGTCAATTCTAATAAATCACCGCTCTTTCCAGGGAGACAGAAGTACTTGATGGGCTATAACATAAAACAAAAATTTTTTTCTGGGGTAACAAAATTTTCTGAAAACTAGAAATTCTCATTTATATGATATTTATTTATAGATTATTTTAGAATAAGAACGTTTCATAAATATTTATTATAGTGAAAAATCAACATATGAATGTTAGCTTTATTTAAGCTTGATTGAACTTATGTTTAATAAATAGTAATTTGCTTTTAAAATAGCTATATCCTTTGACCTAGTGATTTTTACTTAGTGTATTCTAAGAAAACAATTTGATAAGAGCATAGGACATTCATGGAAGTATTGTTTATAAAAGTGAAAAATGGGGGCACTTGCTCTTCAGACACAGACAGGATCCTAGCTATGGCTGACGCTGAGCCCAGCGCTACCATGGCCAACGAAGCCTATCCTGACGCAAAGACCATGCATGTACTGTGGCACATGGCCAACCATCTGCACATCCTCTCCATCAGGGCCACCTACATGTGCCTGGAGCTCTGGCTGCCCCACATCATGCAGCAGTGCTGCTGAGGTCATGTCTGTGCTGTTCTTTTATGTGAGTTATAAACAGGCAGACCCAGAGAACCCAGACAATGACTGATTCATCCTCTCTAAGAGACTGTCATTTGTTGATGTGGCAAACAGATGGCTTGGACAAGGACTGGGGGCTGTGTGTGGGTTGGCATATACTATCTCGTGGGAGATGGAGAGTCTTCGGAAGGCTCCGTCTGGGAGGCACTGGCCTTGGCTTCCCGCTATAGTCTGGACAATCTCGAGGCCATCTATGATGTGAACCACCTAAGCCACAGTGGTGCCTTGCCCCTCAAGAAGTTCTGTGAAGACTTCTTGGCCAGCGAGGTGGAGGCGCAGTGCCAAGTGTTCTGGCAAGCAACTCAAGTGAAGAATAAGCCCATTGCTGTAGTTGCCAAGACTTTCAAGGGCCGGGGCATTCCAAGCTTTGAGGATGCAGATAATTAGTATGGAAAGCCAACGCCAAAAGAAAGAGCAGATGCAATTATCAAATAATTGACAGGCAGATGCACATCACTAGAAATCTTGAACCAAAACCACCTGTTGAAGACTCACTTCGAATCAACATCATGGACATCGGGATGGCCTCTTCACCTACTTACAGAGTTGGTTAGGAGGTAGCTACTAGGAAAAGATGCAGTTTGGCTCTGGCTAAGCTGAGCCATGCAAATGATAGAGTCATTGTGCTGGACAAGGGCAGCAAGAACTCTACCTTCTCCGAGATATTCAAGAAGAAGCACCGCGAGTGCTTCATTGAGTGTTTTATTGCTGAGCAAAACATGGTGAGCATGGCTTTGGGATGCACCACCCATGGTCAGACCAGTGCTTTTACTAGTACCTTTGCTGCCTTTTTGATCTGAACAGTTGATCAGATCCGGATGGGAACCATCTTTCAAACCAGCATCGACCTTATTGGGTCCCACTGCGGAGTATCCACTGGTGAAGATGGCTCCCCCCAGGTGGCCCTGGAGGATCTAACCATGTTCCAAGCCATTACCAATTGCACCATTTTCTCTCTAAGTGACACTGTCTCGATTGATCATACTGTGTTCCTGGTAGCCAGTATCAAGTCGATGTGCTACATTTGGACCAGCCACCCAGAAACTGCCATTATTTATGACCCACAAGAAAGTTTTGAGATTGGACAGGCCAAGGTCATCCGACACATTGCCAATGACAAGGTCACAGTTATCGGAGCTGGAGTTACTCTACATGAGTCTTAGCAATTGCCGAGGATTTTTCCCAGCTAGATGTTCTTTCCATGTCACTGACCTGTTTACTGTTAAACCGCTGGTTGTTGCCACCATCATCTCTAATGCAGAATCCACAGGTGACCACATTATCACAGTGGAGGATCATCATCCAGAAGGTAGCATCAGGGAGGCCATCTCTGCAGTTGTTTCCATGGAGCCTGATATCCTGGTCTATCAACTGGCAGTGCCAGGAGTGCCTTGGAGTGGGCAGTCGAATTAGTTGCTAGATATCTTTGGAATTAGTGCCAGATACATTATAGTGGCTGTGAAATGTATTTTAATGAACTGAAATAACTGTTGACTTTGGTCTTAAAAGATTGATCTCTTTCCTATACATTTATGCTTCTTGCCAAACCATCATTTAAATCTATACTGTTCGTGCTTCTTAAAACCAAAGCAAGTTAATTACCTTCATGTTAAACCATAATTACATATACACATATAACTCTCACCTTTGAGTCATTAAAGCAGGTTATAAGATTTTAAGTGACAGAATAGCTAATGAAACAGCCACCTAATATCAAGTTTCCTGATGAGAATCCAGATATCTGGGCTGGGGCCCAACATAGGGTAACAGTTTCTTAAATGTGTGTATTTTCCTCATAAGTAAAGAAAGTGAACCATAGGCTGCAGCCACGGAGAGTATGCAGCACTATAGCACCGTGCTGCATGCTGCTGCCCCAGACTGGAAATTTATGAGCTGCCATCCTACTTGCAGCCTCCCGGGTACTGTGTGACTGCAGATGCCCTGGAATCTCCTCTGGTGTTTGCCTTCACCTACCCTCTTACAGTGCAGAGGCTGTGGAGCGGCAGTGAAAGTTCTTAGGGTGTCCTGTGCTGCTTGCGGTGACTGTTCTGTGAAGAGATGACACGACTAATTCTAGTCTCCACACTGCACTCTTTTGTGAGGTCTCAGAAACGTCTCTTTTGCCCAGTGATCACACCAAATCATTAGCTCGATTATATTGATCAACTAAGGATACTGGTTAATGTTAATGTTAGTAAAGCTTTTAAAAACCAAAAAAAAAAAAAAAAGCAAAAAATGGGAAATAACCTAAATGATCATCAATAGAAGATTGCTGGTATAAGTGATGTATCTATTTAAAAGCTATAGGTCTATACTTATTAACACAGAAAGCGGGTGATGATGCATTAAGTGAAAAAAATAGGCTAAAAACCAGAATATATGCTATGATTTTATTTTTTAAAAAATGCCTGTGTACATGTGTATATTTTGTGAATATATTTAGAAAAAAGCTTAGGACCTAGAACAACAAAATGTGGACAGTAATTAATTATTTATTCATGGTAGGATTACGGAGCCAATACTTTGGTTTGTTTGCATTTTGAAAATTAAAATATTTTACTTTATAATTAGTAAAAATCTAGTTCTACTTTGTAAAAGAAAGCAAAACTTGTGTACTATTACCCCATACATCATAAAATCATTAAAAACATGAAAATAATGATATGGTATCCTGTTAATGAAAAAAGATAGCTTTATTTATGTAAACATAGCTAATCCATGTAGTTTGACCTTTATAAATATGAAATGTATAACATCGAAGGAAAAAGTTGGAGAGAGGTACAAATTTTCATGGCATACGAAACAAAGATATGTGGAAAATAGTACAATGGCCTGGTGACAGATGACCTCAGAACATGCTGGCAAAAATGTACTCTCTAAAAGTAACTACTGCAATTAGTTTGGCCAGGAAAACTGAAGTCATTCCATAATGAGTAATAAAAAGGGAGTTGGCATGACACCAGTACCAAGATACTGAAATATAAAAGGTGAAACTAATCAGAGGAGGTGATTAGTAGCAAAACTAATTTTTGATTTAGCAGCAAAACTAATCAGAGGAGGTACAACAGAAAATAGTAATGAAAACAGTCAGCAAATGACACATGACAGAGTTAATAGATCATTAGACTTCCATAAATGGTGCTGGAACAATTTGTTATGTATATTTGAAAACATTAGATCTTCACTTCACACCACAAACAGATAAAGTATAGAAGGATTAAAGACTGAATTGCTAAATGCAAAACTTTAAAAAATTCAGAAGTCAAGATAGGAGAATATATTTATGTGCTCAGGGTAAGAAATTATTTCTTAGGTGATATAAAATATGCATGAAACAGGAAAAGAGTGAACATTTTGACTATTAAAATTAAAACCTCTGGACAAAAATACCACAAATACAAATGAAAAGATAAGTCACGAACAGGACAAAGATATTTACAACTCACAGACAACTGAGAAAACGAAATTATCTAGAATATGTATTGGACTTGTACAAATCAATTTCAAAAAAAAGAAAAGAAATCCCATATAAAAATGGGCAAAGCGTGTGAACAGGCAATTTTTGAAAGAGGAAACGAGAGGAAATAAACATATGTAAAGAAAACCAGCCTCACTTGTAAACAGGAAAGTGCAAATTAAAAAGATAATGATACCATTTCATAGACAACATTTTTAAAAAGGCAAATTTGGACAAAATTTTAAAGGTTGGTAATTTGCATTGGAACATTCTTTCATATAGTGCCTGTGCAAATGTAAAGTTATATGACCATTTTTGAGAGTAAATTGGCAATGTCTAGTGAAGTTGAAGGTGTTCACACCCTTTAACATAAAAAATTTATTTCTAGGCATGTACCAGAAAAAATTTTATTAGTAATTTTTAATTGTTTAATTACTGTTGACGTACAACATTATATTAGTTTCAGATATACAACATAATGATCAGACATTTACATAATTTATGAAGTCATTACTCAGATTAATCTCGTATCCATTTGACACCATATATAGTTATTACAATATTATTATATTCCTTGTGTTATACTTTACATCCGTGTGACTATTTTGTAACTACCAATCTGGACTTCTTAATCCCTTCCCCTTTTTTCACTCATCCCCCATCCCTCCTTTGGCAACCATGAAAATGTTCTCTTTATCTATTAGTTTGTTTCTGTTTTATTTTGTTTATTTTGTTTAGATTCCACATGTAAGTAAAATCATATGGCATTTGTCTTTCTCTCTCTGACTTACTCACTCAGCACAATATCCTCTAGATCCATCCATGTTGTTGCAGGTGGCAAGATGTTATTCTTTTTTATGACCGAGTAATATTCTGTTGTATATATGTATTACCTCTTCTTTATCTATTCATCCATTGATGGACAGCCAGGTTGCCTCCATATCGTGGCTATTGAAAATAATGCTGCAATGGATTCATATGTTACATTGAAGTAGTGTTTTGGGTTTCTTTGGATAAATACCAAGAAGTGAGATTCTTGGATCCTTCTTTTTCTCTTGTTCATAGCCTTTGTTTTAAAGTCTGTTTTGTCTGGTATGAGTAGTGTGACCTCAGCTTTTTATTGTTTCTATTTTTATGAAATATGTTTTTCTGTCTCCTTACTTTGAATATGTGTGTGCCTTTTGATCTGAAGTGAATTTCTTGTAGGCAACATGTGTAAGGGTTTTGTTTTCTTATTCATTTACCTACCCTATATTTTCTGATTGGAACATTTAATCCATTTACATCTAAAGTAATTGTTGATAGGTATGTAGTTACTACCATTTTATTATTCTTCTCCGTTTTCTTTCTTTTCTTCTCCCTCTCTTTCTCTCTCCCTCTCCTACTTCTTCTCCAAGAAGTCCCTGTAACGTCTCTTGTAATACTATTTTGGAGTTGATAAACTCCTTTAGCTTTTTTTGTCTGAGAAGATCTTTCTCTGTCCTTAAATTGTAAATGATAGTTTGCTGGGTAGAGTAATCTTGGTTGTAGGTCCTTGCTTTTCATCACTATGAATATTTTGTGCCGGTCCCTTCTGGCCTACAATGTTTCTGTTGAGAAATCTACTGACAGTCTTATGAAAGCTCCCTTGTAGGTAACTAATTGCTTTTCTTTTGCTGCTTTTAAGATTCTTTCTTTGTCTTTAACATTTTGCATTTTGCATTAACCTTTGGCATTTTAATGATGATGTTTCTTTGTGTGGGCCTAGGTTCATCTTGTTTGGACTCTCTGTGCTTCCTGGACTTGTATGTCTATTTCCATTGCCAGGTTAGGTATGTTTTCTGTCATTATTTCTTCAGCTAGGTTTTTAATTTCTTGCTCTCTCTTTCTGGTACCCCTGTGATGTGAATGTTTGTATGATTGATGTTGTCTCAGAGGCCCCTTATACTATCCTCATTTTTTTGGATTCCTTTTCCTTGTTGCTGTTCTGATTGGGTGTTTCCTGCTACCTTATCTTCTAAATCACTGATTCGATCCTCTGCTTTATCAAATCTACTATTGATTTCCTCTAATATATTTTTCATTTCAGTTTTTGTATTCTTCACTTGAAACTGTTTTTTTTTTTATGTTTTCTACTTCCATTTTTATGTTTTCTATCTCTCTGTTACAGTTTTCACTGAATTCATCTACTCGTCCTCTAAGTTCATTGATCACTCTTATAACCAGTGTTTTTAACACTGTATCTGGTGGATTGCTTGTCTCCACTTTGTTCAGTTCTTTTTCTGGAACTTTTTTCAGTTCTTTCACTTGGGACATATTTCTTTGTCTCCCCATTTTGGCTGCTTCCCTGTGTTTGTTTCTATGTATAAGTTAGGGCAGCTATGTCTCATAATCTTTGTAGAGTGGCCTTATGTAGTAGGTGTCCTGTGGGGCTCAGTGGTGCAGACTCCCTGGTCACCTGAACTGGGTGCTCCAGTTGTGTGCCTTGTATGGATTGTATGTGCCTTCCTGTTGTAATTGAGCCTTGGTTGCTGTTGGCACATCAGTGGGAGGGATTGACCCTCAGGTTGAGTGGTTGTGAGAACTGGCAGTGACTACAGTGGAGGAGCTGTCATGCAGGGACTGACCCTATGATGCAAGATTCACTTTAGTGTGGCTCTGGTGCCTGCTCAGTCTCCCCTTTGGGTGTGTCTTCAGATGTGACCTCAGGTGGTATTCTGGTTCAGTCCAAAGCCAGGTGGTACCCAAGTAATCTGCAGATGACCTCCGCCTACACTGGACTTGGAGGTGCCTCGAGAGGCCAAGCCACAAATTGAGGTTGGCTGCTGCTAGTACCAGGCTTGAGGCTGTTGAGCAAGAGGTATGAGACATTCCAAGGCCAGATGCTGCTGCTTTGCGGCTTGTGAACCTTTCGGAGATTTTAAGGAAGTCCACAGCATGAGCCAAGATAGGCGTTTGTATGAACAAGACCCAGGAAGTTGCGTGGGTGGGCCCAAATGTTGGGTGGGGTGGAGTCTCATGGAATCACCTGGGCAAGGTGACTAGTGATAGCCAGGTTGATCGTGACTCATAAATGATGGCTGCCTGCCTCTGCAGGCTGGGTGTGGGAAGGGCCCAACAATGGGACATTGGCCTCTGCCAGCACTTCTGTCAGAGAGAAAGCTGCCCCTCTAGTCCTTGCCCTGAAGTCAGACAACTGAGTTCCTCCCCATATGTCCCTGGTACCTTTTGAGCTGCTGCCCCAGTGCTGGAGCTCAGAGCAAGTGAGTCCATCAGTGGCTAAATCTGTGTGCAGGCCCTTTAATAGGAGCATCTGGGACCTCTGTAGCCCTACGTCTCACTCAGCCACAATCTCTTCTGATTTTCATATCCAGCTTTTGTAAGGACTTCTCTTCCTGGCCCTGAAACCCTGGTGTGGGGCTGGAGCCCCTTGCTCTTCCAGGGGAATCTCCATAGCCAAGATATCTCTCCTGACTTTCAACATGTGGGTGTGGGACCAGCTCGTTCTGTACCGTGCCTCTGCCCCTCCTACCAGTCTCAAGGTAGCCCCTTCTGTATTTCCTTAGTTGTAGGACTTCTGTTCAGCTAAACTTCAGGCAAATACAGTGGTGGTTTTTTAGTTGTAATTTTGATGTGGTCATGAGAGGAGGCAAACACAGTGCTTACCTATTCTGCCACCTTGACCGGAAGGACAGAAAAACTCTTTTCTGTGCTCAATGAGACATGGGCAAGAAAGTGCATTAAAGCATTGCTTGTTATCTCAAAAACCTGGAAACAATCTATATACTCATCAACAAGATAATTGATAAGCTATAATATATTCATATAAAAGAATACTGAACAGTGGTGAAACGAATAGCCTATATAGCTACATACACCAAAGTGGATAAATCTCAAAACAATGTTATCAAAAATCATGTACATGTGGCAAATGTTACCATTTATATAAAGTTTAAAACTTAAAAATAATATATTGTTTGTGGATATATAAATGCAGTAAAATAAGAACCTACATAAAAAGTATAAACACCAAATTCATGATAGTAGTTACATTTTTAATGAGAATACATGGGAAGCCTTAACAATATCTGTAATATTTTCACTTCTTAACAATATCTGAAGTATATATGGCATAAGGTAAAGATTTGATAAATTTGGGGAGTTAGATTAACAGATATCTGTTACATTATTCCCTATATGTTTGCTCTATGTTTGGAAATCTGGTAATAGGTAAGTACATTTAAAAAAACTGTAAAATGTCTTTCTTCTAATCCATTGTCCGTATAAATGATTATTCCTCCTCCTTTCCCAGTCTGGGAGCCTCCCACGCATGAGATACTATTTGAACAACAGCTACTACTACTAATTAATCTGTCATCAGTGGAAGTCTTTGTCAAATGAGCTCTATATATGGTTAGCATTGATTGTATTAAATCACATTGGTGAATCTATAAAGCACCCGATTTAGACCTTTTTTCACCCCCTGATGCAGGCCTCTGGAACCACTTTATTTAAAATAACACTTGGAAAAACAAACATTATATCAATTGCTTTTGGTTTTGCAAAAATGGCAGATGGTTGCGACGACTTAAATGGTGGCACTATTGACCAATTTTTTTTCCTTCCTAAGTTAACAGCTATTCTGCTCTGTAAGTGAGCTATTTCAACTCTAGATACCCTTGGGTAGTATAAAAAAAGAAAAATCTCCATCTTCAGCCCACACTAATTGAATCAGAATCTCTGAGATAGGATGAATTTAGGCTTTTGTTTTAAATCCCCATAACAAACTCCTCTCTCTTCCTCTTCTTTCCCCTCACTGATTTTAAGAAATGAAAGTTAACAAGGCATCTGAAGCTTGTTATATAGCTCTCTTTCCCCTATAGAGGCAACCACTATCCTCATTTTCTTTTTTAAGATTTATTTTTTAAAGATTTTTATAAGCCTTTTGACTTATAAGTTTGACTTACAAGTCTTGTTCTCTTTGTAACCACACACATCTATTAATTACAACTTAATAGCAGCTGTATAGTTATTTTCTAAGCTGAACAATATTCCTAGACAAGTGATAATTGTAATCAAGAGCTTTTGCTTCTACTAACTGATTTGTTTACAAACTGATTTGCTATATGCAGATTCGACCCAAGCTAGATTTGTTATTTTATCCTTCGTAGCTATTTTGTGCCATAACGTAATGCAGTAGGAATGAAATTGAATAAACATATTTTGAAAGTAAATAAGTTATTGAGTATTGTTGACATAGTTTGGAATTTTTAAACTCAAGGTATATCTCTAAAGAAATAAGCCTCCTACATGGTTTATGGAAGTAAGAGGTGTGGTCACAGTGGGTTGATTAGGATTGTTCTAGCTCCTATGGTGAGTGGACATGTGTAATTAATATTAGTAATTGGGTTCCATGAGTAATTGATATTTGAATTAAGCAATATGCAATTCTATGTAAAATTATCTGCAAGTGAGACACTTGACACTTTAAAAGAAGAAAATGAAAATGAAAAGCAAAGGTCTGTAACCAGAATAAATGATTGAAAGAAAATAAGAAACTTCTTTTTAGGTGGATGATGGGAAAGATGTCCATATTTTATAACAAGTCGTTCTCTAGAGATTTAGTGTATTCAGATAGATGATTTATTTTGAGAGTGAAGGGAATCAGAGTATGAGACTCCAAAATATTGACACTTTGGCATATTTATTTTGAGCTGAAGACAGCTGAGAATCAAAAGATGCAGAAAGAAGCCTTCTTGGAACTTCCCTTATCTGATTAAAAGCAGAAACTTTTAAGAAATGAAGACTGCCAAAAATCTCCTCTCCCAATGGATTTTAAACTTTGCTTTGAAGAATTCTAAGGTGCCAAGATGTGCTTCAGGACTCAATTTGGGGATTGTCTGAGGGCCAAACCCTTGGGCCTTCAGGCTGCCACCTCTTATTTTTTTTAAAACCTGTTTTACATACTAATACCCTACATAAGATTCATTTGAAAAAAAAGGTTTTCATATTTGAAAAAAATTGCTAATCACCGATATATAGTGTGAGATTAAAAGTAGTTATTGCTAGATGTTTTTCTCTAGTTTTTATTTAATCACTCAAGTCCCAACTGACTATTAGCAGAAAGTCCGGTTACCTCAAGGATAATTTTCTGTTCTTTTTTTTACTTATCTGCATTTTTGGATTTTTCTATAATGCAAAATATTGCTTTTGTAATAAGGAAAAAAAAGCATTTTAATTTTTAAAAACCTTATGAGAGAAGAGCAATGTTTAATCCACTAGACAGTGACATTTTAAGACATAAAAACAGCAAAGTGCCCAGTGAAAGGAGTTGTGAAGAGAGTTCTTGTTACTGAGCAGAGCACAGTGGTTTGTTTGTATCCACGGGTTTACTTGTTTCCATAGTAGCAACCTGGAGCAACTGAGAAGAGGTGGGTTGACTTTTCTGTTGAATATGTGCTCTTATTATCTTGTAAATTAAATTCTTGCCTTTTTTGGCTGTGAGGGACCAATGATAGGGAGAATGTGAACCAAAGTAGAGTACCAGAAGAACAACATAATCAAAGCAAAAGTATAAAAAAGTTTGTTTAAAAACCCCTCTGCAAATAATTGTATATTATACTCCTCAATTTGTCCAAGTGAAAAGAGTAACAAAGTGTTATCAAGGTTATTTTTGGAGTTCCCAGAATAGATGGTCCCATTGCATGTTGTCTTTATTTGTTTATGTAAATAAGAAATAATCTACTAACATTTAATGAATTTTTAAAAAGATTTTTATTGAACTATATAATGAGTCTTAGCTGTTAAAATTTAAATGACTCCTCAAGCTTTTAGTGAGTTAATAAAACACTGGTTTACACTCAGCTTTTAGTGGTGATAAGGAGAGAAGTAAACTTGTAGAATTGGTTAAAATAAATCTATTTAACTTGAAAATGTTTATTTTTTAATTTCCTGACATTAATACTTGTATACCCAGTGCAGCTTAAAAATTTTTTTCTTCATTCATTCAGGAGTTATTAACTAGGAGCTTCCTAAATGCAAAATTAATTATCTGTTGACTGCTAATAATGGAGTAAGCAAAGTGAGTCAGAGGAATTTGGTTATGACTTAGCTTCATAAATATATGCTTAGCCAGTTTGGGACTTTTCCTAATAAAAGTGGCTTATGGACCCTTCATTTAGCATAGGATGTGAAACAATGTTGACTTTTAGGGGAAAACTTCTCTATAATTTACTTTTCCTTTCTTCCTTGTTTGGAAAGGTGTCCTTTTTACTCATTATCAAAACTCAATACCTGCACTTCTGGTCTCTTAATGGTAATTAGTTCAAAAAAATCTTCATTTATACCTGTCACACTTTATTTAATACATGCTATGTATTACATACTATGGCTGGTAGTAGAATTCAAAGATAAAGGCAAATTGCTGGCCTTCAAGCAGCTCACACAAAGGTTTGATTAGTGCAATGACAAAGGTAAATGAGAAGTAAATAGGTGGGACAGTCCACGTGGAAGAAGAGATGTCAGAGAAGGCTTCCTAGAAAAAGAATTGGCTGCCGTATATCAGGTTTTTATATCTGATTCTTGTACAGATTTTAGGAGGAAGATACAAGACACTTCAAAATTAACACACCTAACTCATCTTCCTCTCCATATCTGTCCTCCTACATTTCCTCTCTGGGGAGCTGTCATCTATTATCACCTCCATCCACCTAATCATCTGAGACAGAAACCCAGGCACTAGCCTATATTCCCTTTCTCCCTTCTCCCTGACCTTCTTCAGAACCTGGAGCCACCCTGTTGAGATCACCACATATGAAGGTGGCACTGGGGTAGTTGAATCTCGAGCCCATTCAAAGAAGGAGAGTGTTTTCCCATGACAACATAGGTAAGTAGAGAAATAGACTCTGTCAAGTGAAGTCAAGGTTGCAGCTAGAAAAACAGGATTGGGCACTGAGGCTGAAGATTAAGACAATGACAAAAACTGGAAATAAAGATCAAGGTTGGTACCTGGGAGATTTGAAATTGAGATAAGGAGTTAATATCAGGCTGAGAAGAGTAAATGAGAGTGAGATGTTTAATGGTGAGAGGGGATCTTGGCTTTCCTTTTAAGTAGTGATAAACTGTATTACTGGGTAGGTGCAGTGACATAAACAGTATCTCCACATCCTTCGTTGCAGTATTGAAAAGAAGCTCTTTGGATTAATGATTAGTCTATGAAAACAAAATGTTTGTTGGAGTTGAGAATCATTAACTGCCACCCTAACACAGGCAGAATTTAAACATTTTATTTAAATTAAAACATGTAAGCATACATTGACTTCTTAAACTTTTGACATAAATCCAAGACCCTCCCTTTAAATTAAAGTCCGCTCTTGGAATTCCCATCCACTTTCTTGCTTGAGCTTCCTCTTAATTTCCACCACCACAAAGTTCTATTGGACAATGCTGGCTGTCATCCAAACACCGAATGCCATGCAAAGACCCTAATGCTTCTCTTTCCAGCCTGACCTTGTCAGTCTCTCATGTTCACTCTAGACTGAAGTCATACTAATAGTGCCACTTGTGGACCTAAACAAAGCAGCTGCTCTATATGTCACTGTATTGGTACATATACTTCCCCAGTGTAGTGAGTTCCTTTGCAGTCGAAGGGGGCCCAGCAAGTTCCTCCTACTCAGTCCTTTATGATCTAACCCCGTTGACATCTCTGTTTGTCTTCCCTGTTCTGCCCAGGTGTGTATATCTTATTCAGGACTAAGCCCCATCTCATGTGACAGCCAAGATGCTTTCTTAGGAAGTGGTGTAAGAATAAATCTGAGTGGGGAAGAGTGCTGTTATTGTGGCCACAGGGAGGGGCAGCCACGTATCTGCTGATCCTCGTCTATATCATACTTTTTTCAGTTTCCCTTTGTGGTTACTGCACAATGCGATAATATTTGGTTCTAGTCTAAATAATATCATGGGCAGGGAGACAGATTTTTCACCCTAAGTAATTTGACTGGCTAATATGAATTCCCCATTTACATATAGGTAAATCAGTTATTTGAGACTCTGGCTACACCTTACAGTCATCTGTAGGACTCAAGCATTTTTAATACGAAGTGGAGCCAGGCATCAATATTTTTAAAGAGCTTCCAGGGCAATTCTTTTTGTGGCAAGGGTGACAAAGCATTGAGTTACATCTTGTTTAAATCTTGTCATTATCCAGCTCAGATGTGTGCTCTTCTTAGTGAATTGCATCCAGAACCTGACGGTGAAACATATTAAGTGATGTTTTCAGCGAAGTTTAGCTGCTTCACCGGATGTTTGTTATGTGACTAGTAGCAGAGAAAATGACAAAGGTCAGCATCTGTATGTTTGCTATCTTTGGTGAAAGAGGAATTAAAACCCCTCTATCAATCTATCAAACTGACTGTTGAAAATTCTTTCATGCCCCTGCTCTGTGCTCACCACTGCCTCCAGCTCTGTGGGAAAGCGGAAGCAGTACAGATATGGTCTTTGTGCTTGAGAGAGAAAAGTGAAGGGATGAAGATGAATGGTGACAAATGTATTCCTATGTTTTAGGCACAATGCTAGGCATTTTTTATATGTTATCTTATGTCAGCCACATGACAACCTGGCAAATGAAATGTGACTATCATCACTTTACACATAAGAAAACTGATTTTCTTAATTCCTTCTTCCACAAAATGGGAACTTTAATTGTTTTTACCTCCTTTCTTGAAGATTTGTTGAATTAATACATATTAAGCTGTTAGCAATTGGGACATACCAAGTACTCAGTAAACATTAGCAATTATTGTTATTGCCCGAGGTCTCAAAACTAGCAAGTGGCAATAGATAGAATTAAAACCCAAGGCCATCTGATTCCAGAACTCATGTACTTTCCTCCCTGCCTTGTAGCCCAGGTGGGAATTTAAGAATAACACTGTGAAATTGCAATGTGAAGTTGCAATAGATGCAACATATAATGAAATGTCAAAGGGAGGTAGAGGAAAGGGCCTGAGATCTGCACATCTGTACTCAGCAAAGGAATCATTGAGTATGGAGCACGGAATGTAGAAATTAAAAATCTAGAGGTTTGGGTTGTAGCTGCTGCTGTGCTTTGGTTTCCAGTCTGGGGAAGGTGGGGTGGCCTGGACAGCATCCTGGCACCCTGAGCCCTGCCACCGAGGCCTAGGTGCAGACCATCAAGTATGAGATGGTGGGAGATGGAGCTGTAGGCAAAATTTGCCTACTTCTCAGTGACAGAACCAATGTATTTTCTGGAGAATATATCGCCATTATCTTTGACAACTATTCTGCCAGTGTTATGGTAGATGGAAAATTGGCGAATTTGGGTTTATGAATACAGCTGGACAAGAAGATGTGGAAGAGAAAGAAACTTTCCTCTATCCTTTTGGGTTCTTTCAGCTAATCTAATAATCAGAATGAGAGAGAGAGTAACAAGAGAAAATGACTAAATTTAATTATGTATGTATATGGGAACCCCATATACATGTATCTGCATAAGAACTCCAAACCTGTAAAGAATTTTTATGAGTTTATTTGAGGTCTTTGAGCAAAACTGAGAACATGCTAGGAAGCAAAATGCTCCAGAGAATGAGTTTTGCAGTTTCTTTTATACATTTGGCATTAAGGAAGGAACATAAGGAAGATTACATGAAGGTGAGAGACAGCAGGGTGCAGGATATTTAGTGAGATTATGTACTCCCTTGAGGGTGGTTATGCTTCTGAGAGACCAAAAGAAGAGGATTATTCTGGCAATTCAAAGGTGTGTTAACCTAGATGCACAAGAACAATGGACAGGGCTTGCTTAAGGCAAAGATAAATCTTTTAATAGGCCTGGAGCATGACTACTCAGTTAGGAATTTATGATCAAATCACCCTGTGAGGTTGCTTTCAGTCAGATTTATTACAGAGCCCCCTTTTGTCCACTCATGAGAGAATCAGAGACCCTACATACGTGAGAAGTTAGAGACAGAAAGTTAAAATGAAGTATGTATGGCATTTTGACCTAAGGATGAGGTAAGGTGTCTTGGGGATGCAGAGGGAAGGAAGGTCACTGCAGGATGACAAGAGCAGCTGTTCAGTAATTAGATGTTTACCCTGCCCTATGACGAGGTCATAAAGAGATATCTCTGCAAATCACTCTTATTATGAACAAGGCCTCAAATTTATTAAGGGAGAGGTAAAAGTTTCTCATGAGCCTGTAAGGGGTCCTGTTCAGGCTCATGCCAAAGCGATGCATTTTGGGGAGGTGTGTTCTGCCCCCCTTCAAAGATGATGACAGATTATACCCCCTATCCTAATTGCAAATAGATATATTCTTAATTTGATTTTCTCTTGTAAATCCTGTGTCTTTGAAAATCTCCATGCAAAGAAGTATCCTGAAGTGTGACACCATTTTCCCAACACTCCCATCATCATAGTGGGAACTGAAATTGATCTTAGGGATGACAAAGATGTAACTGAGAAACTGAAAGAGAAAAGGCTGACTGCCATCACCTGTCCTCAAAGTTTAGCCATGGCTGAGAAGATTTGTGATGTACAATACCTGGAGGTCTCAGCTCTCACACAGCTCTCTAGATGGTATTTGAAGAAACTGTTCAAGCGGTTCTCTCCTACCTCCTGTCAAGAAGAGGAAGAGAAAATGCCTGCTGTTGTGAATGTCTAAGCCTCTCCTTCCTTGCCCTGTCCCCCTCGGAATGGTGGTGACTTTGCCCTTAATACCAACTTTTTGTTATAGATTAGTTTGTCCATAAAACCATTTTGAACCAATCAATGTAATTGATTTTAAAGTTTTTTTTTTTTAAGTCTAAGAGTTAAAACTTTCACATTCTATTAAAATTTAGCCAAAAAAAAAAAAATGAAAAAAAAAAAATCTGGTTTGAAGCCTGATATTCATCATGTACTAGCAAAATGACTTTAGGCTAATTATGTCTGTAAGCGACCTCAATTTCTTCATTTGCACAAAATAGTAATAATCATAGTACCTATTTCATGTCTTTGGGGGCAAAAATTAAATGTGATCATTTATGTGAAAGATATGCTAATTAAGGAATTCATTTTTAGTTAAGCAGAGGAAAGAATTTGAGGCTAGGACTTAAAAACACGGGTTCTAACTTTGGTTCTGCCATGACCTAGCTATGTCACTTCGGGCAAATCTCCTAACATTTTCGCTTTCAATTCTTCCTTGTTAAATGAGGCAGGTAAGCGGGTAGCTGTGTGATAGACATTCAGTTAATGTTAGCACCATCTCTCTCCTTCTAATTTCTTATAAAACAAAATAATTGGATTTGGTTACTGGTTCACAATCCTGGCTGGGTATCAGAATCATCTGCAGAGCTGAAAAAAAAAGAAAACTGATAAATCAGAATATATGTGTTGAGAGCCATGGATTAGGTGATCTATGAGATTTCTTCATGATCTAATGATTGGTTGAAGAAAATATGATGTGTTTAATTTTCCCTTCTCCTGCCACCATATCAACTACTACACCTGGCCCAGACTGTGTGTGTAAAACTGATAGTTGCTTCCACTGAGATTCTAACACAGGGCTTGGGTTTACTCAGTGTAGGCAGAATGTACTACCTTGCCACTTATAATGACCACCGAGCTCTTTGTTCAGGGAGGGTGACAAAATCTGAATCAGCAGCCAAACTCTCACTCCTGCAAGGTGATGATTGTATATTTTCTTTTTTTCAAGACATTACTCAACACAATGCTTTTTTCCACAACCATTCCAAATTCCACTCACAAAGCTATGCGGAAACAGCAAAATGAGTGAGTGTGTAAATGGGTGTGGATCATATGTGCACGTGTATGGCATTTTATGTTCCCTAGCTAAGATTTTGCAAATATGTTGGTATTTTGTGGATGTGCTGGTTGAAAAGATGATCAAAACACTTAACTGAAACTACTCTTATAGTTATACTGTGTTCATTCGAAATCTTACTCATAAATTGGAGTGGCAGTAAACTTTATTAATAATATTCAGGGTTTTTTCTTCTAAAGCCAAGTTGATTTCTCTCTGATATATTCAGGGGTGATTCCCCTTGACCAACAAACACAATGTGTCCCTTATTATGCTACCCTTGGTCAGTTTTTGCCATTTCTGGTACAGGCAGTCTTTACTGTTGTACATAACGTGTTCTTGGAAATGTGTTTCTAAGTTGAGTACCTGAAACTCAAGTAATGGACCCATATGTTATAAAGAGCATTCCATTCCTAGAGACCTAAAAAAATATCAAGTTAATGTAGGGGTTCCTTTCCTGGGAAGCAGGCAGCAGGGCATGAGATAGAGGCTTCAGGGTCACCTGTGAAGGTTAGGAAAGCAGGAAGGTGGAAAGGAGACATTAGGTTCAGCCAAGTGATGCCAAATGGACCCTCCGGAGCATGACAGAGTTGGGAGTGGGGCAAAGAGAGTAAGCTCAGGGCTTCAGATATCAGGTTCTGTGGGGTCTGTGGTCCCTTCAGGCCAAAGGTAGGGACAGGAATGTGATCACAGTAAGACCTGGAGGAGCAGTATCTATTGCTGACCTGAATGGTGACAGGATAAGTGACGGCAAGAAAGTTTCCCTGACATCTTGCCCAAGATAGATGGTTCACAGTGACAGTTAACTTTATAGATGATGTCATTATGTGACAACTTGAAATCATCATTGCCCAGCCAAAATAGGAAGACTAAATCTAGGCAGATGCTTTTGCGGTGTGAATGTATTAAAGTCAAAGACACTCAAAGGCTGCTGTCTTATTAGTCTTTTTGGGCTGCTATAACAAAATACTACAGACATGTGGCTTGTAAACAACAAAAATTTATTTCTCACAGTTCTGGAGGCTAGAAGTCCAAGTGTGCCAGCATGGTTGGGTGAGGGCTTCTGGGTTGCAGAGACCTCACATGGAAGAAGGGGCAAGGGAGCTCTGTGAGATATCTTTAATTAGAGCACTAATCCTGTTGTGAGGGCTCTGCCTTTATGACCTAAGCACTTCGCAAAGGGCCACCTCCAAATACCATCACATTGGGCAATGTGATTTCAACATGCAGATGTTGAGGAGATAGTAACATTCATACTTTAACAGCTGTCTACAGTAGAGTTCTTCACATCATAACTGTTTTAATGCCCTTGCCTATTAATTCTATCATATATGTCATTTCTGGATCCATTTCTATGGATTGATTTTTCCCCCCTTCTCGTTGTATATAGGTCATTTTTTCCCACTTCTTTGAATGCCTGATAATTTTTGATTGAATGCCACATGTTTCGTATTTAATCTTGTTGAGGGCTGTATATTTTAATATTCCTGAAAATATTGTTGAACTTCGTTCCGGGACACAGTTATATTATTTGGAAACATTGGTATACTTCTGGGTCTTGCTTTTAAGCTTTGTTAAGCAGTACCAGAGCAGCATTTGGTCAAGGGCTAATTTTGCTCCAGTACTGAGGCAACTCCCTCCTGAGTACTCTACTTGATGTCTTATGAATTTTGAGATTTTCTACTCTGTTTGGTGGAACATGAGCTATTACCAGCACTGTATGATCCCCCAGAATGCTCCTTCTAATCACTAATGTGCTAATGGTTAATTAGCTGAGGACTTAAGGAGACTATTCTGCAGATTTCCAGATTTCTCTCTTCCCTTAAATATCTCCTCTATAGTACGCTACCCTGTGGACTCTAGCTGCCTTGGCCTCCCTGTGCTTTCGCCTGTCTCCTCAATTCAGGAAGACTCTTGGACTTCATCTAGTTTCCCCCACTCTAGGCTGCAGCCTGGAAACCTCGTTCGTTTCCTATCTCTCAGGGACCATTATCTTGCACTGCCTGATGTACAGTGTCTGAAAATAATTGCTTTCACACACAATTGTTACACACACCATTTTTTAGTAATTTCAGCAGATGGATAATTCTGAGCCTTGTTACTGTATTTTGTTGAGAAGCAGAAGTCACTTTCTTATTATTTTTGAAGTTGGCATATGTAATGCACCTGCTCAATATGCACTGCAATGTATGTATGTTTTTGTATTTGTTGAAGAATGTGTGTGAGGGATGGTGAAGGTAACAGGATCAGGCTCATTTGTTTCTTTAAAAAAAATTTTTAAATGCATTTTTGAAAAGTAGCTTTTGAAAAAGTTATGAAAGTAATATGTGCTTAAGTAAATAATATAAATATAGCACAGATAATATAAAGTGAAAGTTAAGTCTCTTGACTGACTCACAGCTCTATCATTCAATCTTATCTTAGTTTTCAGAATGAATGGCAGCTAATATTTTTTAGTGTATTCTTACAAAGGTGTTTCTGAATGGGAATGTAGTGTTTTTTCCATGAAATATAATTCAAGTTTAGTAGAATATTTTTTACACAAATGATTATTAGAGGCAGAATTTAAATTCTTAATATCCTATCATTTCTTCAAGAACTAATATTTTAAAATATAATTTTGTTTAAATCTTTAAAATTTGTTTTGATTACATATTTAGGAGAGGTGAGTAAAGCTAGAGTACTTTCCAAGACTGCTCTATTCATTAATATATTAATGAATTAAAGTCTTTTCATTAATATAGTGAATAGTGATATGTGATTATTTTATAAATTTTGAAAAAGAACAGAGAAATATAAAAAGGCAAATAAAAATTATTTTGAATTCTACCATCCAGAGATGATTTGACCCCTATAGCTATTTAATAAATCTTTTATCAATTAAATTAACAGAAGATATCCTCACCTCTAATAAAATTACATGACAGCGTATAAGGATTATTTTTCGGTTCTATGTAATATGTACA
>NW_006441071.1:4582840-4589664 GCF_000325575.1 Pteropus alecto
TCTTAAATTGTGTTCTCCTGATAAGGTAAATGTGATGTTCAGTAAACATATGTTAATAAACTAAGTAAGTAAGACAGTTGATTTCATTTACTAATACAAAATATATTTGTTGAGCAAAACAGTTATAGTCCCTGCCCTCATGAAGCTTTTACAGTTGCAGGAGAAACTAATGCTAATCAATAATTATACAAATAAATATACTCCCGCAAACTGTGATAAATGCTGTGAAGGAAAAGGAGGCTCTGAAAGAGTATAAAAGGGACCTGACCAAACTAGAGGGCTGGGAAGGTGTTCTTGGAAAAGTGATTTATCAGCTGAAAGAATCATCCTGACAAAGGACGGAGAAAGAGTACGTGGGCATAACATATGCAAAGGCTCCAAGGTGCTGGCAGATGAATCTCGGGGAATAGAGAAGGCTTGTGTGCACAGAGAGTGTTTGCAGTAGGTTTAAGAGTTAGAGAGAAACTGCATCACATCAGACCTCATAGACTGTATTAAGGATGTAGGCTTTAACCTAAGAGTGATGTTAAGCAATTGAAGGATTTTAAGAGGAGAAACGTCAAAATTAGATTTATGTTATGAAAATGCCCTTGACTGCTGTGCAGAAAATGGTTGGAAGGGAGGAAAAAATAATGCAGAGGAACCAGTTAGGAGGCTGTTGACGTAGAACGGGTGAAAAAGAATAGAAACTTTGACAAGAAGAGCAGTGGCAGAAATGTTGGTAAAAATTGTGGTAATGGGATGATGAGCGGGAGAGGGAGAGGGAAATATTAAGGATGACGCCTGAGTTTCTGGAGTTCAAAAGCGTGTGGACCAGCAATGTATAAAAATATTATAGACCATGACCAAGTGGGATTTATTCCAGGCATACAAAGCTGTTTCGACATTCGAAATCGATCAGTGTAATCTACTGTATCAACAAGGTAAAGAGGAAAAATCATATTGTCAACTGATGTAGGAAAAGCATATGTTAAGATTGAAAATCTATTCATGAGGAAGTCTCAGCAAGTTGGAAATGAAGGAGAGTTGCCTCTATTTGATAAAGAGCATCTATGAAAAGCCCACAGCTATGATCATATTTCATGGTGAAAGACTAAATGCTTTCCCTCTAAGATTGGGACCAAAGCAAAATGTTAGCTCTCATTACTCCTATTGAACATAGTCCTGGAAGTTCTAGCCACTGCAATAAGCAAGAAAAAGAAATAAAAGACATACAGTTTAGAAAGGAAATAAACCTGTGTCTATCTGCAGATAACATGATCATCTATATAGAAAATTTCAAGGATTCTACAAAAAAAACTCTTAGACCTAATAAGTGAGTTCAGCAAGGTGACAGGAAACAAGATCACCACACAAAAATTAGTCACATTTCCATGCACTAACAATAAACATGGAGAAACCAAAATTAAAAATGCAAAACCACAATTGCTCCAAAGAAAATGAAATACTTAGATATACCCTTAACAAAACATATACACTTAACAAAATTTTTATGTTGAAAACTATAAAATACTGATTAAAAAATCAAAGAAGACCTAAATAAATGAAGAAATACAGTATGTTATGGATTGGAAGAATCAACATAGTAAAGATGTCAATTCTCCCCCAATTGGCCTATATGTTTGATACCATTCCTATCAAAACTCTAGCAAGCTTCTTGGAGATAGAGATGAGGTTCTTCCACAATTTATATGAATAGGCATAGGCCCAAACGGCTAAAATGTTCTTGACAAAGAAAAGTAAAGTAGGAGGACTTGTTCTATCTGATAGTGTGTGTGTGTGTGTGTGTGTGTGTGTGTGTGTGTGTGTGTGTATAAAATAATCAAGCCAGCGTGGTATTGGTGGAGGGATAGATATG
Source organism: Pteropus alecto (assembly GCF_000325575.1). Lineage (NCBI taxonomy): Eukaryota > Metazoa > Chordata > Mammalia > Chiroptera > Pteropodidae > Pteropus > Pteropus alecto. The sequence continues at coordinate 4,584,699 of NW_006441071.1, forward strand.
TAGATCAATGGAACAAAGCAGAGAACCGAGAAATAAAGCCACACAAATAAGCTCAACTGATCTTTGACAAAAGTGCAAAAGCAGTACAATGGACTAAGGATAGCTTTTTCAATGAACAGGGCTGGAGCTGTGGAACATCTATAGTCAAAAAATGAAACTCAACTTAAAATTCAATCTAAAACAAAGATGAACTTTAAATAAGTCATGAACTTAAATGTAAAATGTAAAACTCTGGGGGAAAAAAAAAGAGGGAAAGGAAAAAAGTCTTCAGGATCTAGCTAAGTTTTCTTGGATGATCCATGACAGGAAAAATTCATCCATCGAACTCATCAAAATTAAAAATTTTGTTCTGTGAAAACTTACGTCAAGAGTGAACAGACAAACCACAGAATAGAAAAAATTATATGCAAACCACATACAAAGGACAAGTGTTTAGAGTATTTTCAGAACCCAAGAGTAAAGATACAAACAGCCCAATTAGAAAACAGGCAAAGGCATGAACAGACATTTCACCAAATAGAGTATATAGGGGGCAAACAGGCCCATGAAAAGATGTTTGACATCATTAGTCATCAGGGGAATGCAGATAAAAACTACAGTGATTTATGACTACATACCTGTCAGAATGGCTAAAATAAAAAATGTTGTTTTCAAATTCTGTTGAGGGTGTGGAGAAACTGGATCTCTCACACATTGCTAGTGGAAATGTAAAGTGACACAGCTGTCATTTTTATAAAACTAAACATATAATTACCATATGACTCAGCAATTGCACTCTTAGGCATTTACCCAGAGAAATGATAAGCTCACAAAAAACCTGTACATGAATTGTCATAGCTGCTTTATCTGTAATGGGAAAAACTGAAAACAACCCATTCATCTATTGAAATATCCTTCAACAGATGAATGATTAAACTGTGGAGTGCATATTCCCTGGAATATTGTTTAGCAACAATAGAACAATTGATTCATATGTACGCAAGAACTTGGATAAATCATGAGGAAATTAGTCTGAGCGAAAAGAGTCAGTTCTCCAAAATTACCTACTGTATAACCACACTTGTGTAACATTTTTGAAATGACAAGATTTTAGAAGTAGAGGACAGATTATTGGTTGTCACAGGTTAGGGATGAGGTTGTGGGTGATGTGGCATAGCAGGGAGGTGAATGTAGTTATAAAAGGGCAACATGAGGTGTCCTTGTGGTGTTGGAACTGCTCAATATCTTGACTGTGGTAATGGACCCACAAACCTTTACATGTGATAACATTGTATAGAACAAAATACACACAGACACACGAGTACAAATAAAACTAGGGAAATAGGAACATCTGAATAAGAACATTGAAGTGTACTAATGCCAATATCCTAGATGTGATTTTATACTATAGTTTTACAAACTGTTACCTTTGAGGGAAACTGTACATGGGATCTCTCTTAAAAAATATAATAAAAAGAGTGGATAGTGAGAACATTACTGAAAAGAGCCATGGTCTAAGGCTATTGGTATCAGTATAAACTCCAAATTCCATATTACAGTGTTTTGAACTTTATATGGCCCAACTTGTATTTTTGGGCTGTCTTCCATGACATACCTAGGCAATCTCAGCATTGCAGTCCCTTTGAACTCCTCGCTATTTCCCAAAATGGTTAGAGCATTCCAGCATAATAAGAGAGGGTGTGTGGCTCGGGGCATTGGTCCCCCAACCTGGCTTCGTTGTCAGAGTACCTCCCTTGTCCCACCCACTACAGTGTAAGGATTACGATATCTGCTTGGGCCATGAGTCACCCATAAACTTGAAGTTGTCGCTCTTAATTCTGGTAGCTTACGAAGTATTTTTCCAAACAATGAATGTTCTCTCTTATTTTGGTGACAGTGATTAAGATCAAAATATTACATTTTGTCTACTTTTATTCGAGGTTCCTCTGCCTGGCATTTCCTACCCACAGCTTTGCCCTTCCTTCTTCTCCCTGTCTTAAAGCTATTTCGTTAGTAAAGACTTCTTGTCCATTTAGCTAGATGGAATTGCTTCTGTCTTTGAAATCTCAAAGCCCTTTTGTCAGTATTTTATACTCTCTGTGTTATATTTTGGTTATTCATATATCAGTTTTAAGTTTCCACTACATTTGAACAACTTGGGGTCAGAGTCCATTATCCTGTAGTCCCTCACTCTGCTGTGTGGAGACAGACACCAATAATATGCATTCTAAGTCTTTCGTAGGAGCACTGGGGATAAGGAAAGTTGAAAACCCATACCCACAGGAGTCTCCAAGGATTCTGTGACAGAAAAGATCAACATGTGTGATCTGCCACAGAAAGAGGGCACCTGTACTAGTTAAGTAAGAGCTTTGGGCCCTTTATCTTTGTTATTCCAACCCTGGAGGGCCCCCAATTAAAATTTTTTATTTATGTTTATTTTTTATTGAAATATATTTGACATATAACATTGTGCAAATTTAAGGTGTATAACATGTTAATTTGATACATTTTTATATTGTAATACGACTGCCATAGTAGCAATAATTAGCACGTCTATCATGTTATATAATTATTAATTCTTTTTAATGATTGGAATAATTAAGTTGTAGTATCTTAGCAAGTCTGATGATTATAATACAATATTGTTGCCTATACTTACTATACAATGCATTAAATCTCTAGAACTTATTTACTATTTACTAATCCTTCCAAGTTACTAATCCTTTCCAGTCCTATGAGAATCCCCAAATTGTACTTTGCAAGTGACAGAGATAGGGAGGAAGAGTGAGAAAGAGGAAATCGGCTATCTTCTCTTTTCCCACTGCAGAAGCTTGAAGTGGAGGAGTGTGTGTTAAGTTGAATGACATTTGAAGTTTTATGATTATTAGGCTGGACTAGAGTCTAGAATATCCATAAGTGATGTGAAAAGCTATGGTACATGTCTGAGCTTTTGCTGAGGAGCAGAAATAACCAGACCAGAAGGGGCAGTAAGAGAGATAATTAAATTGCTCCCTGCTTGCATTTTATCATTTCCTGCTTGTTTGATATACCAGTCCTGACTATGGATCAGTGATCCCCACCCTGCTGGCCAGTGCCACACTCAGCAGGTAGGAAGTAGACAGCAGGTAAAGGCTGCTGCTTTTTCCTTCTCCACATGAGGGGCAGGCATTCAATTTCTTGGTCTCCCACCAGGAAATAGGTCCGGGTCAAGTATCTCAGAGAACTCAGGATAAAAGAGAACAAAGAGCTCTGGCACCTGCAGAAAGTAAGAGGAAAAAGGGAGTCCAGTTAAGTGAAGCCAGTGTCAGAGAAACTTTGATACCCGAAATTCCTTCTTGCTGATACTGGTGCCTCTGTCTGTCCTGGCATGTCCTGGCAACCAGGTCACATTTGTGGATCCTTTCCACCTGTCCCTGGATCCCGCAGGCAGCAGGCATCTGGCATCTGGCATCTGGCATCTGGCATCTGGGAGGTAGCATAGTGCAGCAAAAAGAGCCCTCTACTCATTCATATTGTACTCATTGCAGTGCAGACTGGCACAGCCTTTCTGAAGGGCAACTTAGCCAGATCTAGCAAAAGCCTGGCAATGTTTATACCTGTGTAAGAATTAGGATTAGGATCAACTTCAAATAACTCCAAGATCCAAAATAACTATGATTTAAACCACCTGGAATTTTCTTTATCTCTCATGTAAATGAGAGTATGTATGTGGTTGAGAGCTGGAACTTGCCTGAGTTCCAAGAAAGATTCATGTTCCTCCCAGCTCAATCATGACCCAAGAGAACCCATGTCCAGGCAGAAGGATGGATTGTAGCCATTGAAGGATGTGTCCAGTGAAGAAAAAGGGCAAAGGTCCCAGAACATATGTGTCTGAGGAAGAGTCCTGGAAGCTGTCACATAGCAGTTTTGCTCACACCTCATTGAGAAAACCTCAACCACAGGGGCCATGCCCACTTGCAAGGCTCACTAGAAAAGGCAGTCAGTTCAGATGATTAAGTATCTAGCTAAAATTTTGGAAGAAAGGTAAAATAATATTAGAGAACAATTAACACTTTTTTATGCCTTGCTTATTTCACTTAATATTATATCTTGGAGATGATTCAATATCAGTACTTAAAGAGGTTCTTCATTTTAATGTATTTTATTTTTTAAGGCTGAATAGTACTTCATTTTTTGAAAGCATTATGATGTATTTAGCCAATCCCTTGTTGGCGAACAGTTAGGTAGATGTCAAACTTACATTGTTATAAATATTGACACAGTGGGTAACCTTGTACATATGTAATTTTATATATATGTGAATATATCTGTAGGATAAATTCCCAGATGTGAGTTTGCTAGGAATTTGTAACTTTGGGTAGATTATTGCCAAATTGTCTTTATTAGATTTGTAACAGTGAAAGTCCCATTATCATAAATAACCCTCTCCAAAATGGCGTACATCAAATGTTTTTATTGTTGCCTATATGATGGTTAATATGCAATTAAAAAAATAAACAGTGCCACAGTTAAAAAGTTTTTTGCATATATCTTTGCACTTTTGTCACCTTATCTTTAAAGATTAAGATCCTAGAGAGGAATTTTTGGATAAAAAATTATGCAATTTTTTAAACTCTTTTAAAACATTTAAAAATTTTTAAAAAATTAGTTTCAAGTATACAGTACATTGGTTAGACATTTGTGTAGTTTATAAAACGATTCCCCTAACTGCTCCTTCTCTCCTCTGGTTTTCCACCTAGGTCAAAATTTTAAACTCTTGATCCTTGTTACCAAACTCTTCAAGAAATATGTGCAAATTTTCTCATTCCCACTTACAATGCTTGAAAAGAGATTACTTCAGAAGAGGGTAACAAGGTAAAATGCAGCAGAGAGGAAGACAGTTTTAGGAATCAAATATGCCAGAGTTTGCATTGGATTATTTTAGATCCTCTGAAGAGTATTGAATTATTATTATTTTTATTGGTTAGCTTGGCTCAAGAAATAGTCT
>NW_006441071.1:4589708-4612755 GCF_000325575.1 Pteropus alecto
TAGCTGGGCTTCTTGGAGTCAGCCTTACGTGTGTGTAGTTCAGGATCAGTTAGACATTTGGACAAGAGTTTATAACCATAGAAGTTGGGGGCGCCCTCCCCCAACTCTTCCCTTTCCTGGATATCTCTTCTCAATTTCCAGCTGTTGTGATTGCCCTGAGATCTGGCCTCAGGTTCTTTCAACCAATTAAACTGCACGGGTTGTCCTCAGGCTGGTGCCATCAAAACCAAGAAAGTCACAGAGTAATTCTCTCTCAAGTATGAGAACCCGACGACTTTCAGAATTTACCTTTTTCGGGGGTCTCTCTTCAGTGCCTTCAGGTAGGTTTTTTGGGGAGGGAGTAGAGAGTTATTATTTGCAGGAGGGACTTCTTTGAACTTATTTCAAATTCCTCACAGTTCGACATCTATGATTTTTATAGATCCCTTGTGCATGAACAGTGCCATAAAATTACATTTTGAGTCCACCAAGGGTCTATGTCTCCAAAGGCCTGGGAATGGATTGCCCAATAGTGACCAAAAACAAAATCAAAAAACAACAAACAAACAAACAAAAAACAAAAATAAAAATCAGCCAGTGGGGTGGTGAGTGAGTAGTAGGGGAGCTCAAAAGTTTCTGGGGGTATATTTATTGTGCTGAGGCAGATTTGGAGTATTGAAGTCTTTCCTAATCTCTCCAAAAACAAAAAAAAGAACAAACAAACAAACAAAAAACCCAGGCCACAGTTATGTCCTTTGTAAAATACTTTTCAGAAAAGGACCTTAACATGTGATATCCATCCACCCAGTAATGACTTTGGGCAAGTGATTTGATATCTTAAAGCTCCAATTTTCCCATCTGTAAGATGTAAACCCTGCCTATCTCACAGGATTGTAAAAGTGCTTAAGAGACAATAAAACGGTTGAGACATGCAGAAATCATACCACGCTGCCTCTGACCTGAGCCAGATCAGAGGTCCCAGACTACACCTGAGGGCTATCAACTTGGAGCCTACTTTTGACTATTTAGATGTTTCTAAATAAAGCTTTCTGTTGGGAAACCAATGGGGAATTCCAAGTCATCTGGAAACATCAGAAAGAGGTGACAGTATATAGGTAATATAAAGTAGAATCGCATAAATTATTTCACTTTAAAAGTGTTTTTTCCCCTGTAACATACTAGTTATTATGATATTTTTGGAGGGAATTACTTGAGATACCTGGAAATTTGGGAACATATAAAGTCATCTACTTGGCTACTTCCAGTCACCACATCCATCATAACTATAAATCAAGGAGAGCTTCCTTCAGTTCAATTATTAGAATCCCAGGATTGTAGTCTTAGAGATATGGAAAGTTATATACTTTAACCCCACATTCTGTATTTGACATGCGTGAAAATAAAAGCTGAATGAATTGAAGCAAATTGTTCAAGGTCACAAGTCCAGGCTTCGAGGAGCTAGGAAATGAGCCTTTATTACTGGTGGTCTAGTATCTGTGCCGGTGTCAGGCTCACTTGGAGCAGTGAGGACCCACCTTTTTTTCACATTGGTCAGTTGGACAAAAAGAAAATTTATCGAAAATGCAATGTAAGTTGTTTTATTGAGTCATATGAAAAATAAAGGTGGTTATTTTATTTTATTTTATTTTATTTTTTTAACCACTTAGATTCTTTTCCTTGTTCTTGGAAGAATATCAGGGAGAAAACTTAGCTTTACATTTAGTTGGAATGATAATGTTAGACTTTGTACGCTAAGTAGCAACCCCAAAACACTCCTCTGTTTTTTCATCCTGAACTCTTAGTTGGTGGGCTGTACCTGGCCGGGTAGGCTGCTTGTGTCCAAAGGACTCAAGTTACATGCTACCGTGTAGAGCAGTGATTCTCATGGTTCTTGAAAAGCCCCACTCAGACCAACTTAATCAGAAAACTGGGGTTTGGGGCTAGCAATTTGTGATTGATTGATTGATTGATTGATTGATTGATTTACTTACTTACTTACTTACTTACTTACATCTACAGCACCCGGTCTTCCTAGGTGGTCTCCTATCCAAGTACTAACCAGGCCTGACATTGCTTAGCTTCCGAGATCAGACGAGATCAGGCGTGTTCAGGGTGGCATGGCTGTAGATAGCAATCTGTGTTTTAACAGGTCCTCTTGGTGATTCTGATGCATGCTAAAGTTTGAGAACCATTGCTTTAGAGATGCTTAGAGCTAATCATTGTAGTACTGAGTCAAAACTGATTTTAGAATATAGACGTTACTATGTGTAAGTCTTAGGGAGGTTCATGTCTGTGACTCCTTCTTTAGGTGAGTGTAGGAAATGCCTGATATAAACCCAAAGTGCCCAATCAGAAGTGTAAGTAGTAGGCTGAAAAGAGGCCAAAGATAATTATTGGTTTACTAAAACTATTCATGAAATACAATGAGAATGTTATTAAAAAAGAGATGCTAGTATTCTTCAGAATGTGGAGAATATTTGGATTTGTAGGACAATAAAAGACTCTAGCAATGTGAGGGAAACCATGACAGAAAAGAAGGCACAACAGAATCCAGAGAAAGAAGATTTGGAGGAAGTGTCCTCAGGAGAGATGTGCATGGGCTGAAAAACTGTTCCAGGCCGGCTACTCCAAGCCAACACTGACTAGAAGTTCTAAATGCTTTGGCTGGAGTGAATGGGAAGGTATATGGGGCCTCAGAACCTCTAAAAATGTTTTGAATTACATACTCATACATTTAGATTTAGATTTGTTTGCATGCAACTGAAAACTGAATATAATGATGGCTTAATCAAATATAGTAATTGATTTATTGTTCATGTAATAGAAATCTAGAGGTTAGTAGTCAAGTACTGATGTGGCAACTCCACAGTTATCAGGAATCCAGACTCATTCTGTCTTTTTGTTTGGCTATTCTTGTTAATAGCTTCTATTCCCAAGGTGTTACTTTATGGTCCAATAGGATGGCAGAAGCTCCATAATATCTGTTCCAGCCTGTGGGAAGGAGGAGAGGCAGAAGGGCAATAGGACACATGCCTCTGTTGAGTCATTTCACTTTAAACAGCCTTCTTGCAAGCCAAATATAATATATTTCACTGGCCAGAATTTAGTTTGATTGGTCATTCCTAGTTGTAAATGAGTCCTTGAAAATGTAATCTTTAAGGTGGGCACCATGCTGCCCTATATAAAATCAGGTTCTCTTACTATTGGAGCAAAGGGAGGATGAACAGCAAGTGGCAATGAGCAGCCTCTGACACAGATTCCTTATTTATTTTTGTTTTTAAATCCTCAACACTCCATCCATTCTGAGGTCTCATATTGCCAAAGTTAGTCTTTGTTTTGCTTTTCTCTTTTCTGGGTCTCACTTTCCTCATCTGAAAAGAATGAGATTAAGATGATTGGAAAGTATCTATCTATCTATCTATCTATCTATCTATCTATCTATCTATCTATCTATCTATCTATTATCTATCATCATCTGTCTATCTATATGTAAAGAAGTGAACAAAGAGCTGATAAAGAGGGCAAAATAAATATTTACCCAGCTTTAAATGCCCTGAACAGGGATATTCTTAAGAGGAGATTTCAGCCTCCACTAAACAAGGTTTTTTTCTCTCTAGCCTTTAAGCTTCTCCAGGGAACATGAATTAATCCCTTTTGGTCATTGAGAGACCTCTAAGTGCTTAGCTCTTAAATAATTTTGAAAAAATGAGTAGGCATTAAATATAGTCATCATGCCTGCCACATTACCCTAGAAAAACAGTATTTACTTTTTAGATTTCATGTAATTTGTGTTCTTTAATCTCATTATTACTGGCTTTCTCTGTTTTTTAAAAAATCATTATGCATCTACAGCCATGCCACCCTGAACAAGCCCGATCCCGTCTGATCTTGGAAGCTAAGTAGGGTCGGGTCTGGTTAGTACTTGGGTGGGAGACTACCTAGGAAGACCAGGTGCTGTAGGCGTAAAAAGTAAAAAATAAAAAATAAGGGATTGTAAACTGACAAGGTCCTTGTAATCTGTGAGGTCAACCAAGGGTTGCCTCGCCTAAAAAAAAAAATAAAAAATAATAATAATAAATAAATAAATAATTATTATGCTAAAGGTCTAAACCAAATGCTCTGTATATTATGAACTTTTTATACTTTCATTTATTCACTCAATATCCATTTGCTAAGTATCCATTACATGTTGGGCATTGCGATTTTGTTGTAAACACAAAACACAAGGTTCCTTCTCTTATGGGGTTTACATTATAGTGTATGTGGGAGTGTTGTTATTGAGAGAGATAGACTATAAACAAGTAAACAAATAAATGAACAAGATAGTTTCAGATAGCAATAAGTGCTATGAAGGGGGTAGGAGACCTGGTAGTATGGGATTGAGAGGGAGGGGCTATTTTAGAAGGGGACGTTCTTTTTGAGGAGCTAAGATGTAAATGTGAGACAAAGCCACTGACAAATGCATGATTTATAATGAGTACTTATTTCATGGATAGGAGCATCTAAAATATTTATTTCTAAATGCAAAACCATTCTCCCACTACACAAATGACGAAAATGCAATTTTTATTTAAATCAAATATCAAGGAAAACCCCTTACATCTGCTAAGGGTAATTGGCTCGGGAATACTAAAGATTAGATTCTGCAATATTAGATTTATTTTGAAACCCAAACAGCTCCCAGTAGGTTTGCCTTCGAGTAAAAAAATTGAGACACCGCTCTTGCTTAATCCCAATGCTAGTTACTGCTGGGAAATGGAATATCTGAGTAATCTTACTTGACTCTTAAGGTACATTTGTTATCAGCAAACTAGCAAGGGAAATTCTGTGATAAAAATGAATCCATTCTAATTTTCTTTAAAAAAAGCTGTTTTATATTTGTGATTCGAGATCTTATAAAATGACACATGTGCAGGAAAACAAAGTTGGCATTTGCCAGGAGGAAAGCAAATTTGATTAGATGTTCCAGATGCTAGAACACGTTTATTCATCCAGTGTTTATAATTGGCTTCCTAAGAAATATGAGTGTTGCTGATCTAGAGATGTGAATTTAAAACACACAGGGCTTCAGATTTGATCTCTGGTATTTAAAAAATGACACATCTATAAGAATAGAATTTTGAAAAGTTAGACTTGATTCTCAATATAACATAATCATGTCACTAATTAGAGCCAAGTTTTTTTTGTATCTTCAAAATCTGAGGAGTTAAAATTCGTAAGTATGACAAGTAAGAAATTGAAAATATGGGGGAGGAAAAAGCCACCAGTGAGATGGGTTCACTTCGAAAGATGTGATATTAATTTAAGAACCAATGAACTTTACAAAACAGAATTATGTGTTGGTAATACAGAGTAGAATCTGGACCTCCACAGGAAATCTAGCCTCAGAAAGTGAAGCATAAACAGGAGGCTGGGGGGAGGAATGGAAACTTTCAGGGGTACTGGAATTGAGTGATCTCTAGGTCCCTTCTAGCCCCATGTATCTGATTCTAAGAGCACCCAAAGAGTGTGTTAACAAGTTTTTAAAAGGTTTTATTGAGATATAATGTATAGAACTATAAAATTCACCCATTATAAGTATATAATTCATGATTTGTAGTAAATTCATAGAATTGTGCAACCATCATTACAATCTAACCCATTTTTCATGTTGTTTATGGGCTAAAAACCATTTTATTTTTCTAGTATAAATTTACATAGTGACTCATCAAAATTGTAGAGCAAGGGGTGACTCCATAATGTAGTGGTTAGCACGTCTGCTTTTCACGCAGAAGGTCCTGGGTTTACACCTAGGTGGAGCCACGGACCATACTCCGTGTATGCCAGGCCCCCCCAACCCCATGTGCTCCAGGGGTGCCAGGCCCCAGGTGCGCCAGGCCCCAGGTGCCCTCAGCGAGCGAGTGGGAGGAGATCCCCTGTCTTCAGAGATCCAGTTCTTAAGGGGAGATGGCAACATCCATAGGTCAGGGGTGGAAGTGGAGTTGGGGGGGCGGTGAATTAAAGAGGGGGGAAAAAAAGAAAAAAAATTGTAGAGCAAATTTCAAGGATGCAAAGGTGACTCACTGAAAATGTGTGTAATAGACATGTGCAGGCAGCTGCTCTACAGAAACAAGTAGGGAGAAAAAGAGGCTGGGTGGTTAGAAGTGCAGAGCAATGGTTACCAGGCACGCCCTCCAGTCAGACTGCTGGTGTTTAGATTCTTGCACCCCTACTTACTTAATAGCTGTCTGACCTCAAGCAAATTACTTAAACTTGCTGAGCCTTCAGTTTACTCATCTGGTTTACTCATTTGTAAGTTAACAGTACCTACTTCATGGGGTTACGAAGGATAAATAAGATAATATATGCAAAGGGCTTAGCATACTTCTGGCATATAGAAAGTACTCAATAAGTGTTAGCTGTTTTTATAATTATCACTAGATGACCATTAAATAGTCTTTCATGAGCCAGACACAAAAGACCACATATTCTATGATTTAATTTATATGAAACTCTAGAAATGGCAAAATGATGGTGATCGAAAGCAAATCACTGGTTGCCAGGGACCGGGGGTAGGAAATTAGAGCAAAGGGGCACAAGGAACTTTCGGGGTGTTCTATATTACTATGGGACGGTGTTTTGTAAGCTGTCATCAAATTATACACTTAAACTTGGTGAATTTTATTGTATGCAAAATGAATCTGATAAAGCCCCCCTAAAATATAGCTTTTAATTTACCAGTTGGATAGTTTGGTTATTTTACATGTTAGAAGCAAGAATCAACATCTAAACTCAGTCAACAAATATCTGTTGATCGCCTACTAGGTGCAAGGCACTCTTCAAGGTGCTGGGGATACAGCCTTGAAGAAGACAGACAACATCCCTACATTTATGGAGCTTATAGTGCAAGCACGAATTATACATATATATTTGGGGAGACAAAAGAGGTCAGGGTGGGATGCTATAGAGACATAAAAGTGGCAAGGTAGTGGGAGGAGGGGTAGAGGAGCTCTAAGTAGTATATCTGTCTCGTGGTTTTTCTTTTAGTTTTCAAACATATACAGAAGACGGTGACCCTGACCAAAGGTCTCTGGGTGACCAGTGACAGTGACCCGAGGCACTCTGGCTACAGCACACAGTGTCCACCTGCGCGGGAAGCGGACTGTCATCGGCTCAAGGACCAAGTGGACGCTTCATGGGCCTCAGGGGTAGCGCAGCTTTGACCCTGGCCTCATCTCTTGGCACTCTGCAGAGTGCAGGAAGCGGAAACCTCACATACCCTCCCAGAGGCTAGGCAGACCGGCGAAGTCTTGGTGTGCGAGGTGACTCCGCCCACGAGGCAATTCTGCCCCGGGATGACCCCAACCACGTGGGGGTCCCAGGCGGATGCCGGCTGGGGAGAACTGTTGGCTGGCTGCTCCAGTCGGAACCCGTTGGAGGGCGGGGCGAGGCCTGTGAGGGGCGGAGCTTGTGGCAAAGAGAAATGGATGCTCCGCGGGTCGGCGGGCGCCAGGGGCGGGGAAAGTGCTCGCTTGGCAGCGCTCTGGCCCCGCCCGGGAGCCGGCGGGAAGGCGGGGTCCGCCTGGGTCCTCCCTCACTGGCGCTGGGCTGAGCCCGGAGCGAGGAGACGGGGTTGACTTTACGCTCCCTTCTTGGTTTTTGGGCGGCAGCGGGCGGAGGAGGAACATGGCGCTCGTAGGCAACGGAGCAGAGCTGGAAGCCGACGAGGTACTGGCCGGTGGCGGGTGAAGGCACTGCCTCTGGAGCCCGGGAGGGGTGAGCGAGCCTGGCGCGGACCGCCAAGGTCCCGCCCCCAAAGTCCCAGCTTGAGACTGGCAACCAGACTCCCGCCTGGAGGAAGGAGAAGGGGCCGCCGGTCTGGGCACCCACGTTGGGAGATCTGTTGCCGCGGGATTGCGGGGGGCCTCTGCGGCTCTTGGAGCGGAGGTGGTGCCGTCGTTTGGGGCGCCGGCCCTATGGGGTCGGGAGGCTGGAGGACACCACGTCCGGTCCGCGGGTGGATGGATGTGAGCGCGCGGGAGCGCAGGACTCGCAGCACTGAGCTGTTCTGAGCCTCTGCGGAGACATGTGAGCTTTATGAAGTCTGACCCCTAAGTCCAGACACTGGTCCTCAGGGTTTTGTGGAACCGTCTCTTGCGTGAGAGTCTCACCTTCTATGGAAGTTTCCTGGTGGCCAAACCGAAAAGGCTTGATGAGAGAAGGGGTGTCAGCACGGGCTGCTTGGGGGCCGGAGGGTGAGGGGACCAGAGCAGCAGCCCTGGAATTGGTGCTTTGCCCTCCGTCCACAGGGCATGGGCCTCTCCCAAGTAGGTTCCCAGTGTCAGTGGTATAGACGGAGAGAAGGCACTACGAAAACCGACTCCAGAAGGCTGACTGTCCCAACTGTATTTAAATAATTGGCCACTTCCTCCTGTGGCCGGCGCGCCCGACTTTGAGCACCCACGGGCAGGCGCACCCGACCTGTTGATTTATTGATTGTTCCTTTCAGCGCTTGGTAGCTCCGGGGAGACGCGTTCTCTTGAGCTTGAAGTTGAGGCCGGTGGCAGCGCAGCAGCACCCACAGCTGCCGTAGCTGCCATTTTACCTGACTTGAATTTTACAAGTCGCTGCCTGAGGAGGCTTAGTTTCAAATGATGCAATAGTGGAAGATCTGGAGGAGGCCGGTTAAGATTCCTGTCTATCTCTTCAATGTCGGTCAACTCCTGACAATGAACATTAAAATAAAAACAAAACAAAACTGAATCACAGCTCCTTTATGTGATTGGAAGACAAGAGGGCCAGTCTGGCTGTCCAGAACCTTCCTTACGGCCTGTCTTTTGCAATGAAGATGCCAACACCACAGACCAATAAACTAGAGTTTGCTCAAGTACATCTATTTATTGTTGAAACTTTTAAACTACTCATAAAAGCAAATGCACAGTTGTTGCTATTTTAATCTGTGACAAACTTGATCTATAGCTTTGGGCTGTCTTTTTGGTTGTCACAGAGTCAGCTCTTTTTCATTCCCCCTTAGTTCTTTTCTGTAATCAAGGTAGTGACACTTCTTTGATGTTTTAACCACACATTCACTCCATTCCTCAAAAGTTTTCATGGCTCTCTGTTGTATATTACATTAAGTACCTGACATGCAGGGCTCTCTACTGTGTGATCTCAATCTGATGTCCCAGCCTCGTCCCTAGCTGCTTCTTTACGTATAACCATTTAGTTTAATCAGTATTATGCTTGTCTTATAAATGAGGAAATAAGACTGGGAGTAGCTAGTAAATGTAGAGTGAAAGTTTTGAATCCTTAATGCTTGTTGAAAAAGATTCGCTACACTTAGGGCTACACAATTTTCTAGACCAGGATATTAAGAAAGAAAGGGGATCCTGTTAATAATTAACGCTTGATCAGTAGGTATAAACTGGGACTGTCCTGGGCCTATTGAGACATATGGCCACCCAGCTATGTCCACTGCTATGTCCATTTAGTGAAACGATGTATTAGCATGCATTCTAGGGAGAAGGGCTCTAGCTTCATTAGGGAGCTTAGGTTTTGGAGCAGCAGGGAGCCTGGCACACAGATACTTGGTAAATACATACTTTTTTTTTGAATGAATGAATGAATGCATGAATGAATGAATATTGCTTAATTTCTCAGTTTTTGACGTATCTTTCATTCATTTTTAAATTCAGTAACTTCATTTTTTAAATTCAGTAACTATTAGGCCCCTATTCCATGTTCGGTAATAGAAAGAGAAGACACAGTTTTGGCTCTCTAGGGTTCTCAGCTCAGGGAGGGAGATAGGACATGTGTACAAGAACTCTAGAAAAGAGCTCAAGGCAGAATAAGCAAGTGAGAAGTAGTGCATTGTAGACTGGGTATCCTTGACTAATTTGCAGACAGCCCCTAGCTTTCAATGGGCTAAGTTCTCTGCACATGAATGAACAAGACCTTGCTCTTCAACTTTACTGTGTATGTGAACTAAAATAGCTTATTTCTGCTAGGAAGTTTTTCAAACACAAGTCTTTGTGGCCACTATTTGATACTCTAGGGAAGTAAAAGGGTGTAGTTGGAGAAGTGAACTGGGCTCTCAGCTCTGTCACTAATTTGCCCCATTTTTTCATTTTGTGTGCAAATATCTGACCATCTTATATGCTAAGTCTGGCGCTGGCCTGGAGATAGAACGGTGAACTAGATAGACAAAGACCTTGTCTAAAACGGTGAACTAGACAGACAAGTGACCTTGTCCAAAACAGTGAACTAGACAGACAAATGACCTTGATTGAGCTGATCTCTCAACCTGTCAGGGCTCTTTTAAGTTTCTTCATATGAAGAAGGAGGGGCTGGATGAGACCTCAGTGTTCTTCCACCTTTAGAAGTCTGTGCTTTTGGAGGGGAAGGAGCTCCTTTTTGGGAGAAGGGCTAATAATATGGGAGTCCCTTTTCTTTCAAAGTAACCAAGAAGATGATTGTAGTAGAAGAGCTCTCATGGTATCTGTGGGATAGAGTGTTTCCCTCCCTCCCTCCCTCCCTCCCTTCCCTCCTTCTCCTTCCTTCCTTCCTTCCTTCCTTCCTTCCTTCCTTCCTTCCTTCCTTCCTTCCTTCTTTCCTTCCTTCCTTCCTGTACAGGAGCTAGGAGGATAAATGTGAGAACACAGAAGTTAGGGCTTGCAACCTTAAGGGTGGAAAAAGTTGGTTCTGGAGGGTTACCAAAACATCTTAGATATTACAGTAGTGTGTGGCCCGTCAAAGCTTGGTTTTCTTGGGTATTATACAAGCAACACTGACATCAAGTTCATGCAAGATATACTGACATTATGCAAGATCTGTACTACAAACTTATGGCAAATAGATGGATATTACTGGAGGACCATCAGTCACTTGATCTTGAAGTCATCTCTCTCTTGGTGGCCTCTTCATATTTATGGGCTGCCATTGACTGCCTTTTGGATGTTGCTTATATTTGGTTCTCCATGCTTTTGTGGGATTTGGGATTTGAGAATTAAATAAAAATAGTTTATGTTTTATTGTTTAATTCTATTAAAATTATTTACTCCACCAATAATTATGTCAAGAAGTACAATATCTGAATGAATATCTGGCAGCTAGTTAAGTTAAAAATTATTTTCTCATATGAAATGAGTTAATTTTACTAAAATAACTTTAAAGAAGATAAAGTTTTGATTGTTTTACCTTTGCTGGAAAAATAAGTTTTGAATGTCTTTTAAATATTTGGTTACATTTCTATTATGTAGAAATTGGTAATTTGCATATGTAATTTGATATATTTTACATTAAAATTACATAAGTTACTCAGCAAATACAATTATAAAGTTAATGTTAATAGCTTAAAAAATTTTAATTTAACTTGAATTTTTTATTTAGTCATTCAGAACCCATTATTGCATAAAAAGTCAACTATACTTGCTCATTTTATGTATAGATGTATCTCTGTGCTTTAAAATTTCATGGGGGGTGTGGTTAGAAAAAAATGTCTAAAAAGGCTTCTTAGGGGGGCAGTAACGAAAAAAAGTTGAAGAACACTGGATTAGGGAAGAAATGGGTTATGTGACAGATTTTTCAATGGCCTGTTTCTTTTAAAATCTAATTCTGTTTCAGAAATGTTTTCCTTTAGAATTTTAGATGAAGTTTAGATAAAATTGATTGCCACAGTTTTCTTAGAATCAGATTCATTCTTTCATTCCACCAGTGTTCACTGAGCCCTTTCTTTAGGTGCTAACAGTCTTTAGATGCTGCAAGTGCATACTAAGATGAGATAGCATCATCGCCTGGAGGAACACACAGTATAGCAAAAGACAGTTACACAAGTAACTAGTCCTATCTTTGGGTCAGGATAGGTTTTAGGGAGGAGGGCCATATAATTTCTTATTCACAGTAGGGCACTGTGAGAGTAAATGGGGAGCTTTCAGAAATTACCCAGGACAGCAGGTGCAAACAGTGATATTTGGCCACCCTAGTTTACGGGTTGGCAAAGACTTGAAAGAAGACATGGTGTCTGAACTGGATCTTGAAGGGTAAACAGGATTATGCTGGGTGTAGCAAGTGGGATAAGGCTCAGGCCTGGGTAGAAGTTGAAATGAGCGAGAATGAGAGCATACCCTTGGTTCCGCAGAGTATTCAGCCTGAGGAAGGAGAGCTGGTGAGACTTCGCTATTGCATCATTTTTAACTAGGCAAGTATGATATGGTATTTATTTTAGGAAGATAAATCTGGCGAAGTTGATGCAGCCAGATTTTGGAGGTGGCATCAAGAAGGGCAAGAAGCTGTTGTGACAGTTAATGTGGGATGTGATAAGGACCGAAGTGGAGCAGAGGCCGTGGGATCTGAGAGGAGGCCAGAGTTGAGGGACTTCTCAAGGAGAACTTCGAGGAGGAATTGCCTGGGTGGTTGTTTGAGAGACAGTGGGAGGGATGAGCTATTCAATGATAATACTGGGTTCTTGTGTGGCTGGGTGGAGGTGCTGTTACTTCAGCAGAGGTTTGGGGTTGAACCTTGCCCCCTTTAGGTGAGTGTTGAGAATGGGAAGAGACTGCACACAGAATTAACTCACCCCTGTCGCTCCTGTGACCTACTGAGAGAGCATGGCCATTTGTTTATGAGTGGATAAAATTGAAAAGGGTGTTTATAATTGTTCGTGCGTATTAGTGGGAGGACAAAATAGTATCAGCTTACCATCAGCCTCAACTCCTGCTCAGATTAACAAACAGGCAAGTTTTCTAAAATGTTCAATCTTGAATCTCTTAAAATCTTATCTATTCTTGGAACTCTACTTCTCAGTGGAACTCACTCTCATTTTCTTCTTCCCTCCCCTGCAAACCCAGGTATCCCTTTCCTTCTTTTCAAGTCCAGTAGTGCAGATATGCTTCTCTAGGCAGGTATCAGTTCATGCTTGAGTTGGCTGGTTTGCCTTCTTGTCTTAGTTCCTTTTCCTTGGGTGCTGTTACTAATTATCCATAGTTTGAATCTGATACTCAGAATTCTGTGAGACTCATGGTTTCCATCTAGCCCTCTGTTGACAGTCCAGCAGCCCCTAGTCTCAGGTGCTCCAGTGGCCATCTTGCGTAGGTCTCCTGAAGTCACTGTGTGCTCACTTCCCAGAGGCAGAGTACCTAGGGACTTGCCTGGGTGCTTGTGAGATTTCCTTTTCATAAGGCTTTTGTTAGCCCCTGACTGTGACAGTGCTCTTTTCTTTCACCCCTGTACTTAGTGGAAATTGGTCATGTACCCAGAGCTACTCTGGCAGGTTGGCTGAATAGTTAGGTCACTATACCTCTTCAGAGGGACTCCTTAAGTGTTGAATACCTGGCAGTTCTTCATGCCATTATGCATCTTAAGCTCTTTATTTAAAGACTGTGGGTTTGTAGTAAATGCTTTTTTGTTGAGAGCTGTGGACATGTCCCCTGAGTATTGCTGTTATTATGCTGACATATACATAGGGCCTACATAGTTTTAGATACTCTAGTGAAACGATATATATCATATATATTTGTTGGGTCTGATTGTAACTAGTACATGAGAAGAATTATTGAGTCTAACTTAATGTGTTGAATTTTGTGCTAGATGCTGGAGAGGCAAATACAACTCCTGCCCTAAGTTATGGTCTAGTTGGGGATGGAGGCAGGTGTGTAAACAAATAGATGCAACACTCTGTGCTGAGAATCCAGGGTACTTTGAGAGCACAGAAGAGGGCACATCACTTGGGGGTGGGTAGTCAGGGATGATTTCCTATATGAGGTCATTTCTTAGAAATTCTGGGATTTGCAAGATGAGTAAAGTTTAGCCATGAAGAAGAGAGTTGGGCACCAGGGAACTCTTAAAGTGTGTCTCAAGGGAGAGGAGATAGCAGGCATAAGGTACAGAGGCGAGGGAGAGCTTATGGTGCTCTGGGTGGCAGAGGACAATACTGGAGGGGTAGGAAGGGCCGTTCCAATTCTTTCAATTTCCAAACTGTGGATATCATGGTGTGTATTTAAGGGTTTAAGTTGAGAAGTGTGGAGAGATCAGACTGTAGGTAGGTGATTCCCTCTGGCAGTACATGGAGGCTGACTGAAGGGAGATAAGACCAGATGTGGGGAAGCACGTGGTTTTCTGGTATTTTGTTTTGTTTTGTTTTTTGTTTGTTCAATGACTGTTAACAGCCCACTGAAGGCCCAGTATGTGCAAAGGTAGTTAATTTCTGGGATAACACGATAGGTAAGGTATGGTTTTGACCCCTCTGGAGTAGACGGTAGGAATGCGGACACAAACTCTAACGTGGAGTGTAGGGGAGAGTACAAGGAGAGTGTAAGCAGACCTGGTGCTCCTAGAAGAAGGAGAAGAAAGCTGTCACAGGGCAGTCACTGAGACGTAACTACAAGGGCATGCCCCTACCCAGGCCAGCTGATTTGATTTCCAGAACAAGCCTTTATTGCCCAGCTGTGTGACTTACTTAACCTTTGTGCGCCTTGGTTTCCCCATAGGTTACATGAAGGAATTGACATTACTGATCTGTTTCTGAAGTTCTCACCTTTGACATCTGTGATCTAGGTGACATTTGATCTGGACTTTGAGGGGTGGAATTTCAGCAGGCGATGGAGCATATCGTACCTTCATTCCTTTAGGCAGAGGGAGCAGCAGAGGAAATATGCTCAGGCATGGATGAAGCATGATGGAAGCCATCGTGCTGGAGCAGAGCATGTGAGAGAGTTATATGGTTAAGGCAAGAGAGCGGTGCTGTTTCTGTACCTGCAGATTTCGATAGACCTCGAACTCTCAGTTAAGGAGTTTGGTTTTTTCCCCTCCTTTTTGACAGTGGAAAGATACATGTATCCTCCTATCTTTGTGGAATGTTTCTCTCTCTCTCTCTCTCTCTCTCCCTCTCTCTCTCTCTCTCAATGAAGAAAGTAATGATGACCCCATTTCTTAGTTTCACTTTCTCTTTCCCCATCCCCATTTCCAAAGTACAGTTTTAAACTGATGAGTGTAAATTGCAATGCAGGGGTTAAGGAGACAATCAGATACGTTTGTGTAATTCCGTGGGCGTATGTTTCATCACATAGATTCTTACTCTCGGCTGAGTTCTGAGCTACAGAACCACACTGACCCACCACTCTGGTGTGGTCAGCAGAACTGGTCGGAGTTCTGTGAGGGGCTCCTCAGTCCTTCTTTTCTCTCTCTCTGCTTCCTTAGACCATTTTGTCCTAGACTTCTGGGATTCCTGGTCTTTTTTTCCTACTTATGAGTCACAGTCCTTCCACTTAGAACTAAAGGAAACAAACTTTAGATTCTCACATAATTTTTCAGGCCAAATCGGGTATGATCTTTTTGAGAGCTGGCAGGAAAGACGGGTGACAGAGTGAGAGAATCCTGAAGAGAGAATGAAAGAATGAGGCCTGACTCCCTGACAGCCTCTGAGAAGTACTCATATGTCATCATCTATGCAAAGTCAAGTATTTGTTGGCCAAGAACATCTACCCACTGGCACAGAGCAGTATTGAGCTTGTGAGGAGTGGCCAGCTTGGGTTCAGATTCTGGCTCCTCATTTGCTGTGTGATCTTTAGCATATTACTTAACTTGTCTGATGCTCTTCATTTATAAAATGGGAAAAACCTATCTCACAAGGTTAGCGATGAAGATAAGATTCTGTTTTATAAGCACCTGGCACATAGAAGTACTCTTAAAATTCCAGTTCTCTTTTCCCTTGTGCTTTATCTTAGGATATTGCTGCCACTGTTCTTTACTTATGGGTTTGCTTAAGAATCCGATGTGGATATTTTAGAGTGTTCAAGTATAGTTTCACCTTATTTTAAAGTTAATTGAGAAGAAAATTCTACAAAAGAACACATCCTAGAAACAGGAACTGACTGGCCCAAGATCACTCACTTATCTTGCCTAGGCACGGAATCGGGGTTAGAAGCCAAGCGCTCTTCCTTTATATTCGCTGCCCTTTCCCCTGGGTCACAGGACAACAAACTTCGCTGGAAGGCCAAATGTAGCCTGTCTGCCTCTTGCCTGTTTTTGTGAATAAAGTTTTTTTTGGATACAGCCACGCTTATTCATTTAGGTGTTGCCTATGGCTGCTTCTGCACTACAATGCAGAGTGGAGTAGTTGGGACACAGAACATATGGCCCACATGGCCTAAATATTTATAGATCCTTTATGGAAAAAGTTTGCTGATCCTTACACTAGGTGATTTCTAGGGCTATACATAATTTGTTTATAATGTGTTGTAAATTAGATTTTCTTACACTAGGTGATTTCTAGAGCTATACATAATTTATAATGTCTTGTAATTAGATTTTCTTATTTCTTTAATACTCACATTGGCATTAAAAACTAGGAAAACATATAAATCTATTTGATACATCCCATAAAGTGGTACTGTACAAGTTCTGTAGTCAGATGGACATAGATTTGAATTCTTACTCCTCCGTGTACAGCCTTGGATAAGTTCATCTCTTTAAGCTTCAGTTTCTTCATCTGTAAATTGGAGATAATAGAACTTACCTCAGCGGGTTATTGTGAGGATTAAAGCCCTATAACTTGTTTAGCATGTGGGGTGAAATGTTGGCTCTTAACACTAATATTATCAAGGATGCTGGATGTGGATGGTCGACACCATTTTCCCAACCCTATAAGGAACTGGCATTATATAAAGGTCAGCCCATCCAGGGTCCTGCAAAACTCTAATTCATGTAAGACAGGTGAAGATATCTCTCAGGCCTCCAGCTGGGTCAATGCTGAAAATGTACAGTCCTTACACATTTTGAAAATAGCTTTTGCCAATCAACACCTAAATAGTATGAGTGGTAACCTCTGGTTTCTCCAAACATTTTGTTGTGTGGGAGGGTCCCCTCATTAACATTAGTGAATATCATAATGATCCTTATAGATTTTTCACCCTGCACCTAGATGTCAGTTGGAGACTTTGACCTGTAAAAGGTATGTTTCTTTTAGTTACTTAGTGTAAGAGGTTAAAAGGTAAAGGAGATGATAGTGTATGTGCATTCCTGGACCCTGGAGGGGGCTCCAGGTTTCCTGCCCCACCCCAAAGCAATGTGCCATGTCATACTGCTCTTTCTAAAATTCAAGTCCATTCTCACGTTGCTGCTTAAAATCTGTTCACAGCTTCTCATTGCCTTTGAGGTGCTATGCAGACTCTTTAGCATGGCATATAAGGCCTCGCTTAGGGTCAACTTCACACTTAGGTGTGCACAGATCATCCAGTTAAAGGAATGAGTGGCTTGTTAAGATGCATTTTTCTAGGTCTTCCCACAAAATATTCTTATTCAGTAGGTCTGGGTGGTTCCCAGAAGTTTGCAGCCCTAACATGACCTTTAACATCAACCGTGCTGAAGTGCTCGTAGTTCCCCTTCCATACCTCATCTCCCAAAAGGTCAGACCTTTCTCACTTCCCAGCTTTTTCATGTGCCATTCCCTCATATGGCCAATTCTCTTCAGCATTTAAGACTTCTCTTAGGGTACCACTTCTCCAGCCTTTCCAGATAGTCTTCCCTTCTTCCCTCCCTTCCAGGTGCTCAATAACTATTTACCATTCCTGGCTGCCTGGAAGGAGGAATATTCCTCTTTCAGCATAGGTGCTATGACACCCAACAGGGATGAGATGTAGGTGCCCTGGTGTTTCAGAAAGAAAGGGTGGCCCTTTGCCTCATAGAAAGCAGCAAAGGAATGCCCTTTAATGCTTTCTAGCAGTGTGATATTTTTATTCTCTCAACCAGAAAGGAGAATTTACCTCCATAATCTATTAGCATGATCTCAATATACTTAAAACAGAGCTTTATTGAGGTATAATTTACATGCTGTAAATTCACTCCTTTTAAAGGTAGAATTCAATAATTTTTAGTAAATTTACAGAGTTGTACAGCCATCACCACAATCAATTTAAGAACATTTTCATTGCCCCATAAAGCTTCCTTGTGCCTATTTGCTCTCACCTCAATATATTTTTTGCACTTAAATTAATTGAAAAATTAAAAATCACTATGATAAAATAGAATTTCCCAGGCAGAATAAAAATGAGCAGCCATTATATATGATGGGGATAAAACTAAAGTGTGAGGTATCAAAAAGAGAGATTGGGGAGCAGGGTACATTTGGTCAGTGCTTGGCTTGACTCTTCCACTGCAACATCAGAAGAGAGCCTTGAGGGCTGCATGAATTACCCCGTCCAAATGAATAATTTGTCTTGTTTGCAATACATGTATTGTGTGTATGGATGATGGTTTTCCCTGTTTTTCTGGTTCATTCCCCAAGGCATATGCTATTTATCCAACTAAGCTAAGCTATGTTTAGCTTTCTGCTAGAAAGATGAACAAGCAGTTGCATTTCTAAGCCATTAACAGTTGAATAGAAGGGACTGTCACCATAGCTAAAGTCTCAAGTACGACAAAGAGTCCAACAAAATCAGTCTCTTTTCAGGCACCTCTGGATTTCAGGTTTGTTGTGTCTGTTCCTGGGAAGGCATGTGAGAGAGAGAAAAGAACATGGGTAGACTTTCAGGTTAGCAGACATTTGTTGGATTCTGCCACTTGCTGGCAGTGTGACTATGGGTGAGTTATTTAATCTCTCTTTGAGCTTCAGTCTCTCATCAGTCAAATTGGGATTCTAATGCCCACCTCATAGAGTCACTGTGTGAGTCCCTGGCCTCTTTCTTGGTGCCTGCCATATTGTAAATGCTTAGTTGTAGCCATTAATTTGAGTAGCATCTATGTGTATATTTTGCTTTTTATCAGTACATTCAGATGGCTTGAATTTTACAGGACAGGAAAGAATCACAGTAAGATTATATCAAATAGTGCAACTAGCCATATTGAACATCTTAATGTTAAATATTCATTTGCTGATATTAATTTTAAGAACTAGTTTGGGAGGGAAGTTTTGTTTTTGTTTTTATTTTAAAATACAAGCAGTGGTAGATGTCCTTTTGGAGTGGTAGATGTCCCCTAACCATGGGCAGGGTACTTGGAGCCACAACTTTCTCACTCTTGCAGTGGGCTAAGTGAAATAGCACATGCAGTCTAGCTGGGGCAGATAGGGAGCATTCACAAAATGAGATGATTATAATTTATTCATACACTTAATGCTTTTAGAAGCCTTAAGTGTTCACATTTCTAACAATTTGTTTATTTAGTAATAGCAATTATTTAGTAATGTGCATATTTGGTATTCCTCCCCACTTTTCAAATAGAAAAATTGAGATTCTTGGAATTTTTTTCCATCAGACACGTGTCAAACCTACTTTGATTTCATAAATAGTAGAGATGACTTTACTAGGCTCCACAAGTCTAATCGTATCACTAATTATATTTGAAATTTAAAAAGTAAAGCTATTAGCTTAGAAAGAATCACTGTTTTCTTTTCAAGACTTACCTGCTTTTACCTCCCTTTGTAGTTCATGGAGGAGGAGGAGGTTAAATATTAACTTAAATAACAGTTCCCCCTTTTGATGTACACAAGTCCTGTCCAAGTCACAACCTGGGGAAGCAGGTTTCACTTGGCAATAGATTAGGTTCATCTGAGGGACATGCTTAAATGAACTCCTATTTCTTTGTTAAAGACTGTAAAACATTCCATTTCAAATATGGCAATTTAGAGACAATTGTCCTTTCCGTAATTATTTCAGGAGCAAACACAAGGCTTTGGAGGAACAATCTGAAACAGGATTGCTCAACCAAAAAAGCCCACCACGTGCCTCATCCTTCATTTTCTCTTTCTGTTCCCCTCAATTTACCTTTCTTTTGCCACACACCTCTGTCAGCTAGTCCTGTTGATCTACCTGCAGAACTTGGCTCCTTACTGCATATTGGCCCCTCCTGTTTATCTCCACTACGAGCTCCCCAGTCTACACCACTGCCTCCTCATACCCACACCTCTAGGAGAGCTTCCCAACTGGCCTCTCAACTCCTCTTTGCCGTCTGCAGTCCACTGTCTACTCTGCAGCCCAAGTGCTCCTGTACAAACATTCGTACGTGCTACTCTCCTGCTTAAAACTTTAGTGGCCTTCTGTAATATTTAGAACAAAACCCACATTTCTTCCTGTGGTCTCTGTGGTCTGGCTTTTGCCTTCCTCCTCCAGCTCACCTCTTGCCCGTCTTCCCTTTGCCCCTCTGCTGTAAACACCCTGGCTACTGGCAGGTGTGTCTTGAACATGCCCAGTTCTTTCCCACCATAGAGCTTTTACATGGGTATTCCTCCAGCCAGGCAGACTTCACCCGCCCTTCACATGACTAGCTCCTTAGCTTTCCTTCCTCATTTTAAAGATCAGGTTCCAGGTGTGGCTTTCCTCAGGTTCCATCTTCAAAGCAGCCTCTCTCCTTTTTCTATTACGTATCCTGCTTAGTTCCTCTTAGATGGCGGTCATAATCTATATTATTTCGTTTGTTTATTCTCTTCTCTGTCATCTGTCTCACTCTATCAGGTTTCGGTGCAGAAAGTCGAAACTGTTGTAGGTAGTTTAAGTCACCAGAGTTTAAGAAGGGAATTAGGTGTTTACAAAATGCCTGGAGGGGCCAAAGGAGTTGTTCTAGGCTGGGCCACGAGACTGATCTTCAGTCCTATCCAGAACTGACCCATTAGGGGAGGTACTCCTGTTCTGTGGCTGATGATTCTAGAGCTTTAAGAGTTCACAGTACTTTGCAATAGCTGTGATTCAGGGATCAGGAAGCTGGAATTGAGAAACTTCTGCTGTTATTGCCTTTTATATGTGGATGCTGGAGCACTGCTGTTGAAACAACCCCCATTTCCTCAGCCTTGCTTGACAGCAGAAAAAGACCTGAAAGGGGCAGAAAGATGTTCTCAGCCTTTTGGATCTTGCACAAGTGTATCGTAAGGGGTTAACTAATTTTCACCCCAAGTCAAATCACTTTCTCTGTAGCCACAAATCTGTTAGGCACACAGAAACTCCTATTTTTGTGAAATGTGCCGAAGTTCCTCAAATTTCTGTTATGACTGACTAAAACTCTATGATAGTTGACTCATTTTGTTGTCTCTAGCTGTTTCTCAGCTTCTTAATTTTGGTAGTTCTTTATTTTCAGAATATTCTCATTTTAGTAAGTCTATTTTGTAGTACACATTGGTGTGTCAAGTATGTAAGTCAGCGGCATCCTTCAGTTTTCATTAGGAAAATCAGAAAAAATAATTGAGTCTCATTCTAAAGTTTAGGTATGCCTTAACCTTTTCTTTGGCAAACGGAATTCTCATAATAAGCAAGTTCTAGGTATGAGAATTTGCTCAGAGGGGTAAATAGTGAGAAATTTAAAAGTTGCATAGGCCAAATTTGTGACAATTTGAGCATGAAAATAATTAAGGACAATGTATTACAGACCATTTTAAATAATAGGCATCCGTGAAATCCATATCGATGATAAATAACTAGATAGATAAATAGGGGAGACAGAAGGCCTTTTACTTTCAGTAGAATGCAAAAGGCCGGTTGGTAAAAGTGGAAGGAGTTTTCTATTGGAATTAGAAAATCAGTTTTCAGTTATTATAGTAAAGATTGAGTCAGGCAGCCATTATTAGAGGTGCTGAATCTAGGGGCAGATTTATGTGTGGGCATCATATTTACCTGGTCTTCCACTGTCTCACCACAGATTCCTTATTACTTGCAAGACAAAAATAGTAACTATGCAAATGGAGAAATCAGACAACATCTTGACCAGGTAATCAAAATTAATATCACCAGTGGAGGCAGATGACGTCTGTGCCTCCAGATATAAATGACCCGACAAGGACATAGTGTCCCTTGTTTAGCAGTCTAACCTGAATCTAATCATGAGGAAACATCAGAGAAACTTTAAGTACGGAAGTTTCTCTTTTTAAAAAAAAAATATGAGGGCTGTACTCTCCAAAAATGCCAGTGTCATAAAAGGCAAAGAATGGCTGTGGAAATATTCCAGATTAAGGGAGGCGAAGGAGTTGTGGCAGCCAGATGCAACAGTTGGCTTGAGACCAGCTCCTGTACTGTAGGGGGAAAAATGGTGTAAGGAAAAATTTTGGGGTTCATTGACAAAACTGTAATATGGACAGTAGTTTAAAGTAAAATTTACTGAAGTAGATAACTGTACTGTGGTTATGTAATAAGAGAATGTTCTTATTTTTAGGAAGTACACACTGAAGTACTTAGAGATAAAGGGCCGCAACACATTTAATTTACTCTCCAGTGGTTCAGGAAAAAAAAAAATATCTAGCTAGCTAGCTAGAGAAGGGAAAAGGAGATAGGAAGGGATAGAAAAGAGCAGATTGTAAAGCAAATGGGCTAAAACGTTAACAATAGATGAATCTAAATAAGTGGTACACAGGCATTCTTTGTACTGCTCTTATTCTGGCACCTTCTCTTACGCTTGAAATTTTTTCTAAATAAAAAGTTTTTTTAGAAGTTTATGTTTTTTTTTAAGTTTTGCTGCTAGAGACTGAAAATACTATTCATGAAGCAAATTTAGTTGAAATGTCACCTTCCTTACTGTGCTTGAGTATTTCTCTAGGTATGTTGGATCTGCTTATCATCTCAAAGTATTGTTAATATTATTATATGTTTATATATAATATATAATATATTATTATATTTTAAGCTTTTTTATATTTTCAACTTTTTCATTATTTTTTACATTAAACAAATAATACATAAAAGCATTATTGTGGTAAAAGATTCAAATCCTTCAGAAGCCAAAACATGATCTTTCCTTTTACCATTTCCTCTCTTCCCCTCTTCAGAAAAAGTCAGTATTAAGAGTTCTTATAAATATAAATGAGATTTTATACTACTTTCCCAGGACTAGATTTTTCATTTAACATATATTAGAGATATTTCCACTCTTCGCTTTATCCTTCATATAATAGCTAAAGAGAATTGGGTAACAGTTGTATAGTAATTTATTTAACTACTTCCTTATTGAAGATCATTTGTGTAGTTTTAAATTTTTTTCCCAATACAATACATATTATAATAGATGGACCCTCATGCATGTGTATGAATATTTTTAATATTATAGAGTCCTAGAAGTAGTATTACTATGTCAGTATATATATGCGCATAATTTTTTTCCTAGATTCTGCCAGACTGACTTC
>NW_006441071.1:4612820-4651612 GCF_000325575.1 Pteropus alecto
ATATAATCTGCCATATATATAGATAGATAGATAGATATCTGCCAACTATAGATATTATCAATCTTGTAAATTTTTGCCAATCCCATGGACAAAGTAATACCATTTTTTAAGTGCACATTTCCAAGTTTATTGACTGTTGTATGTCTTCTTCAGTGCACTGTCTCTTTACAGCCTTTATGTTGTTCTTTTTGGGTGTTTGTCTCTTTCTTATTGACCTTTTAAGAGTTCTTTGTATATTATTGATAATTTTTTGCTTGTTAAAGATGCATTAGTGCATTCCTGTACCTACTCATTTTTTGAGTTATTCATTCTTTGAAGTACGTATTTTTGGTGCAGGTGCTATGTGAAGGCACTGTCTTTGGTGCTTGTGGATATGCTTCATGGAACCTGTGGTCTGGAGGGAAGACAAACACGAAATAAATAACCACACACCTAATTTTGTAATTACTATTGAGATACATGGTATGAAGAAAAGTTAGAGTATCTCTATAGCTCTGGCTCAGTTTAATGAAGTTCATTTTGTCAGATAGCTTAGTTTGTTGAATTTATATAAAATTTGTTTCACAAAGTCAGTTTTAAATATTTTATTGAAATGATTATAAATCACAGATTCTGAAGTTGGGCTCTGTGGGTTCAAATACTGATCCTGCACTTAGATGTTTTGTGACCTTGGGCAAGTTACTTAACCTCTACGTGTCCCAATTTCATCATTTATAAACAGGGGATAATACTAAGCCACTTCAGAGGGTTGTTATCAAGAGCAAATGAGTTAGTATGTGTAAAGTATGTAAAACAGTACCTGGCACATAAAAGTGTTGTAGAAGTGTTAGCCATTATGATATCATCAGCATCCAAATTTTTAATACTTCATATGGAATTTTTTAATATTTATTTTTTCCCAAATTCTTTTAAAAACCAACTTTATCAAGATTCAGTTTAAATGCAATAAAATACATCTATGTTTAGCATACAGATTGTTTCATAAATGTATACCCTATTAAATTTTGATATAATCAAAATATTGAACATTTACGTCAGTTCCTCAAATTCTCTGATATTCCTCTGCTGTTACTTCAGATTATTTTCAGTGCATTTGTTTTACCAGAATTTTAGTATTTGTCTTTTAGAATGTTTGTAATTTTTAATTCATTAAAAATTTTTTAAATGTATAATGGCTATTATTTTGAAAGACTAATTATATGATTTATTATAGTAATTCCTTCTGTCAGCCTCTTTTTTTCTGCTAGTTTTAAATAAGTTTCCATATTTAATTTGCATCTTGTTAGAAACAAAACATCAACCTTTCACCTATGATGGGATTGATTCAGTTACTTTGTCTTACAGTGTAAGATTTATTTCTCTACATAATACAAAAATATAGGTAAGCATTTAGCTTCTTGCTGAAAATTTATTATTGAGGGGGCAATGTTGGTTGGAGTGGAGGAGAATTTAGTCTTTACAGAAATGAATATATCAAAGTTTTAGCCTTTTCTCTCTTAGAACAGATTACAGTTCTCAGCACCTCTGCTTTGTTAGCACCTGTAATTCTCATGAGGGGAGATACCATGGGAGGGAATGTACTGGCTGAGTGGTCCAATATTTGGACACATAACTTTTCCCTGCAATAACAGTGAAAATAATAGTTTAATGAGCGCTGACATTATGGAGTGCTTACTATGAACCAGACACCGTGGCAAACTCTGCATACATCTCATTTAATTCTTTCACCCCCCCCCCACGAGTTTGGTATTGTTATCTCCATTTTACTGATGATGAATATGAATCTTAGAAAAGCTAAGTAACTTGCCCAAGGCCACACGTAGTTAATAAGTGATGGAGCTGATGGTGGACTCTACACCCATGTTCTTAACTTTATTTTTCCCTTGAATTTAAAGCTCGAAGGCCTTGTTTTAATTTTTTTCTTTTTAATAATTATTTCCTACAATTTTATAGATTATTCAACGCTTTCCGCAAAATATCCATTTGGGTTAGGGAAGGAAATTACCTATTTGTGCAAAGGTAGTCAAACTTTTTCTGTAAAAGGCCAGATAGTAAATGTTTTCGTCTTCGTAGACCATATGGTCTCAGTTGCAGCTACTCAACTCTGCAGTTGTTAACAGGAAGCAGCCATAGACCATATATAAATGTTGAGCGTGACAGTGTTCCAGTAAAACTTTATTTACTAAAACAGGCAGCAGGCTGGATTTAGCCCATGGGTTGTAGTTTGCCCATGTCTGTGGTGGTAGATAAATTCAACAATGCACAATTGTAAAAATCTTAAGTTTTGTGTATATACTCTTTATTACACAATGTACATCACTGTGCACATGTTATGTTTGTACATACCCATTCTTCTATGAGGTTCTATCCAGAATTATGTGTACTCTGTTATAAAGGCAATTTAAAGTATTTATTCAATATTTTGACTATACATGATTTTTCTTTTAAGTACTGGCCTTAGAACTTAACCCCTGCCTTAAGTTGCAACTCAACTCCATTATTTATAATGAAATGCATGAAGGAAATTTTTTCTCCTTCATAAGGTGAAGCATTTCATTTTTCTTAACATGCTAAGCTATGTATTATAGAAACTAAAGCAAAGCTGTGTAATGTAGTTGTTTTTTGTGAGAGTGACATCTGGTGGTTCCTTTTTAATTCTCATGGCTTCTCTGTGTTTGTCTAGAAGTTGTTGGAAGTTCCAAAGAATCATTGTGTGAACTGCTTTGCTTGGTGCTTAACACACTACCTAATAATCAAGGATCAAGGTAGTATCACTGATATGGCTCAAACAATGAAAAGCTCAGCACTCCATTTAGATGCAGTCCTTCTGAATGCCAGCCTTTTCTGGGGGATTTTATTTTAGCACATGTGATGGACAGACATCTGCCTCATTGGAAAGGATTTCTGTTTCATTCAGAGAATTTAGGATTTTAAGAAAGGGATAGTTTCTTGTACATACCCATTCTTCTATGAGGTTCTATCCAAAATTATTTTAAGTAAGGGATAGTGCCAACCCCTCCGCTTTACTCATGAGGAAGATAGAGCTCCAATTCATTGAATGTATTGGCCAAGGTCACATTGAGTTGGCCAAAGTCACTCTGTTCCCTATTGAGCTGAGGCCCTGGGCTCTGTGCCCACAAGTTATGTTTATCATGCTGGGCAACCCATTGAGTAAATAGGGTCTGGGCATTAAAGAATAGGAGGTGAAGGCATTTTAAGACAGGAGACGTAAGGGCGATTAATATTTTCGAATACCTATTTGCTATAAATATTCCCACATTTGGCCTCTTTTCTCTCTTCCAAAAAGGGATGCAGGATCTTTTGTGTTAAATAGAGTTGTTGAGGAAGTACAGTGAAAGATCCTAACTTCACGAGACCACTGATTCATCCCACATCTGAGAAGTGTCCAATAGAATTATATTTATTGTGCCTGTTTTGAATTGGGCCTGTTATATGCATTATCTCACTAGCATCCTTATAGTAATCTGGGGAGAAGGTTGGAATTTCCATTTTATACATCAGGAAGTAGAGGATTGAAAGGGCGAGACCCACGCAGGGTCAGAGGTAGACCTGACAGGTCTAAATATTACTTCTAGGCCTAAATACATATTTCCCACTGTACTGTGTTGGAAATGTACTGCATTACTACTGTAATGTTTGAGTGAATCATTGAATAAAACCTAACTCATCGACATGTAATAGTTGTTTAGTAAAACAACTATGTGCTGAATTTATTTATGTGCTTAAAGTAATCTTTCCTAGCAAAATGATCATTCTTTTGTATTCCCAATTTTCACTATCAGGTCTGTGACTTTTGGTAAATATAAAGCTTTGAAAAAAATAGAATTTATTGGTTAATATTAGACCATTACCTTGGATAAGAGCAACTAGAGAATTGTATTAAAGATATATTTGGAGAATGCGTCAAGTTATTTTCAATCTCAAGTGATGAATGTTTAAAATAAAAATTTCTAAGGCACATTTTTTTCTTCTGGCAGCTGATTTTATGGTTTGTATTATTAAAAATTTAAAAACTCTATTTTTGAATAATCTTTGAAAACCTCTAGTTTTTTACTAAGTGTGGTATCCAAAAAAATCAGATTTTACAAACCTTTTGGGCAGGTTTAGAAGATGAACTCTGTCATGTTCTTTTCATTCTGTCTGCTATATTAGAGAATTATGTTCATAGCCTGATCTTTTTAAACCTCAGGAAGGTCACTTTTTTTCCCTGCAAGGCCATATATGGACCCCAATTGCTTTCCTTCCCTTTGATTAATAGGAACTCAGTGGGTTAGTTAAGGTTTCACAGAGAATATGCTTTGGCATTATCCCTTCGAGGGGAGGTATGAGTGGTGTTTGCACCCTGCAGACCCAGTAGTGGGGATGCTGAAGCTGAGTTTTACATTTGGCTTCAGGGAGCCTCAGGGCATTGACACTCCCTCGTACAATATGAAATTTTAAGAAAATGTAGCATTACGTATAAGGTGCAACTGGTGGAGCCGTCAGAATCCAGTTGAGGAGTTTAAATGCTCCAGAAGGCCATGAGCTACTTGTTGAGCTTGACAAATAGATTGCAGAGAAATGTATGGCAGATGTGAGAGCAGAATGAAAAATAACTCCTAACATGAGCACATGACAAATATATTTTTTGAAAAACAGTTCTTTGCCCAATCTTTCTTCTTAAAGTCACTCCACGGACTCATAATAAAGGTGCATTTTAAATTAATTAATCCCGATTTAGAAAAATCAACACTTTATTGAAGTTATAGTGGAGAATAATGCCACTTAAGTTTACATGTTTTTCATAGGATTCCTTTAACTAGCACTGTACCCTCTCCTTTTATGTATGAGAAGATTTACATCCAATATTCGAGGAGTCATCCTGGTGTGTCACGATAATGATGAAGTATAACAACTAATATCAGTTTGGTTTCTCATTCTGAACATCTTGATTCACCGGGGGTGTGAAGGCCATGCAGAGGAGTGTTTGCAGTCCCTAGGACCTCAGTATCCATGGCTCTTAATCCCTGCCCTAGTCCCATGGAAGGCTGGGGCATTCTCTTCATGCCTCATCTCCCTGGGAATGGTCCATATGTGCCCCGGAGCCAGGTGTGGAATTTGTGACTGGTCAGAGTTCTCAGGAGCTCTGGGGTTCTTTGAGCCCATGGAACCAAACACAACTTCATTGGTTAGTAGATTGGAATGTTGGGTGAGAGCTCCAGTGAGGATGGTCTGGTGCTCTGCGGTGGTTGGAGGTTGTTTCTCAGTGAGGTGGAAGGTGTATCAAACTTCATCGTCCCTTCCTAAAAAAACAGCAATTAAGTGAGAACATGGTGGCAGCAGCTCACAGATCTATGAAATCATCCATATTGAGAGAGGGAGAAAGGGAGGAAGAGGCAGGGGAGGAGGAAGAGGTGGTGAGGAGTGAGGAGGTTGCCCTAAAGAAGTGATTTGACTTTTGGGATTTGTGGGACCTAGTGTTAATATTTATTATGTTCTTTCTTTCTTTCTTTTCCTTTCCCATATTCCTTTTCATACTACAGAGTGAATTAAAATTCAGATGGGGAGACCTGAAAAATTTGTAAATCTCTTTGGTCTCTTTGGAAGTTAATACAGCTATCTAAATTATTATTGTTAATAGCATATTTACCATCTTTATTCTTCGCCTCTCCCTCACAGGAATAGAAATAATGCAAACTTTTTATCATTAGTATCTCCATTATTTAAGCTTCTTAAATTAATTAAAGATTTATTAAGAACCTGCTGTCATTTAAATGCACTTACATGCATTTTTATACTCAGAACGTGGCGAAGTTAGCAAATTAACAGGAAAATTGTTTAGAAAAGCCTTAATAGTTGATACAGTACCCCCATCCCATTTCCTTACTTCTATGTCACTTTCTGTGAGCAGGATCCTTCACCCATCTAGGGACAGCCTCCCCACCCAACAGGGAGCAAATCCTAGGTTGTTAGTCTTGTGTCAGGAAGGTCCTCCAGGGAATCCTTCGCCTGACAGGGTTAGCCTACTTGCTAAATTGCAAAATGAAACTGCTCAAGGTAAGGAAAATCCATCTCAAGATAAGGATACTCAGTCAGCCAGCCAACAATTATTTGCTGAGAGTCTATAAAGTGCAAAGTATTGTGCTGGGTTATAAAGTGGATTCTAAAAGAATGTAATAGCTCTTGACTCTAGCCAGGGAGTCAAGAAAGGCTCTTGAAAAGTCAGGTACCATTTTGAGGCAGTGTAGGATGAGGAGCCAGGTGTGGCTCGGTTAAATATTTGTTATACTGTGCCCAAGGGGAGTAGCTCCTCAAGGTCTTTGGTTCCAGCACAGGAATGAGGGAGGTAAAGCAGCTTCCTTCAAGGAAGGAACTAAACGCTGAGGCTTCCCTATGAGCTCACCCTGTTGGTCAGCAGCATGAGCTTTTCTGTCTTACTTTCCTTGAACTGGAAGGACTCTGACTTGTGTATATTTCAACTGGAGTCCACATGATATGCCTACCCAGTGCTGGGAGGTTTAAGGAAAACTGGTTTATAGTAATCACTGGGGAAATGAAACCAACATTGGAGAAGCATTGGGAAGTTGATGATGAGTATGGAAAAAACAGAGCCCAGAGATAGAAAATTCTAGTTATGCTATGTAATGAATATATATGGGCATATTTAGTGCTTGGTGGGGTGCTGTAGACTAGTAGTCTTCTGGAGTTCAAAGGCCAGACCTGATGGGAACTCGCAGAGGAAACGAGCTTCCTGAAGCGACAGTGGGAAGGGGTAGGTTTTGAGCTGGGTGTCAGGACCTAGAGGACAGAGGAAATGGAAACCACTGGTCCCTGGGTTTATGGTACAGGAGGTATGAGCAGACAGTCTTTTTCACTTCTGGCATTTAGTCCCCCAAATGGACCCATATCAGTTTTTCCAAGGAGCTAGGAAAGTGTATTTGCAGGTACCCAGGGAGAGAGTGTGTTGTCACTATCAGTGTCGAGGTATAATTTTCAAAAAGTAGAAATATGACTCATAAGGATATAAAGTGAATAAGTCAAAATTTTATTTAGCCCCTCAAGGTGGAAACCAGTGAGATGGTAAACTGACTCAAAGGATATTTAAGGAACCAGGTATTTTTAGGCTTAAAAAAGGAATGCTAGATTATGATTGCTAGGCTATAGGGTAATATAACTATAACTTTTGGGGTTTCCTACCATTCCGAACTCTACGTTAACATGTAACTTCACAGTGTCTGGATTCTAATCAGATGGTAAGTAGCAAAGTCAAACACAAGTACATTCTCCTTGAGAATGAAATAATCCTTGGGAGGGCTTGTTCAACAATGCTGCGGTATGACGTGAGAGGATATGCTGCCCCCTCCTCTCCCATCCCTTTTCCACTCCTGTCCAACTGCCTCAGTCCCAAGTTTTGGAAAGTTTTATTAACATTTAAAACATACTTTGGAGTTAAGGAAGTCTGAGATTGAATCCTAATTTCTTCACTTACCAGTTGCGTAAATTGGGCAGGTAATTGCCTGCGACTAGATTTACTTGCTTTGAATTGGGAGGAGCAAATGAGATAGTTTTTCTAAAGTTACTGGCACATGATAGACAGTCGGTACATCTTTGTACTGCTGTTTACCTTTCCTCTTTTTTAAATGAAAAGAATTTCACCTTTTGTCTGACCTTCATAGACAATGTTCCCTCCCTTTCTCCTTCTCCCTCTCCTACCTTCTCTCCCTCCTTTCCCGCTCTGTTCCTCCCTCCCTTTCTTCCTTCCTCATCTCTAGTTTAGTAGAATAATGTCCTAGAACTTTGATAGATTTTCTGAAGTACTAATGGAGATATTCTATTTAATTTTCATGTAAATGGAAAAATATAGATTTTAACATTTTTTAATAAAAAATTCTTTTCCCAGCTTTTGAGATATAATTAACATATAACATTGTGGAAATTTAAAGTGTACCACATAATGATTTCAGATATGTATTATTGAAGAACAATCACCATGATAGGTGACATATCCATCACCTCACAAATTTGCAGTTTTTTTGTGTGTGTGAGAATTTTTAAAATCTACTCTCTTAGCCACTTTCAGATATACAATGCAGTATGGTTAACTCTGGTCACCATGTTGGATAGGACGTTTTATTTAGGGAACCTCTGCATATGGAAAAATGGAGATATGTTACTTAAGTGAAGATGAGTTCTTACTTGATCTCCTTTTGTTTTTCTTTTTCTGAAGTTGGTGATGGGGCTATTTATTGTTTATGTGTAAGTATTAGCCTGGTCTCCTTTTAAATGGAGAGCTGGCTTCCCAGGTTGCCCTTTTTTTCTGAGCCCCACTCAGTATTTCAGTGTCTGCTGTGTGTCCTTCTCTGGGTTGCGGTTGCTGAGAGTGGGATGGATGCACAGAAACATCCGGGAGCCTGCTCTCTACATTTGTCCTTACTTGGTAAAGGGCAGCCTGGGCAGGATTAACCATGATGCTGTAGGGACTGTGAGCTGGTGTCTGGTACCGGCAACTGATCATCACAGCTGGATGTGGGTTCCTGGAGAGCAGAGTGTCTCCCCTTCTCCACAACCCCTCGCATGATAGCCTGTGTGCTGGCATGTGAGACACTGAGCTGTGATTCAAAATGACAAAAGCTGATTCCAAAGGAAAGAGCCTCTTCAGACTTTTGATTTGGAGAAAATAGCCTTTTTCTAGTTAGAAATTTTTATAGAGGCCATAGAAGCATATTTGTACTTTTGGCTTAGGCTATTTAGGACTAGCTCATTTCTCTTCCAGTAGCTAGTTTATGAGCTTCTGATGTTGCTCCAGGAGAGTGAGGAGAGGATGGAATTGCACTTGACCCTGCCTACCTCCCTTGCAGAATACGGTGCTAATGTAGATTCATAGGTCAGGAATACCCAATTTTAAACTCAGTTCTGCCACTACTCATAATGTTGTTTCTTCTTTTTAGCAGTATTTGTATAATTTTTTCCTTTCTTGCCTAAATGCAGAGTCCAATATAGCTTAAACATTGTTCAGTATTAATGGTAACACAAAAGTTCTGTAACCCTGTTTCCTCATTTCTGTATCATAGTTCTCAATATGATGATACGATTGTGCCCTGACAGTCCATGCACAGGTCATTCATTCATTGGGCAACATGTATTTATTGAGCAACAACTCTGTGTCAAGCCCTTGTGATTTTTCTGTAAACATGATTAATGTGAAGCTGACCCGATGGAGATAGATTGGAGCCAAGTAAACAAACAAGATGATTAGAGATTATGAATGAAATAAATCAGATGATGAAAAACTATAAGTAAACTGCTATTCTCAGTAATTTTATTTAGAGTTGTCAGAGACAGTCTCCTTGAGGAGGTAGCTTTCTGAGCTGAAAACAGAAAGATGAGAATGAGTCAGCCACAGGAAGAGTTGAGTGAAGAGCATTCTACAAAAGAGAGAACAATGCAGAGAGGTGTAGGATGAGTTTGGCTTGTTCAAGGAACGGAAAGACAGACCTGTGCCTGAAGTGGACTGAGCAAGGGGGCAGGTGGGTGGAGAGGTGGGAAGGACTTCATTTAAGGCTTTGTAGATCATGGAAAGAAGTTTGGGTTTATTCTCAGGGAATTGGAAAGCTCTTAGGCCTAGAGCAGCGGAATGGTATGAGCTTATTAAAAGAAGAGAAAGAAAGGAAAAGAATAACTATGGCTGCTGCGTGAAGAATTGAATGCAGAGTGTCAAGAGTGGGTGTAGGGAGACCAGTGCAATCTTTGTGTTTGAGCTATGCAGATGGTGGTAGGGATGTGAGAGAAAGATGCTTTGATGATTTGACTAGGTTATGGAGGGTCCCAAATACTTGGATGAGGAGCTTGGATTTTATTTTTGCAGCTATGAGGGAGCTTTGTGTTTCTATGAATTTGTGAGTGAATATGTGTATCTGTAAGAGTATATGTGTGAGATTGTAAGTATGTGAGTCAGTGTATATGAGTGTGGGTTGCACGTGTGGATTTGTAAGTGGATATTAGTGTGTGTGTGTGTATTTTGGTTTGAGTTTTTCTCCTGTTGTAGCTTTTGAACAGGCCATTGGCATGAAGGAAAGCGCTGTCATGTGTACAGATTTATACCAGCTTCCTCCTTTCCTCTCCAATTTAAGGGGGAAAGGCTGGTGACAGAAAGACTAGCTAGGAGGGCAGTGAAGTTAGATATGAAACAAAGGCTTAGAGGATGCTAACTTGGCTAGCCATGTAGAAAGAGAAGACTAAATTGGGTAAATACTGCTATTTGTTTTATTCTATATCTGAGATGAATGAGGCAGAGGAGTGAAAGATAATTCCATTAAAAATTCACACTTTTTCAAATGATCCCAGTTTGATAGTTAGCCAAGTATTTTACTAATCTTTAATTATTTAAAAAAAATTAAACTTTACTTAAATTCATATACTTGATTTCTCTGAATGACATTTTATTAGTGAGAATTGAGCGATTCTGCTGCGTCCCACCAGAACTGTCCCCCACCCCTGCATACACCCACTTACTCATTTTCTTGTTTACACGTAGAGTTCTTAATTCTCAAGAAGCTCACTGTATTTTTTGTTCCCCCTCAGGACATCTTCGAAGATGCCTTGGAAACCATCTCTATGTAAGTAATAACATAATGAAAAACATGTAGTAAAGAAAAATTCATGGTTCTCTTATATAATAAACTGTAAATATTTCTTTTTTTTTTTTTTTGGGAGTAGTGACGTCAGAAGTGGCTTTTCTGTAATTCAAGAGTTAGGATGTGGTTATATTTAAGTTATATTTAAGAAAGGATCTATCTAAAATTACTATCGGATATATTTTTGAGTATTATTTCTTATAACATTAATTAAAACAAATGTTAATGTAAACTAGAAACAAAACAAATGTTTTCCAACAGATTAAATTTTGTTTATAGCTAGCTTTTATAAGTTTCCCCTGCTACCTGAAAGTGGAGTGTTCCTATGAAACTTTTCATAAGCCTAAATGGCGTAAAGAGAAGCAATTACCATTAATTTATATGAGAAAGATTTTGAGCATTCTCAGATAACATACCAAATCATACCACGTAATACATAAATATACTAAATACAAAAAACAGGAATGCAAACAAATCGTGATAAAGCTTCGATATTCACAGACACAGTGAGAAGTATGGTGGCTTGATGCTGAGACACTGATTTGCAGAGATGTGAGTTGTGGTTCCTGGGGAAGGAGCTTGGTGGGGCCACTGTCCCTGCTCAGGGCACATACTGCACTGAAAAACAAACGCTGAACACTTTTCACTTTTTGCCTTTTTTAAAAATGTGAAAATCTCTTTGGCTTTTTTTTTCATTGGTGAAAACAGGTACTAATATAGTTCTTTGTAAAAGTGAAGTAGCATAAGGCGAACTTTCAAAAAGCAGGGATCCCTATACATCTTGTTTGCTTACATGGTTAACCTTGTATTGTAGATTTTTGCTTTTGGTTTGCACTTAATTTTATTATAAGCATTTTATATAAGCCTGCATAGTTTTTGTAATGATTTTAAATCATATTGTATTAGATCAGATGGAACACCACAATTATTTACTCATTTCCCCATTGTTAGCCATTTAAATTGTTACTGGTTTAAAAACTTAAAACTAAGTAATGAATATTTTCATGTGTATAGCTTTGTCATATTTGTGAATTATCCCCAAAGGTTAACTTCACAGATACAGGATTGCTGGATTAAAAGAGATGAATATTTTTATTGTTCTTTATATGATATATCTTAAATTGCCTTTCTGTGTTAGTTACTTCAGGCTACCATAAAAAAATACTACGGGTTGTGTGGCTTAAACAACAGAAATTTATTTTCTCACAGATCTGGAGGCTAGATGAGGGTGCCAGCACGGCCAGGTTCTGGTGAAAGCACTCTTCCTAGCTTGCAGATAGCTGCTTTTGAGAGAGAGGGAGGGAGTGCATGCTAGCTCTAGCTCTCTGGTATCTCCTAAAGGTCCTAATCCTCTCAAGAGGGCCCATTCTCAAGACCTCATTTAAACCTAATTATCTCCCCCAAACCTCATGTCCAAATACCATCACATTCAGGGTTTGGGGGTTAGAGCTTCAACATGTGAATTTTGGGGGCCACAATTCAGTCCATAGGACTTTAAAAAGAATTTTTTTTTTAAATTAGTTTAGATAGCTACCAATTCAGTATAAGTGAAGTGATTTAAAATGTAGCATTACCATCACTGGGTATTATTTGAAATAATTTTGCTACTTGGATGATACCTAATTGTTTTAGTTTTTTAACAATTTTCTTTATTATCATTGTTTAATACATTGTATTTCCTTTTGTATGAATTCTAGTCTTCTTTTCCCTGTTTAACTTTTTTCTCAATGTTTCTCTTATATACTTATGAACTTTATATATACACTTCGATCTTTTGTCATATTTGTCATAGGTACTTTTCCCTAGTTGCTATTTTTCTATGTTACAGTTATAAATTTTTATAAAAATTTTAACGTTTATGTTGTTGAATGTTTACTTATATAATTAAAAACTTAATTGTGATTAATATTAAAAATAATCTTTTATTTTGGAACAGTTTCCGATTTTCAGAATTATTGTGGAAATAGTACAGAGACATTCTGTATACCTCACACTGGTTGTCTCTATTAGTAACTTCTTAGATTAGCACGGTACATTTGTTATAATTAATAATCCAACATGGATGCATTATTATTAACTGAACTACATTATTTAGATTTTTTTTGTTTTTACCTAGTGTCCTTTTTCTGTCCCAGGATCTCCTTCAGGAAACCACATTACATTTAGTCATCATGACTCCTACGGCTCCTCTTGGTTGTGACTGTTTCTCAGACTTCTCTTGTTCTCAGACTTTGACAGTTTTGAGAAGTACTGGTCATTAATCTTGTGGAATCTCAATTGGGATTTGTCTGTTTTTTTACTCATGATAGACTCAGGTCATGTGTTTTGGGGAGGAAGACCAAAAGTAAAGTGCCATTCTCATCACATCTTATCAAAGGTACCTGTTATCAACATGGCTTACCATGATGTTAAACTTGATTACCTGGCTGGAGATAGTGTTTGTTAGGTTTCTCTACTGTAAAGTTACTCTTTTTTTTCCCCTTTTCTTCTCATACTGTACTCTTTGTAAAATAATCTGTTTATGTGATATATATCTTTTTAAAATCACTTTTAAGGTGTGTGTATTATTCACCATCCAGAAATCTTATAATTATTCAGTTCTGCTGCTGCTCCACTTTGGATGGCAGAGACTGAGCTTGGGATATAATGGGAGACTGTAGTCCAGGAGGCAGAAAAGGATCAGGCTGTGAGGTGTGTAATTAGAGTTAATCGTGGAGGCACTGCTGTTTCCAGCAGAAAGCTAGAATGCCAGTACACACCAGAAGTGGGTTCAGGCCTAAAAGATGAAAAGAGATCGGACTTGATGTGACCAGTAGACAGCACACATCATCACTCGTGTTTCTCTGAGCTTTCAGTGGCTGCATTAGACTACCAGTGACATTACTTTTGGGTCTATAAGGCGCTTTCAGCTATTTATAACATCTGTTAGTTTTTAAAAAAATCAAATCATAAGGAAACAATCAAACAAACAAACAAAACTTTGAACTTGACATCCAGTTTCTGGTTTCACATGTAAGAATCTTGGAAACTGATACTCTGTCCTAACAACAAGTAAAAAGCTGAGCAAACTGAAAAGTCCACAACTCATTTTAGATCCATAAGAAAGGGAAGGACACAGGGCAAATTGCTGCACCCAAGATTGGAGAGACAGACAGGTAAATACAGGGAGTCACTGCTTATCAGATCAGAGACTTGAGTAGAAATCACTTTGGGAACCAGTTCCGGGATAGGAAACCTGACCTGAATTGCTGAAGCTCAGTATAGACAACTCTGAGAGTTAAAAACTCCAGAAGGACCTAGTCATGGCGGGGTGGAGGTGGGGAGAGGCAATGATAATATTGTGAAGTTTACCAACAGAAGCTTGACTAGATTCCCATATTAAATAGAAGAGAAGAATCTCCTTAGGCTTCCAGTGGGGCAAGGGAAAAAGAAGCATTTTGAAATATTTCAGAGTGCATATAATGTTGTTCTTAACAAGGCCTGCCCTCAGGAGAAACTAATCAGAACCTAACCTGTGGGTTTTATTAGAGCCTAACTGAGGTAAGAGAAATACCCAAATTCAGCCCACTGTAGTTATTGTATCCCACTTGTAGGGGGAGAAAAAAACGGTGAAGTTCACAGTCCAGAGGCACAGGCTCACTAAAAGACTGAGACCTAATCGTAGGACTATAGAATACTTCCTCCCCACTCACACCTCACAACCACATTACTACAGGACTATTTACAGCAGTTTCTTTTATTCTGCACATCATGTCTGGCTACCAAGAAAAAATTACAAGGCGTACCAAAGGGTAAAAAGCAGAATTTGAAGAGACAGAGCAAGTGTCAGAAACAGACATGGCAGAGCTGATAGAATTATCAGCTGAGGAATTTAAAACAACTATGCTTAATATGGTAGGGGCTCTAATTGATAAAGTAGACAGTAAGCAAGACCAAATGGGCAATGTAAACAGAGAGATGGAAGTCATAAGAAACAAAAAGAAATGCTAGAGGAAAAAAAAAAAACAACTAACAAATAAAGAATGCCTTGATGGGCTTATTAGTAGACTGGCCATGGCTGAGGAAAGAATCTGTATCAGTGGAATCCTCAAAAACTGGAAAGCAAATAGAACGATGACTGAAAAGAAAAAAATACAACAGAATATCCAAGGACCGTGGGATAACTATGAAAAGTGCAATATATGTGCAATGGGTACACCGTAAAGAGAAGAGAGAAGGGAAAGAAGAAATATTTGAAACAATAATGACTCACACTTAATGTCTGATAACAAATCACAGATCCAGGAAGTTCAGAAAACACGGAGAAGGATAAATGCTAAAATAACTGCACGTAGGCTTATCATCTTTAAAATCCTGAAAGAAGCCAGAGGAAGAAAACACTTTACCTCTAGAGAGCAAAGATAAGAATTACATCCAACTTCTCAGAAACCATGCAACAAAAAAGGAATAGAGTGAAATATTTAAAGTGTTGAAAGGTAAAATTCACCAATCTAGAATTCTGTACTCTTCTATACTTTTTTTTTTTTTTTTACTTCTTTTTAGTGGTTGCCCTGGAGTTTGCAATACACATTCACAACTATTCCAAGTCCACTTTCAAATACACTATACCACATCACAGATAGAATGATTATGTTGTAATAACAAAATAATTCTAATTCCTCCCTCCCATCCCTCGCACCATTGCTGTCATTCATTTCACTTATATATAAGCATACGTAAACATGTATGTAGACATGAGATGCATACATAACCAAATACATTGTTGGTATAATTATTAGTGTAGAATAAATAAAGACCTACTAAGAAAGACAAAAATTGAGGGACTTTGTTGCCAGTAGACTTGCCTTGCAAGAACTTTTAAAAGGTTTTTGGAGAGAAGGTGAATACTATAGGTAAGAAACTCGGCTCTGCATAAAGAAGGGAAGAACGTCAAAGAAGGAATAAGTGAAAGTAAAATGAAAACTTTTATTATTATTAATTGACCTAACAAATAACAGTTTGTTCAACTAGAATTATTTTGTTATTACAACATAATCAATCATACTACCTGTGACATGGTATAGTATATTAGAAAGTGGACTTGGATTAGTGATAATGTGTATTGCAAACTCTAGGGCAACCACTAAACAAAGTGAAAAAAAAGAAAGGAGAGAAAATGGAATCATATAAAATGCTCAGTTAAAATCACAAAAGGCAAGAAAAGAGTGGAGA
This sequence comes from Pteropus alecto, assembly GCF_000325575.1. Lineage (NCBI taxonomy): Eukaryota > Metazoa > Chordata > Mammalia > Chiroptera > Pteropodidae > Pteropus > Pteropus alecto. The sequence goes on from NW_006441071.1 coordinate 4,628,666, forward strand.
ACAAAAATAGGAGCAAAGCACAAGGACAACAAATAGAAAACTAATAAATATGGTAGATATTAATCCAACTATATCAGTAATCACTTTGACCGTCAGAGATCTAAATGCACCACTTAAAAGACGGGGTGTTAGAGTGGAGCAAACAGCATGACCAAACTCTGTGTTGTCTCCAAGGAACCCACTTTAAATATGAACATACATATAGATTAGAAGTAAATGGATAGGAAAAAATATACCATGCTAACACTAATCAAAAGAGTAGGAGTAGCTATATTAATTTCAGATAGCAGACCTCAAAGTAAGGAAAGTTATCAGGGATAAAGAAGGGCATTACATAATGAAAGCAGGATCAGTTCTTCATGTGTATGCATTTAACAGCAGAGCGTCAAACTACATGGGGCAAAAACTGATAGTACTGCAAGAAGAAAGCGATGAATCTATTATCATAGCTGGCGACTTCACACTTCCCAGAAATGGACAGGTTCATCAGGGAGAAAATTAGTAAGGACATAGTTGAACTAAAAAAAAGCCCTGAACTTAACCCAACTGAAGTTAATTTAGATCCCTCTCTCATGCAAGCCCTAACACCGCTAGCCTAGTATTCCAACACCAAGTCTGTGAAGGAAAGAAAATACATGTTAGATGTCTCCTTTATTAAATAATTTCATTAAAATAATAACGCTCTGTTTCTGGGCTTCTATAGGTCTGTTTTTGTACAAAACTACTCTCTACTTGACTGTCTTAGATGTTTTCAATATTAGTATGACTGATTTTGAGAAGAATAGCATTTAGAAATGTCCCCTGTGATGCAGATATTTTGGACATGTGGCTATCAGAAACCCTTCATAAACTTTTAAAATGCAGAATTCTAGAGGCCTTGTTGCTTGGCTTCTTTTATTCTACTGTCAACCATGTTATAATTTTTCTTATCCTGAAAACAGTAGTTCTTTAACATGAGCTACCTTTCTAATTATCTAACGTTTTCTTTTCCATTCATTGCCTCTTTCAGCCTCACTTGGGCTGTATTTATCTGCTGTTACCAGCATTTTCTTTCATATTCAAATATTAACTTTCTTTCCATTGGTTTACCCATTTTAGAATTTATCTTGTTCTTGTAGCTTTCTGATGCGCAACATTTCTTGTATCCCTTAAGACTGTCTTATCAATAGTTTTGGGTTTCTTTTTCAGTGTTACCAAAATGTCCCTGGTACATGCTCCCTTCACCTTAGTTGTAGCAACACTTTATATATAGTAACATTTCACCTCTTAGAGAACCTCACCTATTTGAAATAAAGCTCAAAGCCAGAAAGGTAGCCAAAGTATATATTAGAGTCCATGCTCTAAAAATCTTGCTCTTTATTTGTAGTAGGGGCTTCTATTCAGAGTCTGTTTACATTTAATTCTCACTTGATTCTAATAAATTTTGCTTTGTGGCATAATTTTGCCAGAGTTCTGGGAGATATGTTGAGGGGGTGGTTTTAGAGCCAGTTTGTTGATAGTGGCGAAAAATGACGGTGAAAGAGGAAAGAAAATATGACATACAGTCATAGAACTCAAAAGCACAGCAGTGTGGTTTTACTTTGCTTAGGAGCACACAACTAAATGTACCTTCTTGGAGAGACAATTCTTTGGTCTTGAGAGGTGGTCTTGAGTACAGTCCTAGCCACCATTATTTACTGGCTGGAGGCCTGGGACCAGTTTCTTTGAGTCTCAGTTTCTTCATTCTCTCATAGATTTGTTGGGAAGATAAAATGAAATTTTAATATGATAATGGGAATAAAGCACATTGTAGGTGCTCAGTAAATATTGGTACTTTATTGCTCCCCCTACCCAGTTGCTGTCAGTCTCCACTGAGCCAATAGTGTTTTTAATGCTGTCTCTGAGACATGAGGAAAAGTTTAAATTAAATTATATCTAGTATATTCCATTTAAGAAAATTTTAGAATGACTAAAAATGTTTTAAAATAACATTTTAGAAGTTAGTAGGATACTCTTTATTCACAGTGAAAGCTCATTTGGATGGTTTCTTTTATTTCCCCAACACGGTATGATGGATTTATGTCTCCTGCATTACTGATCCTTTTTGAAATTAAAAATATTGCAGAAGTAATATTTTTCAACATTTTTATTTTTAAAAATGTATGCTTTCTTTGATTAGAAATACATGTTAATTATAAAAAATCTTCAATTGTTTTTCATTTTACCTTTGTCTTAATTTCAGGGTTTGTCAATATTTTTCTCGTCCTTAATTTGTGATGCCACAGCATTCCCTTTGTGATCCATTAGCTGCTAAATTCAGTAGAGCTCTTTTTGTTATGCTGTTTGAACCACACATTTTGGTTTTTGTTTCTAGTGCAGATAGAAATGCTTCAACCTTTCTATAACAAGATTCGGTCTTCTTACCAACCCGATGATTAATTTCTCCTTGGGAAAAATTTCTCCTGAATTTCTAATGAGAAGATGTGAGGGAGGCTTTAAATTGTTTCCACAAAAGAAAACTATTTCCTACTCTCCCTTTCTGCTTAATGGATTTACCACTGCAGACGTAGATTTTCCTACTTCTGGATCTTTGTGGTAACAACTATGTTATTTTAACTAAATGTTTTGGAAAGTTGCTAGGTTTGCAGACTGTTAGATCATACAAACATCTCCACTGTTTAGAACTGGAGGGACAATTAGAGACTTTTTTTTTTTTTTTTTTAACAGTTACTGGCACATCGAACATGTCCTTTTTAACAATCAAAACTGTTTATGAACTTTCTGACTTATTTGGCAGAGGAAGTGACCTCTTAGGAGGGACTGCAAATTAGACCCATCTCATGATCTCTAGAAATTTGCCAGAAGATTAGCTGTGCTGTGGTTTCTTGTTTCCTGATTTAACAATTCCATGCTAGCATGTGCTGCTAGGTGCTCTGATGATTGGGTATCCTTCTTTCCCAGTATTTGTTCACAACTACTATTTCTAACAATATAGTGATGTAAATAAAGTCTGTTTATAAATTAACTGTGATAGGGCATGCAAAGAATAAATAAAATGTTCGGAGGTTTCAAACAGAGCTTTTTCTGATTGGGAGATAGGAGCAGCTAGCATTGTTTTTGGGTTTTGAAGGATACCGGGGTTACCTGGGGGACATGAACAAGGTGAAATTTGGGTCACCGAAGATTCTGGCCTTTGTAATAGAGTAGAGAGAGTGGACTAACCACTTGGAATCATTGGGACTTGGTAGCATTTCCAATTAATCTCATTCTCATAAAAACCACAGTGGGCAATGCCACAAAAATCAAATGAACTGGAGGGCTTGTTTGAGTACTAGTTAATTAAGATTTTCTCTTTATGGTAGTTTAGAGAGTCAGAGGAGACATTAAATTTATGTTCAATGACTGTTAGAACAGATGCAGGTTTAATATGTTCTCAGCAGTGATCTCGTCTATTCCTTTACACCTTATTAAAAATTTGAATTTATCCTTATATAGAAATTCATATGTGTTTAATCAGGTCCTGAGGCAGTGTGAATGCAGTGGGGCTGAATATGTTTTTGTGCAAGAACTAAAGTAAACTTGTCCTTACCTCTAGAAGTTGAAAAAGGTGATAAGAAGCTTACAATAAAAATAAAAATATTTTGTAGCATAGCATTTCTCATGGACGTTTTCTTCTTCACGCCTTCTCTTGTGAACCGTAAATTGTAGGTTAGAATGAGATAAAGCTTCTAAGGCCATCCTCCCACCGCATCACATTAGATCAATTAATTACAATGCAATAGTTTAGTCTGTTTTAAGGTTAGTTAGGGTGAAAAATCAGTGAATGATAGTTTGAAAACATCTAGTTAATATTTTTCTTCATGGTGGTTAAATTATAAATAGTAACTATAGGCAGAGTTGGATTTATTTTCATTTTTCTCTGAGTTTTTTTTTTTTTTTTTTGGCCCAACTTATCTAGGCAATACAGATGTTGCTCAGATCTAGAGAAGGAGTACCCCCCCACCTGATTTTTCTTAACCAGGTTTGCACTTAATTTTTTTATTGGATCTAAGGTGCCATTGACATTGTTATCTAATATACCACTAAGGAAGGAAAAAACATAATGGAAAATTTTATAGGAGACTTTGCACGAGGGAAGGGAAAAATAAAACGGTCATTCGGAACACACAGTAAGGAAACTTGTGTATTTCAATCTTGGAACTAGGTGGGTGGTAGTGGTGGTGGGCGGGGGGGAACCTCATGAGATTTTCTGCCCTGAGAATTTTTTAAATAGCCCTATTACATTGTTAATTTATATCCCATAAAATCCCTGTTTTAAGTTTATAATTCATCGAAGTTTAGTATATTTATAGAGTTATATAACTGTCACTACAATCTATTTTAAAACATTTTATCACTTGAAAAAGAAATGGTACCCCTTTACAGCACTTTCCTTTCCCATCCCCACCCTTGGGCAACCACTAATCTAACTTTTGTCTCTAGATTCATCTCTATAGACATTTTATAAAAATAGAATCATAGGTGTCCTTTTGTGTCTGGCTTTCGAGGTTCATTCATATTGTACTATATATCAGTACTTCATTCCTTTTTATGACTGAATAATAATCAGATTTATGGACATACCACATAAGTTCATGGACATTCAGGTTCTTTCCAGTTTTTGGCTACTGTGAATAATGCTTTTCCAAATAATATGTATAAGTCTTTGTGAACATATGTTTGCAGTTCTCTGGCATACCTACCTAGGAGTGGAATTGATGGGTCCTACGGGACATCTGTGTTTAACTTCTTAACACTCTAACAGTTTGAATCAGAAGCTGGTTTGTGGTCTGAATATTAGTTACCAGTGTGGCCTAGACAACTTGAAGCAGATTATTTAATTTTACGTGGATCAGGTTCATAGTGCCCTCAGGTAATTGGCAGAAGCAAATACAGATTCTTACCTTAAGAACTTCACTTTGATCTTGGCCAGTTAAAGTTGCTGGCAATTTTAAGATGCATCCTGGTTTCAGGGGTATTACATATGAAAAATCATGTATCATAGAGTCAATGAAATACAGTAAATGGAAATAAAAGTTTTCTAAAAAGCTCCAAGTGAGCAGTATCCCCAGTGTCTTTTTCCTGTATTGAATTGCTTTTCTGTGTATTCTCTTTGGTGCTACTATGTCTCTTTTGACAGTCTGCCGTTGTATTGAAACTTCCAAAATCAGTAATTCTTTACATAAAGCTGTTGAGAGAGTGTGTATGCACATTTTGTTCAAGTATACATATTCCATGTATGCTCCCTTTCATTATAGGGGAGTTACAAGATTTCATAGCTTGAAGGAAAGCTCCTTAAAGACCTTTTGGACCAATTGTTGCACCTTACCAAAAAGGCCCAGCAGGGGTAGAAGACTTGGTATTTTTGGTGGCAAAATGAATGATCTGGGAATCCCTATGGGCAGGGCCTTTGCCATTGTGGTTACCCTTATTGTAGGCTTAGGGACCTCTCTGTCACAACCCTGGGTAGCAATGCCCAGGGTGTGCCCAAAAGCCAGAAGGACCCAGCTACCAGTGCTGAATTTCTCACCACCTCCAACAGGGACTTTCTGGACTTGGCAACTGCTCTGTGCTGCTTTGTCTGGAACTTTTTCTGATAATTGCAATGGGAAATAGGTCCCATCATTGCTTATTTGATCACCCACTTAGATGTTTTGCAAAAGCCTTAATTAATATGTCCCACATTGAACTCTTGATATCTGCCTCCTTGTTCCATCTGAAACCGTTCCTTCTCCAGTCTTCTCCAACTCTATAAAGTCTCCACCAACTTGCTCAAGCCAGATTCTTGGGAGACATCTTTGATTCCTTCCCTTTCCTTTAACTTCCATCTTACCAAGTCTGAAGATTTCTACCTCCAAAATTTATTTCCTATCTGTTCACTTTTCTTTCTCCCCTCTCTATATTAGTTGAAGTACTCTCAGATTTTGCCTAAATTTAAGACCCTCCTAGTGTGTTTTCTTGCTTCCTTTGTTCATTCTCCTTCCACCTTCCTAACTATACCCACTCATTCTCTACACAATAGCCAAAATGATCTTATTTCTAAATGAATTGTAGTATGAAAAATTTTAAATATATATAAAAAATATCAAGGATAGTAAACTGAACTCCTGTGTATTCATCACTCACCTTCCACAGTTGTCAACTCAAGATAAATCTCATTTAATTTATAATTCACCCCTAGGTTATTTGGAATCATATCCTAGACATTATAATTTATTTCTACCTCTAATTATTTCAGTATGCACTTCCTAAAAACAAAGACCTTCTCTTACATAACTACTATTCGAATATCAAGGTTAGGAAAATAACATTGATATGAACTATTATCCCTTATATGGCATCGTTTTATCTGTATTTTAATATGCAAATATAAAAGATAGATCTTTTTAAAAAAACATCACAAGACTGTAATCACACCTGAAGAAATTAACAATATTCATCAACTATCCTGTCGCCGTTCAAATTTCCCCAATTGTCTCATATTTTATTAATAGCATATTTGTTTGAATCAGGGCAGAGTGATTCTTCTGGAAATTAAATTAGATGAGGTCACTCCCTTGCTTAAATCTGTCCATGAGTTTTCATGTCTCTGAGGATGAAGACCTTGATGTGCCTCGGTCCACAAGGCTTGAGGTACTCAGGCCCACATATATTGCTTCCACCTAGTTAGGGCAACTCTCACCCTCATTCACTGCCCTCTAGCTACAAGCCTAATGTAGTTTTCTGACTGAGCAAGCCCTTCGTTGCCCTAGATTTGTCCATGTAGGTGTCTCTGACTAGAATGACTTCTTCTCACTTGTTCCAGGGCTGCTTCTGGCCATCCTCAGCTCTTAACTGGGATGTCCTCCCACCTTTTTTAATGACTACACATAAAGTTCCTACTTTATGCAGATTTTCTTAGTTTTTCCCTAATTGGCTATGATTGTTTCTCAGGCTTTTCCTTCTTTTTGAAAATTTTGAGGATTACTAGTCAGATATTTTGTAGCATGCCCCTTTATTGGATGTTTGTTGAGTGTTTTTCTGATAGTAAGACTGGGATGATAGGTTTTTGGGAGAAAGAGCACAGAGACAAAGGGCCATTTCATCACATCATATCAAGGATACACACTATTAACATGACTTATCACTGTTGATGTTGGCCGTGATCACCTGACAGGGTTTGTGTTTGTCAGATTTCTTCATTGTATAGTTACTTTTTTTCTGGATGCAGGGGTTATGTTCCTTGTACATGATGGCAGAGATTCAGAGTATCTACATACATTTGAATAGATTTTCTCTTAGATTGCATCAGAATGGTCATTTCAAAAACCCATGTCAAATTGTCATATTTCTTCCAATATTTTCAAAGGAGTTTTTTAGCTTTTATGAAATTCTGAGCATGGCTTAATTAATTTTAGATTGATGATCTTTTAGAAATATGTGATAAGTCATCATTTTAGGGATGTCCGAAATTACCTACTTGTGTGGCCTACCTTTTGTAGTTTCTCAAAGGTTATGTTTAAATACAAGTTAGATCAATTATTTTCTTACATGTTGCACATTATTCACGAAAATATACCTGTATTTAAAGTTTCCTTTGATATAGGAAAAAGAGTATTAGATAAAGGATATTTATTTTGGTGGGAAAATTTAGGTGTGAAATACATCATACTAATAATTTTGCATTTGGCTTTGCCATCTCTTTTTCTTCTTTGAGAGACCCTGAACTTCACAAGGCCAGATCTCTTACATATTTCTAAAGTGTCCCATAGTTCTCCTTTGAAGTATAGTACCTGTCACATTTGCTGTCCTGGCTGGACCGAGAGCTCCATGGGAGCAGGGACCATGTTGTTTTCTTCACTACTGTATCCCCCCTGCCCAGCACGTAGTAGGCACACAAATCATGGTGACTGTCATCACATATGCTCCTTTGAGCACTTTTAGAAAAACAGGTGGTTAACAATGGGTCACATTTATCATAACATAATGTGAAAAAAGTAGTGTACAGCAATAGAATTCAAGAAAAAATGCATGTGTATATATATGGAAGAAGATGATGGAGTAAATATTGCAAAATATTAATACTAGTTATCTCTGGGTTATGAGATTATGTCTAGTTTTAATTTTCTTATTTGTTTTCTAGTTCTCTCCAAGGAGTTTATTAATTTATAATCAGGAACACATTACCTAAAACTTTTATAATCAAATACGATGGTGAGCCCCATCATAAAAATGGTTCAGTTCTAGTCTGTGCAAGAGTCCTTAAGGCAAGACAAGAAAGTTGCCAAGTCACTGATCATCTCTACGCCTACTTAAAAAAAATTTTATTAAAACAAGTTCAAATATTGTTTATCTGATATTAATTTCAAAGTGCTATTTCTGGTGACATTAGTATGACTATGCTATGTGTGTTTAATTGACTTCACTAATTTAACTTCTGTGATTTAACCTATTAGACTAAAAACTTCAGAGATCGTGATTTACCCTTATTTAGATTTTCAGAAAGTCCATGGGATATAAAATCCAAGTCTAACCTAGGAGTATCAGCGTGCGCTTAACATTTTTCTTGAAACAAAAGAAGTAATTCATTGTATTCTTCAATTGGCACTTCTTTGGTGTAGGTAAATCCCTGGATTATGTGAAAAATTATCAAAAGACCCTGTAGATTTTATAAATCCAGGCCATTTGTATTTTTCTTGCCTGTTTCCCTAGGATAATTAAACGGTGATGGATTAGCATTAGGCTGCAGCAGAGATTGGGGAGAAAATATCTCCCAGCATTCCTTCCTGCAGAAGCATCAGCTACAGCAGTGAGCGTAGCTGCCACTTTAACTGACATGTCTTAAATTCTGCCCTGGGAAGCTCTGGGATGCTGTCAGCTGCCTCGGCAACTTCTTTTCTCATGCCCGGTAATTGAGAGTCTCACTGGAGACCAAGAAATAAAACAGAAATTGAGGATTTTTGTTGGCTTTTAAATTGAGGACTGTCTCTTTGTTGGCTTTTTAAAAATCTGGTAGAAGAGAGGGAAAGGCATCTTCACAGTGGGGCTAGATTCATTCCTCCAAAGTTACAGCTGGTCTAAATCTGTGAGTATGCTGTATTTATTTAGCTGTTCCTGGGGGTATGATTGCAACGTTCTCTATAGATCTGTGAGGATTTAATTCAAGGAAAGCGATGCCAATTTTAAAAATCGGAGTTAATTTCCTTGGAGACCTGCAGTTTTGTTAGTTGACATTTTCTTCTTTAAAGGCTTCAAGTCAAGCTTGCCAGGGCGTTTCTCCCTCCACCCCTGCTCCCCACTTTAACCCTCTAAGGGTGAGTGCTGAAATCAGAGAAAATAGCAAATCTTGCTGCTGCAGAGGCTGCGGTTTTCCTGGATGCCATGGCTGGTTTATTAGTGCTGCAAGATATGCATGGGGCTGCAGAACAATAGAAGGATGATGATGGCTCACTTCCTGTTCAGTGTGTTTGCCTTAGGACCTTTGCTGGCTTCATTATAGGGTTTTGTTTTGTTAGGGTGATTAAAACCTTCAAGAAAGATTGAGCTCACTGACATGCTCACAGAATAGCGTGGGTTGATAGTCAGACTTCACCCCTCACCTTGCTGTGTTGGCTTTACCCTGTCTCTCTGTAGCAGATTACAGTAAATGGGAGTTACCAAAAAATAACCTTCCCATGATCACCCTTTTCTAATTGTGTATTTGAATCGGTGCCATTTTTTTTTCTGGTGACGCAGACCTTTTAGTCTAAACATCTGTCCTTAGTCATTGTGTCCCACTTTCCTCCATTGGAATTCACTGGAGGCTAGAACTGTAACCTTGCTGAATTATTATTGAATCAATTTTGAAAAATTTGTAAAGATAAAGGTTAAATTTTGGTTCCCACCATAACCCCCATATGTTCTTGATTTATTTTTGTTAAATGAAAGTCTTATTATTCTAGTGAACCTGATTCATATCATTTTGCTATTGATATCATTTCTTTATCTTAAAATCACATTAGTTAAAGTGATTTCTAAAAGTTGCTGTGTTTGGAGATGAGAAGTCAAAATACTTTTAAACACCAACTGGTAACAGTTATCTTTGGAGATGCAGAGTATGTTTGACTTAAGGTGGCATATGAGCTTTGTGAGTGCCAGTATTTTGGTGGATTTCCTGCAGCATAAAATAAATTTAAAAATTAAAAAAAAACTTTCCATCACCCAGAGATCAAACATCTGCTGTTTTTATTTTTAGTCATTTTGTCATACCTAAATGCAGTACCTTTGAATTTAATTAGGAAGGAGTCCTAAAAATTGGAACTTCTGCCTTACCTAGACTTGCCAAAAATTTTATTTATTCACTAATTCACTCATTCATTCATTCATTCATTCAACAAATGTTTACATTTTTTGCAAAGCTCTTGCCACGCTCTCAGATATGATGCTGAATGAGATATTATATCTTCCCTCATAGAGCAGATAGTTTTAGCAGAGAAGGGGGGCATTCAAAAACTACATAATTATTTTATTACAATTGTGGTAATTTTTTCAACTGTAGAAGTATAGATACTTAGGACATACAAATAATTACGAATAATTCTGCCCCAGATCTGAAGCCACGGATCCTTAGAATGATTGAGTTGGAAAGAGATTTTGGAAATTATTTAATTAGTTAAATGATTTAATAATTAAATCACTTAATAAATATGTGATAGGCACTATATAAAGTGCTGGTTTTCGATCAGTAAATCAGCAGTAGTCTCTGCTTTAGAGGAGTTCACATCCTAGTTGGGAGAAGGGAAATTGGTTATGTTAGTATATTCTAGTAAGTCATTGATATGTTAATTCAATAATTACTTATTGAGTGCTGTAATGCTGGGGGTATTATCATGGGCACTGTGCTGGGCACCAGGGATGACGTAGAGAATAAGGCAGAGATGCCCTGCCCTCTGGAAGCTCTTAAGGGCTCTGGTAGAGACATGGCAGGGTGTTGTGAGATATACAGTAAGGGGATAAGGTTTTCACTATCATTTACTGAACATCTGCTGTGGGTCAGCTACCAGTTGGTACTCTATACATGACTCTTCCCTTCATTGCTGTAAACTAGTTACTATTTCTCCTCTAATAAGCAAGTAAACCAAGGTACAGAGAGGTTAAGTAATTTGCTTAAGATCACACAGGAAGTGAGTAGGGGAATTAGAATTCAAACCCAGATGTGACTTGATTTCAAATCTCTGCCCTTTCACAGTGGTCCCCAAACCAGGCTGCTCATCAGAGTTACCTGAGCTCCAAAAGGGAAACTGTTTATTATAGGCCACCCTGGTGACTCTGGGCAGCTAGGTGTAGGAACCATCATTATACTATTTCCTCCATTTATAGATGGGAGGAGAGGAAGGATAGAGAATATATAGTAGTTAAAATAGAGCCAGGATCTAGGTTTCCTGATTTGCTAGCTACCGTTCATTCCATTACAATATCTTAGAAGATATTAAGATGCCAAAAGCAGAATAGAAAGCAAACAACAGACCAAAATTAACCAACTGAAAAACCAAATCAAACCAAACCAAACCAAACCAAAATAATAACATGATCACCCTGAATCTCTATAGGTGTTTGTCTGGTCTTGGCTCTTAAGAAGAACCCCTGGCGGACCTAACCTACCTGCCCTGACAGCCCTGAATCAGAAGTCTCCCTTTGCTGCCTTGAGAATAAACAAGTTTTTCTTAAAACAAATATCTTGGCTTATTAATATTCGCTCAGGCATTAACAGTTTATTGGGGGATACAGACGAGAAACTCTGTCTTTGGGAAGTAGTGGGATAAATGTGTGGAGCAGGTCAGGGTTCTGTGGGAGCAAAGATAAGAGGTGACCAACCTAACCTTGGGTGATGGACAGGAGTCCTGGGAGATGCTGACCTTTTAGGGCTTTCTGGAGATGTCTGAAGTTAGGCAGGTATTGCTAGATACCTGAGCAATTGGGTCTAGCAGGAGAGTTTATTAGTAAGTGCAGAGGTCCTGAGATATGAGATATTATTGGAGGAGAGTAAAAACTTTCTCCTATACTATCTTAGGTTTATTTCCTGGGGCTTTACAAATTAAATGAACAAAAAACAGATTAGCAAGAGAAAAGAAAAGTTTACATACATACACAAAGTTCACAGGAGTTCACAAAGAAATGTGCCTCAAGGAGGAGGTTAGAATTTGGGGCTTATATATACCATCTCAACAAAGGATGATAAAGCATGTTGAAAAGGCTAGACACAAGAAAAGGGATTTTGGGTTTCTGGATAGGGGAAGGTTATGGGAAGGTGACTAGGAAATGTATGGTAAATAAGAATTGGTTAGTAAGGTGTGCTATGCAAATAAGAATTCTTTTCCAGTGATAAGAGTTATCCCTGGAGTAGTCTTCTTCCTAGTGTAGCAGAAGGTGACACCTTTAGAAAGGGAAATTTATGCCTTGCTGTTAGACAGAAAGGAGGAGAGCAGAGAGCTAATTGCCTGAGGCTCCAAATAATCTTTCTGTCAAAATGGCATATTTTGGGGTGACCTACTCTGATCCTCTTCGCCATGGTCTCTTCGGGGGTTGCCAAGAAGCTTGAGAAGAGGAAGAGAGATGCTAAGGGTGCCTTGCCAAGGAGCTGTGGCAAGGGCAGTGACAAACCACTGAAGCGTTTTCATCATGAAGATTACATGGATTTATATTTAGACTGGACTTCATGGCCACAGTGTGGGGACTGGGAAAGGGGAAGTGTGCTGCAATCCTATAATATGACACCTTGCTCCTAGTTCTAAGACTCTAGCCAGAGTTATTAATAATTTAGGGCTTAAATAGGTTTTTATGGCCTAGGTTGAGAATTTAACATGCGTGTGCATTTCTGTATGCATGTATATATGCACACAAGACATATGCATATAGTTACAGATATATTTTAATTATTATCTTTATAGAAAATATGTTTTAATTTCCAACTCAGTTACTTATATACAAAGTTATAGGAAATAACCTACTTACAACGTATATAGTTTCTAATCTTCCATTTTTCCCATCAACTCTAAATTAATTAGCAGAAGGTTCTGAGTCCTGTCACGAGATAGGGCATTTTGAGGCTCTGTGTGGTTTCCTGAATATGGCAGGAAAGGTGGTTTAGTGCCTTTTTACTGTGTCATCATTATATCTCAGTTGAGAAGACATGAACTAGAATCTTTTAAAAATGTCTTCCCTGCCAGGCCCAGTACCTATGGTAAATCTGTCTTAGTATCTTCAACAACTGTGTTAATTGTCACTCCTTTTTACAGATGAGTAAGATGAGGTGCACAAAGGTTAAATCATTTGTCCAAAGCCATTTAGAGTGCTTACCATGACTCCATGGCACTAAAAGTTGGCAGACCTGTTCTCCTTGAAGCTGTTGTATTGTGTCCATTATAGCCATAGGCTGATGGGGGCAGTGCAGGCAGTCCTACACTTTTGTTATTGTTATTAATCCACAGTGCACCCCTGGATACATGTGTCATGCAAAATGCTTAGTTTTTTTGGCTTCCTGTCCAGAGATATTCCTAACATTTTGTTCTTGCTTTCCACTTTTTAACACTACATTTACACTTATGTCTTTGGCTCGTTTTAGAAAGGACAGGGCTGCATTAATGGGCAGAGTACATGAACATGAGTTTGATATGAATTTTATTTGTAGGTTACTTTTCTTTTGATATTTCATCAGTTTGCAGATGTGAAAAGTCTTTAGTGATCATTGAAGTGATATGAATTAATTTCTCTGCTAATCGTTTTAGATTAGTGAGTTATGGAATATCTTATTTCAAGTCATTATAAGTGACTGTGTTTTAGACAGCAGGGAAGTATGGGACTAAGACTTGAATTTACCTTGGGTTTGGGGCTGTAGTTATTACCTTGTTAGTGGGTGAGGCAGAATTTGAGCCTTTCCAGAATCCAGCAAGGCAGGCTCTACTATATAGCATTTATGTGTCATCACCCCTCCCTTATATTAGCTTAGGGGGTTTTGTTTTTGTGGTTTTTGTTTTCAAAGCAATATCCCTGTATAGCAAAACCATTTTGTGTTTGCTTGATATTATAGGCTGAATAAATACAGCATATTAACTATGAAAACAGTTTACACATTGAAGATCTAAAGAAAATTAAACTTGCCACTTAAATACCTGAGTATTTATATACTTCTTCTCTTTTGTTTGCCTTACCTAATAGATGTTTGTGAGGAAAGCCCTTGTATTTACTGAAACCTGCTTATTTGTGAATGAAGGACTCTGTGATAATATTTTCATGGGTACTTTCCATGCTCTACATATGTGACATAAAATGCCAAATATTATGACTATATTTGGCACAAGGGTGCTAGTATAGAACCAATAAAAATATCATTCATTTAAAAAATCATTGAGCATCTCTTGGCTAAGCCAGAGAGTTCCTGTCCTTAAAAGGTTTATAATCTATTCACCACAACTAAAAAGTAATCCAATAATTATACTATGATGAGTTTTAAATTCTAACCAGTGAACGCAGAGGAGAGACACATTAACTAGCCTGAAAAAAAATGACGTGGCTAGCCTTTATTTCAAGAGCCAATTTTTCAGCATTTTCAAGAGCTTATTTTCAGCATTGCTTTTAAAAAATTTCTTTCTTTCACTACTCTTTGTTTCATGTTGTGATGTTTTAAAAGAAATGATAAATAACTTCTTCCCCTTCAGTGTCACACTGAAAACCTGCATTTGCTCTGCATCCCTCCTTTGAGGGACTTAATGAAAATGGCAAAGTATCGCTTTAGTGGCCTCTGCCCTTCAGAAAATGTGGAACTGCTGAGTAGCAGGAACATAATGGTCCGTCTAATGGGAAGTTCTTGGCCTCCGTCACTTAAATCTGTAACGACATCAGCACCACATTTATGTGATGTTTCAGTTTAAAGAGTGATTTTTATAAAATTGAATGCATTCCCTCCTGTGAGGTAAACAGGGCAGGTATTGTTATTTCTCCTCTGGCATGCGTGTACATGTGCGGGTGCCTGCATGTGTGTGTGCATGTACTCCCCCATCTCCCCACCCCCATTTTTTTCATTGTGGTAAAATACATGTAACATAAACTTTGCCATCTTAACCATTTTTAAGTGTACCATTTAATGGTAGTAAATACATTCATAACACTGTGTAACCATCACCACCATCCATCTCTAGAACTCTCTTCATTTTATAAATCTGAAATCCTCTGCCCATCAAGTAATAGCTCTTCCCTCTCCCAAGCCCCTGGCAACCACGATTCTACTTTGTTTCTGTGATTTGTATCTATTCTCTGATTTCGCAGATGAAAACAGTGAGGCCCATCAAAGTGAGTGATGGTGCAGATTCAAACTGCTTGCCAGTGACGGGTTCACCTAGGATAAAAATCCCAGTATCCTGTCTTGTGTCCCAGTTGGGTGGTGAAAAAAAGATAATTAATAAATTAGGTGGAAGTTATCTGTTAGAAAAAGAGAGCCCTCTGCTAGGGAAATTTTTTTTAATTAAAAAGATCAGCAAAGAAAAGCAGCAAACTGAAACAGGAGCTGTACATATCTCTTGCTAATCTAACATTCCATTCTTATTTGTTTTCAATAATGTGAAGGAATATGATTTGCTTTGCCTAAGGAAAGAATTTGAAGGGACACAGTATCTGGTTTTAGTTTCCACTGTCAGTGATTTGCTTCAGCTTTGGGCAAGAGAAACAGCATTTTCTTTTTTCTAAAGAGACGGTAAATTCTACCCTCCATTTTCTTAGTGAGCAGGGTCTGAGGCATACATTATTTTTATACGAAAATGATTTTTTTTCTTTTCAACTGTTCTCAGTTTGCTCTGGAACTCTCATCCCTACTGAGGATGTGGAAAATACATAGTCGATTAAAGATGACATCGTCTGCTCAGATTTCAGTCTTTTTTGGAGTGACTCCGGTTTTCTTGGAGGAGCGGGAGAGGCAAGTGCCCAGTCAAGGACTTTCAACTCTGCATCAGTCCTACCTCTCTGTTCTCAAAGGTTTCCCCTCTCTCTCCTTCCCAGATGGCATCTGGGTGCAGGAGGAAGTCGTGCAGTGATGGAACACTGCTCTGAGTATTGCTCTCTGGTTGGAGGCTTCATCCAGTTGTTTTTGTGTTGACTTCTGTCCTTGCTGCTGTTAGATAGGACAAAGGTCTCAAGGTCTGGGCAGGTTCTACTAAATGCTATTCTTGCTAAATGTTAAAATGTAGCACAGTATTTTGCAGATGCACCTGTAACCGGATGAGCTTGATCAGAACCCAACCAGATAAGTTTAGCCAACTGCAAAGAAGAGATCAACATGTTTTAACAAATAGTAAATATAAGCAATGGCTAAGCCTCCCTTTAGGGAGACAGAGCTCTGGATGTGAATCCCCTTTACTTGCTGCAAGTACATAAAACTACCTGACTACAACCACGTCTGGTTCTTGAATAGGACACCCCAAGCGACGAACCCATTGTATTTGGTTACACTGTCTCTGCCACCCAGCCACCTGTGATGGCTGTATTTGTTGGTGTGCCCATGACCCTGAGGGCTTAACATTTTCCATTGGTATTGGCTGGTCCAGTGCCCGAGGTCCACTGACTACTCATTTGATCCCTATCTTTGCCCTTTGTTACGGGGTCATCTAAGCTGTCTTTTAAAAACATTTTCTTACTTCACTAATTCCAAACTTAGCAAAAAAGCATGAGAATAATACAGAGAACTTAATGGATACCCTTAATCCATTTTCAGTATTTTGCCACATTTGTATTATTACTCGCTCTCTGTATACACATTATTACCTATTTTTCTGAGTCATTTGGGAGTAGCAGCTCTAGAGAAGATGGGTTAGAAGGACAAATGGAAACTTTCAAGTGAACAAAGGAGGGAAATATTTTGAAATAGCTTTTATGTTCTTTCTTTTTCTCTGCTTTCCTCCAACTCTTCGTTCTTTCAAGTTAAGCTTCTCTACTTCCTTGAACTCTTCTTTTTATTGAACTGCCTTTGAGTCCTTTCTCTCCTGGCTGTTGACGTCTAGCTGCATTTCCAACCATTGGTCATCTTAGAACAGTGTGTCTAGAACATCAGATAGACCAGGTGTGGTTGGTCTGACCGGATGAGAGTGGTGCTAGTCCCCATGTGCTCATTTGTCCGTTTATTCAGTCAGTCAGTATAATCTTATTGAAGATTTCCGCTTAGGCAGATCTGCTTAGGCAGACACTTGGCACATAGCTTGCTGACGTCATGTGTGCTCTGCTAGGAGCTGTGATACAATCTTGCCTTCAAAGAGTTTATACTTTGACCGGGAGATGATTATATATTTTTAAAAAGAGCCAATTAAAAGAAACTTAAGGCAGACTATTACTTTATCCTTTCTAGATATTATACTTCTATTAATACAGCTTAAGTTGTATCAGGGTTGATATCCTATTGTGTTCTCAGTTCACTTTAAAAAAATTCACAACTTTTTACTGCCATGTTGCTCAGTCATACCTTTTTCATATTGCTTTTAGGTGGACTTTAGTTCTCCAAATTCAGGAATTTATAAGCAGGATAAAAAAGATGTGACTTAGCAACATGGTAGTAAAAAGTTGTGAATTACTTAAAATTTATAGTTTATTCTCATTCAGATATCATCTTTGAGAGTATGAACTGTATGATTTTATGTATCTAATACCTGATACAGTGCCTATAATATGGGGCCCCTAGGTGTTTATGAGTGAAAATTAAACTTTAGTTTATCAAATTTAACCCATCTATTTAGTACATTTTCTGTTTTTAGATTATGGTTCATTCTCTAGCATCTTTCCCAGCTTAATTTTTTCTACAGAGTTGATTATCTTGTTTTTATATGTTAATCCCAATTTCTGGTAAAAATCTAAAATTGGACAGGGTCAAGGGAAGAACCTTTTACGTGAAGGTCTTCAAAATGAATGCATCTATTTTAGTGGACCTATCACTCCCCATCTTGCATTCAGGGCTAGGCAGACACGTTCTTGCTGACGTGAACACAGACTCCGTGTACTGCGTTTTTTTTCTTATCTGCCAAAGATGGAAATGCGGCTGGTGTAGAGAACTCATGATGGTGCCTACTGATTGCTACCAGCAACCTTCCTGTGAGAGCCAGTTCCCTCCAATAAAAAATAAATCATTGTTAATTTTAAGTAAAAGTAGATACATTAAAAATCAGGCTGGGATCATAAATGTATATATATATAAAGTAATAAATTTGAACACAGTTCAGGAATATGATATTACTACTACTTTAGGTTCAAAATGTAAAATAACATTGAAGCATGTTATCAATGTAGGAAATAGAAAAGGCTAAATTAGAAAAACCACCACTTAAGAACTGACTTTTTCAAAGTAGTGACAATTTGGATGAGTTCTAAAAGATTTCATTCACGTTAGAAACACATCGGGTAGTGTTTCTAACTTCTTTACATGGAAAAGGCTAAAAATAGTATACTGTTCTTGCATATTTTTCAGAAGCATTTTAAGCTATGTGTGATATAAAAGGGATGATCAGAGAGCGTTTCCTTAATTTATATTTAAATATTCCCTTCATGAATTTGAATTTAAATTGTTCAAAATATATACCACTTAACTTTTCCCCTGATTATTCAGAATAGTGTATGATCATTTTTGAAAAGCTGAAAAAACATAGAGAAGCACAAAGAATGTAAAAATCACCCAACTCCTACAAATAATGTGAAGGTTTATAGTTTTGATTGAAGAAGTCTTTGTAATAATAAGTCTAAGCACAGATTATTTAGAGGTAGGTTACGTAGTTCATAAGTTCACTAGTATCTCATTAAATAATTATATCATTGGTTGGTGGTTGCCTTTTGGCTTTTTTCAGCTTTTTAGATCTTTCCTTCTAAAGGAACAGGACCAGGGTGGCGAGAAAATGTTGAAATTCCTTTCCTTTGATTCTGATAGCACTGATGACAGGCCTGGGGTTGAAGTTGACAGTGAGAGGTATGTGGGGTGTACCTGTTGATTCCTGCGCTGTTCTTGCTCTCTTAGCTGCACCTGCAGCTATAGCACGTCCCCTCTTCCGCTGATCACGAGTCATGAGAATGACTATTTGAATAAATCACCCTGTAGGCAGAATTTGGTCTGGTGAGCAGTTTTCTTTAGTAGGAAAGACAAGTTGATGATATGGTCAATAATATTAAGCAGTAGCCTTTCTGGAAATCTGGTGGTGGTATCCACCGGAATCAGATAATCGTAACTCTAGTGGACACCATGCAGACTGTAGATTAAATAAGTGCTGCCTCCCATAGCATAACAGTTGGCCTATATGCATCTATTCCTTTTTGCCTCTAAAGAAAGGTTTTTAACTTTGATGAAAAAGCTTGAAGGATATTGTGTCTTTTTGTTATTTTTGGAAATTTTATTTAATTTTTTCTTTTCAAAATGGTCTAGCTTTTATTACATTGTGCAGGAATATAGCACAATGTGTTGGATTTACTGGGGAAATTAAATTTGAACTAATTATGATTTGAATGAGAGAAAATATAAATAAACACAGATATAAGCTTTTCATTTGAAAATAGTTCTACCTCATGATTAAAAATTAGAGCAATATAAAACTCAATAATAAAAAGGCAAATAATTCGATTAAAAAATGGCCAAAGAACCTGAATAAACATTTCTCCAAAGAAGATATACAAGTGGCCAGTAAGTACATAGGGAGTGTCTCAACATCATTAGTCATTAAGCAAATGCGAGTCAAAACCATAATGAGATACCATTACATCCACTAAGATGGACAATGACAAGTGTTGGCTAATATATGGAGAAATTGGAATTCTCCCATACGGTACTGGTAGGAATGTAGAGTCACTCAACCTCTTTGGAAAATGGTCTGGCAGTTCTTCAGAATGTGAAACATGGAGTTACAATATGACTCAGAAATTCTATTCCTAGGTAATACCTGAGAGAGATGAACTATATGTCCACATAAGAACTTCTACATGTTAATAGCAGTATTATTCATAATAATCCCAAGGTGAAAGTAACCCATATGTCCATCAACTAATGAAACAATAAACAAAGTGTGTTATATCCATACAATGGAATATTATTTGGCAAAAAAAAAAAAAAAAAAAAGAAAAAAAGAAATGAAGTACTTACACATGCAACAACATGAATGAATCTTGAAACCATTATGCTAAGTGAAAAAAAATCCAGTTATGAAAGAGCACATATTGTATGATCTCATTAATATGAAATGTCCAGAATAGGCTCAAATCTACAAATATAAAAAGTAGATTAGTGATTGCCTAGGACTAAAAGTGGAGAGAGAAATGGGGAGTGACTGCTGATAGGTGCATACAGGGTTTCTTTTCGGTAACTAAAGTTTATAAAATTAGATTGTGGTAACAGTTGTAACACCTCTATGAAAACTCTAGAAAGCACTGATTGTGTACTTTAAATTGGTGAATTGTGTAGTCTGTGAATTATATCTCAATATAACTTTTTAAAAACCTTTAAAAAATTAAAGTAGTAAAAACAGGGCAAAATAAGGATACACTTTCTAACATACTAACATACATAATTAAAATATGACATGTTGTTTTCTTTAGCTTCTGTCAACCAAATAATATTTTTCATTAGCTAAAAAATGTTTTTTCTAACATCTTAGTATAACATCTAGGTTATACTTAGGAGTGGAACAGGCAAGTCATTCTATTCAGTTAGATTTTTAATAACTGTGCTTACTTTGGTGTTACAAATTCTAAAACTGAAGCAATATAAGAAATGTTTAGCATGTTTTTTTTTTGCAAGGATACATGTACCTCAGTTCATGTATCCTTGCAAAAACCTAAATTTATTGAAGAAAATAAGAGAAGACCTGAATAAATGTATATAGATGTGAAAATCTAATAATGTAAAGATAGCCATTCTCTAAAAATAAAATAGTGTCCCAGTAAAAATCATAGCAGAACTTTTCCTATAACTTTATAATAACTTATTCTAAAATTTATAAATGAGAATAAAGGTGCAGTAATATCAGTTCACTGCCCTGCCCCGCCCCCGCCCCCACCCAAAGAGCATTTAATAGAGTAGAGGACTTACCCCACTGACATATAAAGAAAGCCATGATAATGAAAATTATGTTACAGGTTCAGAGAGAGGCAAATATGTGTACGAAACAAAATAGTTTCTGGAAACAGACCTGTGCAACATATGGAAAATTGCCCTGTGTTACAGAGATTGCAGTATTATTCAACAAGTGAGCATATAAAAATTATAGAATGAAGAAATGTCAAAAATTTATTTATCAGTGAGGAAATCAGCAATATAGTAAAACTAGTTCCAAGAGTACTTGGAGAACTGAAGAAAGAATGTTGGAATAGATTTGTTTTATATAAAGCTGGCTAATCTCCTACAAGGCAATAAAACCGTATCCTTACCAGACAGAAATTATTTGCATATTTATTAGAGGAAAAAAAAGTCTACAAGTTAATGTGTAATTTTACAGAGTATAGGCCTCAATCAATACTAAGTAGCAAATCAAAGTATCTCCCCTAGAGAATGAAATATTCCTTGGGTGGGCCTTTTAGAGAATGATGGCATTGAAAGGACATCAGTTTTCATTTTCTTACTCCCAAGCTAATGAGTAGCCGAAGGATGAGTTTTCATTGGTGTTGAGATCATTGCCTGCCCTGTGGGAAACAATTAAATTTGTACAGCTCACATTATTCAAAGAAATGGATTCATATATACTCACTCGTGTGTTATATTATTTTCTCCATGTAGTTGAAACATTTCTCATAAAAAAATGAGAAAGTAAGTTCTTGGTGAAATATTAGAGTGATTTAAGTGGGTGAATTATGTCTATATCAAAAAATACTGTTGAATAAAGAAGCAGTTTATAGCATGATGTACTTATTGTGATATGATTGTAAACTTTAAAGTACTACAGAATTTCTGGGGCTTTAGGTACATGTATATAAAAGCATAAAGGACTAGAGGGAAAACTTTTATACCTCAGAAAAGATGACTATTATTATTTTATTAATAATTATTAATACTAAGTTCTGTTAAATTCAAGTCTGTTGTGCCAGGTAAACACATTATAATTATAGCTTTGAAACCTGCAACATTTACCTCATATAACATACTCGATTTTATCAGAACTTAATGAAATTTTAATGTTTTATAATGTATGTCAGTGTTTGGGGAAAAGATGTGGTTTTTAAAAATTATCTTGGGAAAAATGGCCAAAGATTAAGAAACAATGCACAGCATTATTTTGTGCCATGTATTAAAATTATAAAGGAAGCAAAAATTAAATATGAAAAAGTAACAGCACTGGTAAAATGATGTTATATAATCTTTGTGGAGGGAAGTTTTTCTAAGTATGTCCTCCAAATCAGAAATATTAAAGGAAAGGGTGATTTTGATTAAATGACAATTAAAAATTTCAATACTGGAGAGAATTTTATAATTAAAGCTAAAATCAAAGGAGAAATGGGGACATTTTTACAGTATATGTCAGAGACCATGGTTTTCTAGTCCTTATAAATGAATCTGTAAGAGAACAGACAGGCAAGGATGGTCCAAAAGGGTAGACAGCCTCTTGAATCTTTTTCCTCTTTCCTCGTTTGTAAACAGGTGACAGTTGCTGCCTCAAAGCCTTGTTTGAGTAAGTGCTCAGTGCTTCCTCCATCCTCCTGGTAAAAGTTGTGATGGAACATAACCTGTCTTCAAGCTGCATTCACCCTTATCTGTGGAGTTGTCTTCCCTCCTACTCCTATACCCCACCACCCTTGTAAGAAGAACTTTGATTTTCCCGTAAACTGATGTATAAAATTTAGGAAACTTGATCTGTTCAAGATAAAATGATCGTTGAATGTATAATATTATATTGGGAAGTCTGAAAGGTGGAATATAATCAAACTCCACTTAATTGAGGGCACTGTATATCTTAGAATTAAAAACAAGTTTCC
>NW_006441071.1:4651655-4686434 GCF_000325575.1 Pteropus alecto
TCTTAAGTGAGTGGAGCAGAAGGAGATTGCTGATTCTACTACAATGCAGGGAGGGCTTATTCTTGAACTCTGTGGGAATTTCTTTCTCTTGAGTAGCCCTGTCTCCATGTGTGTCTGTAGAGGTGGCTCTGGGTCAATAAAGTAGCCTAAGAGTCTGTAAACCAGATTGGTGTTCACCTCCTCTATGCCACTTCAGCACTCTGTGAGGGACATAAAACAGTTTATTAAAAAATAAGATACCTTGTATATATGTACCATGTCTTCTTTATCCAGTCATCTATCAGAGATCACTTTAGTTGTTTCCATGTCTTGGCTGCTGTGATTAATGCTACAATAAACATCAGGGTACATATATCTTTACAGATAAATGTTTTCAAATTTTGGGGGTGAATACTCAGAGGAGGAAATGCTAGTTCATATGGTAATTCTATTCTGAGTTTTTTGAGGAACCTCCATGCAGTTTTCTATAGTGGGTGTACCATTATTTTACATCTTCACCAGCAATGTATGAGGGTTTCTTTTTCCCTATAACCTCTCCAACACTTGTCCTGTTGATGATAGCCATTCTAACAGGTGTGAGGTGGTATCTCATTGTGGTTTTGATGGACATTTCCCCAATAGCAAGTGAGGTTGAGCATCTTTTCATATATCTTTTGGCTGTTTGTATGTGTTACTCAGCCATAAGAAAAGATGAAATACTGCCATTTGCGACAACATAGGTGGCTCTTAAGAATATCATGCTAAGTGAAATTAGATGGAAAAAGTCAAGAAGCATATGGTTTCACTGTTATGTGGACTATAAAACTGAAGGCAACAAACAAATAAGACTAACGGACAAAAACTCAGGCACAAACAACAGTTTAGTAGTTATCAGAAGGAAAGGGAGGAGGTAGAAAAGAATAAAAGGGGTCAAATATATTGTGACATAAAGCGATTTGACTTGGGATGGTGAACACACAATGCGGTATACAGAAGATGTGTTATAGAATTGTACACTTGAAGCCTATATAATTTTTTAACCAATGTCACCCCAATAAATTTAATTTAAAAAAGGATACAAAATACATGCCCTTTATTTTGAGAATTTATCCTCAGGAAATAATCAGGCAAGGGTATAAAGGGGCTTATTACAGTATTGTTTGTAGTCGCAAAACTTGAGAGTAAACTGCATGCCCCAAAATGAGGACTGGGCAACAAATTAAGCCATTTCCATTTTGTAGAATTCTGTGCAGACAGTTACTACAATAAAGTAACTATTTATCAAGAGGAAAAAAAAATCACAATAAATTAAGATTATAATAAGGGAAACCAGAATATGTCACCCCAAAATAGGCTTCTTTGACATAAAAATTATTTGGAGCTGAAGCAATTAAGAAGCAATAAAAGGCAGAAAAAGCTCTCTCTTTTCTGCCTAAAGGCAGGAAATAAATTCCTTCAGATGCAGCCAGGGACCCTAAGTGATCAAGGAAAAATTTTTGCTCCTCTACGATAACCAACTTTAATAAAATATATGTATTGATTTATTTGAGAAAAGATCTGGAAGGATATATACAAATACAATGCTATCTTTGGGTAGAGAGCTTTGGGAGTGATTTCAGTTAATTTTTTGTGTGTGTGTGTACTATGATAAAAAGAAAAATAAGTTTATTGGGACTGTATTTCAGGAATGTTCACCACATAACCACATACTTGGTTTTCAAAATTGCTGAAAAATGGAGGTGAGATGTACTAAATAGTTGAAAGGCTTGTGTTATGTACTTGAATTTATGTGGATTTTTCCTATAAGACAAAGAAATAAAACCTCTCTCTGCCTTTTTTCTTAACAGGCCTTCTTGTGCAGATATGGCAACAAGCAGCCATTCCTTTGCATCATGTCATGTGAAACAGGAGTCTGGACAGCACAGATCATCTAATGTGAGCAGGTCAGGAAGGGGGTGCGGGCATCCCTAGGGGACCAGGGGAGAGCAGTCCAACCCTTGGGTTTACTGTTATATAGATGTTAGAACAGGGCTATGTATTTTACTCTCCTGTGGGGTGGAGAGAGACCTGGACAGGTGTAGTGCCCTTTTTACAAATGAGGGAAGGAGGTGTGGAACTGCCAAGGAATTCAGTGAGTAGGTGGTACTGTTAGATAAAAGCAGAAACAAAACTAGATTCAGCTTTTAGAAACAGCTTTTGAGATTATTTAATCTAAAAAAATTTTAACCATTAATTTTATAATAAAATAATATAACACATTGCCAAGCATTGGAGAAAATAGAGGAAAGGCGAAACATAAACCATATGTTAAATTATGACCATTTTAATACAGATTATTAGAATTTTGGTATATTTCATTCCACTCTTTTTCCTAGGCTTGTGTTTCTTGATATGGATGTAACCATAGGGTTTTCATTGAATATTGTATTATGATGTTTTTCTACTTATATTCTTCTCGTATCCTTGGCTTAAAAGTACATTTTAAGAAACATTCATTGTAGAAAATTCAGGAAGTATAGAAAAGTACAAGAGAGAGAATAAAATTGTATTATTACCATAACTATTTTTGGAGTATGTATGCTTTTTTTGACTCTGCATATACAGAGATTATTTTTTTATTTGCTGAATTAGAATCAGATTAAGTATACTATTTGGTAACCATTTTGAAATTTAATATATCATGATATTTTTACTTGCCATTAAATATTTTTTTATAATATCACATTTAATTGATAAGTGCTGTTGTGGTCCTGCCCATTCCAGAATTAATCATTTTTTTCTTTTTAAACATGTAGGTTGTTCCTTTATCAGTTATTAAGGCAACTCAGTTATAACTATTTTGAGAAATAGTTATACCATGAGAAAGTCCTTTGCATCTATCCTTAATGTTTATTAAACTTTAAATTATACAGCAGATCTTTAGCATTTTGGATTTGACATTTGAAATTTCAGTTATTTGTGAGTGTGTTCATAACACTCATGGACTTGGCAGTTTGTTTTAGGACTCAACCCTCACAATATAAAGAAGGGATGCAATAATATAAAGACTGAGGAATAGAGATGAAGTTGAAAATACTTTTAAGGATCTTAAGGCATTTTTTTCCACATTACTGTTTTATTCCATGTGGCCCTGTTCATGGAAATCTGAGCTTTCTTCAGAAATATGTGTCCCTCCCTCAGAGTTATCATCTAACCCATCTGATAGTTTCCTAGGTAACTACTGCATCAACATTTATCTTGCTGGGCTTGAAAGCTGTAATAAAATAGCTAAAAAATATATTACTGAAAGCAGTAGTAAATAAAGGGTGTGACATTTAGAGGGAGCCCTGGGCTGAATCTGTAGCCTGGAAATCTTCAACCAATAGGTAGTTGTCGAAGTCGTGACTGCAAATGCCATTTCCAAGAGAGAAACAATTGAGAAGAGAACGGAAGAAGGGTCTTTTGGGAATACAAACACTGAAAGGATGGCTGAGGGAATGAGAGTGCAAGTAAGACCTAAGAAGATGTGTGTGAGAGAGTCAGACTCAATGAGACAGTGGCTGGAGCATGGGCAAGGGGTTTGGGTGGGGATGGGTTCTGGAATCTGGTCAACAGAGGCAGATGTTGCAAAGTTCTACATGCGTGTGGGTTAAAAAAATATCCTTTGCGTTTGTACTTTTGTTTGGAGGGTTTCAAGCTAGTCGGGGCAGGAGCCAGGCTGCAGTTGCTAAAGATGCGTGAAGGGCGAGGAAAGTAAGGAAAGTGAGTGTCGACTCCTTTTTGAAGTTTTTGCGTATGAAAGAAGAGTGGGAGAAGTTGTGTTTTAAGAGAGAAAACAGAATTGAGAGAAAACAAGAAAACAAAAAAAGTTATATTTTTTGGCTGTTTTAACTTTAAATAGATATGAGCAAGATTTAGATATGTTTCTGAGATGGAAATGGGTCAGAGAAGAAGATGTTAAAGATAGGTAAAGGAAGTTCTGGTTCAGATGGCAGAGCAGGTTAACACTGTGCTTGCCTCATCCCATGACCACGTCAAAATTACAACTAAATTATAGGATAACCAACCACCCTTGAGAAGCACCTGAAGACTAGCTGAATGGAACTTCTATAATTAAGGATGTAAAGGAGTTCCATCAAGTCTGGTAGGAGAGGCAGAAATGCAAAATGGTCTGGTCCCGCACCCATGTGCAGTGGTTTAGAATTGCGCTGGATATCTTGATTGTATAGTTCCTCTTGAGGAGTGAGGAGTCCCAGCCCCACACTAGGCTCCTCAGCACGGACCACCAGTACTGAAAAGAGGAATCCCCACAACATCTGGCTTTGAAAATCAGTGGGAATTCTGTTCAGGTGAGATGGAGTGCTGCTGGAAACTCAGGTGTTTTTCTCTTAATGGGTCCATGCATGGACTTACTCGCTCACAGACTCACTTGCTCTGAGCTTCATTGCTGGGGCAGCAACTTAAAAACCTCCAAGGATATACAGAGAGGAACTGAATTATCTGGTTTTAGGGCAAAAGCTGGAGGGGCAGGTCAGTATGGGATAGAATTGCTAGCAGATGCCATTGTTTCTTTGTTGAGCCCTCCCCGCACCCTGCCTGCAGGCACCAAATCTGAGTCTCCATCAAACTGGCTAAGGCGCCACTCGCTCCACCCTGGTGATTCCCTGAGAACACTTGCTACCCAACTTGTACATAGGCTGGAACCTCTTTCAGCAGCTGTTCCTCACAAGTGGCAGGTCTAGGCCTATGCTGCAGACTTTCCTAAAATCCCTCAAAGGTCCACAAACCCCAAACAAGCAGCAGCTGGCCTCGGCATACCCTTTACCACTTGCTAAGCCGCCCCTAGCTTGGCACTAATGGCAGCAAGCCTCAGTTTGCAGCATAGTCTCTCTTAGATGCTTTCAAGTCCAGCACATGCAGCTACCAACCACAGATCACTTTATAGCTTTTACCAGGTGGGTCCCCCAGCCAGGCAAAGGCAGCAGCTGACCTGAGCCTGCACTGGAGCTCCTCCAAAGAGGCCCCAGAACAAACAGACCTGGTGGTTGACTTCAGACTACACTAGAGCACCATCCAATTAGTCCACAAATGACACACCCAAAGAATGGACTCAGCAAGAACCAGATCTTTGCTGCAGCTTATCCCACTCTGTGGGGTCAGCCTCCACACAATAGCAAGTCTGCTATGGTCATGGCCAGTCCTTATAGCCAGTCAGCCTGAGGGTCAGTCCTACCCATTGATGTGCCAACAGCAGTTAAGACTCAACTACAACAAGAAGGCACCCACAATTTACACAAGGGACATCCCTGGAATACCCGGTTCAGGAGACCAGGGAGACTGTGCCATTGAGGCCTATAGGACATTACTACATAAGATCACCCTGCCAAGACTGGGAGACAGAGCAGCTCTATATAATATGTAGAAACAAAAGGAGGCAACCAGAATCCTTGAGGAGACAAAGAAGCATGTCCCAAATGAAAGAACAAGGCAAAACTCAAGAAAAAGAACTAAATGAAATGAAGGCAAACAATCTATCAGATGCAGAGTTCAAAACCATGGTTATAAGAATGCTCAGTGAACTTAGGGTAAGAACTTAGATGAACTCAGTGAGAGTTTTCTTAAAGATAGAAACCATAAAAAAAAAACCAGTCAAAAAATGAAGACTACAATAACTGAAATGAAGAATACATTAGATGGAATCAACAGCAGATTCAATTGAATCAGTGATTTGGAAGACAAGGTAGCAGAAAATACCTAATTGGAGCAGCAACATAAAAATAAATAAATAAATGAGAATAGTTTAATGGACCTCTGAGACAACATAAAGCATAACAGCATTCATATCATAGGGGTACCAGAGGAAGAAGAGAGAGCAAGGGATTGAAAATGTATTTGAAGAACTAATAACCGAAATCTTCCCTAACCTGGCAAAGGAAATGGACATACAAGCCCAGGAAGCATAGAGATTTCCAAACAAGATGAACCCAAAGAGCTCTACACCAAGACACATCATCATTAAAATGCCAAAGGTTAACAACAAAGAAAGAATCTTAAAAACAACAAGAGAAAAGCAGTTAGTTACCTATAAGGAAGCTTCCATAAGGTTATTAGCTGATTTCTCAAAATAAATGTTGCAGTCCAGAAGAGATTGGCACAAAATATTCAAAGTGATGAAAAGGAAGGACCTATAACCAAGATTACTCTACCCAACAAGGTTCTCATTTAGAATCCAAGGACAGATAACGATCTTCCCAGACAAGAAAAAGCTAAAGGAGTTCATCACCACCAAACAAATATTATAAGAAACATTAAGGGGACTTCTTTAAGATAAAGAAGAAAAAGAAAAAATATGAATAATAAAATGGCAATAACTACATAACTATTAATAATAACTTTAAGTATAAATGGATTAAATGCTTCAATCAAAAAACATAGGGTGGCTCAATGGACAAGAAAACAAGACCCATACATATGCTGCCTGCAAGAGACTCACCTCAGACTGAAAGTAAAGGGATGGAAAAAGATATTTCATGCAAATGTATGTGAAAAAAAAAAAGCAGGAGTAGCAATACTTGTATCAGACAAAATAGACTTTAAAACAAAGGCTATAATAAGAGACAAGGACATTATATAATGATAAAGATATCAATCCAACACAAGGATATAACCCTTGTAAATATTTATGCACCCAACGTAGGAGCACCTAAAAATATAAGCAAATATTCATGGACATAAAGGGAGAGATCAACAGCAATACAGTAATAGTAGCGGACTTTTTAACATCCTGTTGACATGAATGGATAGGTAATCGAGACAGAAAAATCAATAAGAAAAAAGTGACCTTAAATGACACATTAGACCAGATGGATTGAATTTATGTTTTTAGAACATTTCACCCCAAAGCATCAGAATGTACGTTCTTTACAAGCTCACATGGAACATTTTCCAAGATAGACCACATGACAGGTCACAAAACTAGTCTCAATAAATTTAAAAAGACTGAAATCCTATCAATCATCTTTAATCACAATAATATGAAACTAGAACTCAATTACAATAAGAAAACTCAAAAACATACAAACACATGGAGACTAAATAACATACTAAACAATGACTGTATTAACAATGAGATCAAGGAAGAAATCAAAAGATACCTTGAGACAAATGAAAATGAAAATACAGCAACCTCAAGTCTATGGAACACAGCGAAAGCAGTTCTAAGAGGATTATTCATAGCAATAAAGAGCTACCTCAGGAAACAAGAAAAATCTCAAATAAACAGTCTACATTATACCTAAAGGAACTAGAAAAAGAACAAACAAAACCCAAAGTGAGTAGAAGGAAGGAAATAATAAAGATCAAAGTAGAAATACACAAAACATAGTCTAAAAACAATAAAAATGAAATCAAGAGCTGGTTCTTTGAAAGAGATAAACAGACTTGACAAATCTCTAACCATACTCATCAAGGAGAAAAGAGAGAGAACCCAAATAAAGAAATTCAGAAATGAAAGAGAAGTGATAACTGACCTCACAGAAATACAAAGGATTATAAGAAAATACTACAATTATATGCCAACAAATTGGACAGGCTCAAAGAAATGGGTAAATTCCTAGAAACATACAATCTTCCAAGACTGAATCAAGAAGAAACAGAAAATCTGAACAGACTGGTAACTATTACCAAAATTGAATAATCTAAAAACTCCCAATAAACAAAAGTCTTGGACCTGATAGCTTCACAAGTGAATTTCACCAAACATTCAAAGAAGAATTCACACTAATCCTTCTCATACTATTCCAAAAAATTGAAGAGGAGGGAAGGCTCCCAGTCTTATTTTACAAAGCCACCATTACCCTGATTCCAAAACCAAAGACATTACAAAAAAAAAAGAAAGGGAATTTACAGTTCAATACTCTGATGAACATGGATGCAAAAATCCTCAACAAAAATATTAGTAAACCGAATTCAGCAATACATTAAAAGATCATGGGAGGAGATATTCACCAATGATACATTTGATAACGGCTTACTATCCAGAATGTATAAGAAACTCATACAACTTAACACTGAAAAGACACATCATCTTATTAAAAAATAGGCAGAGGACCTGAATAGACATTTCTTTAGATAGGACATGCAGATGGCCAATAAACATATGAAACGATATTCAATGTCACTAATCATCAGAGAACGCAAATTAAAACCACAATGAGACATGGGGATATGGAGAAAAGGGAACCCTCGTGCATTGTTGGTGAGATTGTGAATTGGTGCAGCTGCTATGGAAAACAGTATGATGATTCCTCAAAAAATTAAAAATAGAACTACCATATGACCCAGCAGTCCCACTTCTGGTTATTCATATGAAGAAATCCAAAACACTAATTTGAAAAGATATATGTACTTCTATGTTTATTGCAGTGTCATTTACAATAGCTAAGATATAGAAGCAACCTAAGTATCCACTGAGAAACAATTGAATAAAGAATAGTGGCACATACATACAATGTAATATTATTCAGCCATAAAACATGAAATCTTATGATTTGCAACAACATGAATGGACCTAGAGAGTATTAAGCTAAGTAAAATAAGTCAGACAGAGAAAGACAAATACCATATGATTTCACTTATCTGTGGAATCTAAAAAAGCAAAATAAATGAACAAACAAAATAGAGACAAACTCAAAAAATACGAAGAACAAACTGACAGTTGCCAGATGGGAGGGCTTGGGGAATGGGTGAAAAAGGCGAAGGGATTAAGAAGTACAAATTGTCCATTATAAAAACAGTCACAGAGATGTAAAGTATACCATAGGGAATATAGTCAATGATATTGTAATTTATGGTGTCAAATGGCTACTAGACTAATCTTGGGGATCACTTCGTAAGTTATACAAATGTCTAATTGCTATGTTGTATGCCTGAAACTAATACAATATTGAATGTCAACTGTAATTGACAAATACAAAACAAAGAAAGAAACAAACAAAATAACAAATAACCCCTCCACCCCCAAAAAGATATATAAAGTAAGAAACAGAGGGGAAATTTAAGAAATTATTTAGAGGCATAGTCAAGTATATAGTATATATATTTGTAGATTTCATGGCCTTTTTCATTTTGAAAATTAAACGAAAATTTCTACTCTGGCTTTTAATCAACAGGTCTTTTAATGTGTTAATAAAAACAAGCACTTTTAAATGTTTTGTGGAGCAGCCTAAAAGGACATCTATAAAGTGGAACAGAGCTTCAGACTTGGACAAGTGTATAGGTAGTTAGACTGCATAGAACAAAACAGCACTCTACCTGATGTGTTACTTTTCCTGTGACTCTGCACTCCACAGATATCCAGTGTATTTGCTCCTTAACAAAAAGTTGTCAGGCTGTCAAGGAGAGAGCCTTGGTCACTATTTAACAAACAAGAAATACTGGATGTCACATGACATACTCAAGGTGCCACAACCAGGCAGTGGTTGAATTGCAACTTAATGGTCAGTCTTCTCATTTTCTGGCCAATGCACCTTTCATAAACCCAGTTGCCTCCCTGATTATAATCCCTCTCATTTGTTTAGTCTTACAGTGTGATGACAATCATGGTTTCTTTCGATTGTTATTCAACTTGAAGAGCCATGACAGAGTCTTCCCATACGAGGATCCTAATGCCCAGAGAAGCATGTGGCTAACTAAGAGGTTGTGCAACTCTGAAATTTTTTGAGATTGAGTTTATTGCCGGTGTCCTTACAGGACAGCACTGACACAAAGTCACAAGTTTTGTGTTCATCACTCTAAATCTGTTGACACACTAGTTGTTGAAACAGTTGTATTAAGGTCAGTTCTGGAAAAATGAGGAAAGACT
Organism: Pteropus alecto; assembly: GCF_000325575.1. NCBI lineage: Eukaryota > Metazoa > Chordata > Mammalia > Chiroptera > Pteropodidae > Pteropus > Pteropus alecto. Next base: position 4,661,476 of record NW_006441071.1, read on the forward strand.
TTCCACCCGGGCCCATAGCTGTCGTGTCACCTGCTCCGTGTACCACATTTCTTTATTATTTGAGAGACATGTTTGGTCTTCAGAAATATTTTTTCCATGGGAAATGTTATAATGACAGGTTGCCCGCTTTAAAATCTCTGAGATACAGTATATTTTGTCCTCTTGATCTACTTGAGATATTTATCAAAAGCAGGAAGCAGAGAGTGGTCTAGGGTCTCAGGATTGAAAGAAAGGACACAAATCTCTTATAGACATTTTAATCCTTCACTTATGAAGCCTAGATTGTCAGCTCAGCGTGGCACAAACCATTGGTAGCTTTAGTTACTTAATGAAGGTCATGTTGGAGAATCCTAGAGCTACGCAGGGAATTCTGGTCATTCAGGAGGCTGAGTTCCAGAGGGTGCTTAGTGAGATGAGGTTTTCCAGTGGCTGAATCATTAAGGTTATGGCCATATTTTGACTAGGTGCTTATGAGAGAAGAGGGGACCCTCTCTCTTGAATTGGTTAGTAAACAATGAAGGCTAGAGGGAGTTGTTGTTTAATGGGTACAGGGTTTCAGTTTGGCAAGATGAGAATTCTGGAGATTGGTTGCACAACAGTGTAAATGGACATAACACTCCTGAACTGTGCGCTTAAAAATGGTTAAGATGGTAAATTTTATGTTATGTTTATTCTACCACAATTAAAGAAAAGTAGAATAAGAATGCCCAGACATTAATATATAGAATTCAACCTAGATTTCTTTGACCTTCTTCTTTGTCTTAGAAGGGTCCTTGGAAAGATCCCTCCTAGTTTAAGAAGGAAAACAATGAACTGAGCTCAGAAAAGCTGAGGCAGGGTTATTGTATGCATCTCACCTCCTTGCTGTATTTACCTTTTATTCTTTCTTCTTGCCTCTTCTTAACTCATTTGACATTAGCCTAAGGAGCTTCTGCTTTGTTGCTTATGGTTGTCCAGCATCTTCACAAGTAGGATCAACCAGGGGTAGTTGCCAGTCTTTGCCAAATAGCAACCATTTCAAAACAAGTGAATTTTATTTAGAGACCTTTGCGGCATTGCTAAATTATAACCATGCCAATGAGATAATGAGATATTAAAAAGCAGCTCATATAATTGTGCTTATTAATAAATCAGGAGAGGAGGAAAAGACATTAAAGTGCAGGCAATTTAAAGGAATTTGATATATCATGTTCTAACTTTTGACTAAGTGCTTTATAATAAAAATTGATGAATATCCCACTCTTCCCATTAATTAACAGATCTACTAACATAGTCATGACATGAAGTACTGTGGCCCCGTTGGGGTAGCCCTGGATCAGAAGTCTGCTTTCCTGTTTGAGTGTGAAGGATGAACACAGTTCACATGGAGAAAGACTAGCCACTTTTATTCTTTTCAAAAATAATAGTATTTACCTCATTCTTTTATTGCATTATAAGTAGCATTTTTACCTCGTGCTGTCTTTTGTGTTCCTCATAACAGCACTGTTAATGCTTATTGAGTTGGTATTGTCATGTCTTCATATCCTTTTATAGATGAGGAAAGAGAAACTTGGAGAGGTTAAATGATTTGCCTAAAAGTCTCACCTTCTAACACAGCCCACCAGAGACTGTGAACTTGGATCCTTCCTTCTTCTTTCTGGGATTATTAACAAGAAGTTGTACCAGGAGTCTCTGTAGCTTGGTTGTTTAGCCATAGGTACCTCTGAGCTTCTGGATGAATTGATAGAGCTGAGGCAGAGTGGCCTGAAGCTATCGAGGGCAGGGAGATCTGGAGTCCTCTGTACAGATAGGATCTTAGATTTGCTTGGAAAACAACCCTGGATGCTCCCACACATGTCAGTAAAGGTATCCGAAGAGTAAACCATAATTCTCACATTATTCTGTGTCTATAAACCCTGTGTTTAGTTCTTGCTTTGAAAGAACTCTTTTTAGCCTATGTCTAAAACCAGTTGAGATATCAGTAGAAGGGTCAGACATATAGAGTTTAAACCACGAGCCTTATTATTTTTATAGCCAGTCTTGGAGGATGTACCTTATGGATGGAGAAATGGGCTTTTGACACAGCCCTGAATGAGATTTAGGCCCTAACTTGCAAGTGTCCCTTGTGAAAATGGTGATGGTTGTGGGGTAGACCCTGCCCTACTTAGCTCACTGCATCACTGAAAGTATAGACTATTATGAGCCCTCTTTCCTTATAGTAAAGGATCTGGACCACTCATGCCCAGTTTTCTTCCCAATTTACCAATCATATAACTCCTATCCCAGGGAAGGAATGAAAAGAGGGGAGAGAGTCCAGGAGTGTTCACCCACTAAATCTCCCTCAGGTAAATTTGAGGAATAGGAGGAAACGTTCTTCTCTCATGGTTGTTACCATCAAGCTCATCCGAGAGTTTCTTAGGTAGCTACTGTAACATTTTTGACATACATCAACATTTGCAATGCTTACCTATCCTTAGTTGAAAAACTGATTACTATTGAGCTTTTATTACATAGAGGTGGATTTAAAATAAGTTTGTATTAGAGGTGCTTTTGGACAACTTTAAAATGTTAATAGCTATTAAATTGAGAAGGCAATTATTTTAAATAATTGATTTATCAGTTAAAAGAAGCCAGTGAAAATGTAAGAAGTGATTTAGAGAAACTCAGCATTATCATATATTGGTTTTGTAGGCTTTTATCCATTTTAACACAAATCATAAAAATCTCCTCTCTACCTTTTTTTTTAATCAGCAGGTCCTGTGAATCAGGTATGGTAACAGTAGGTCCTTAGATTATGAGCAAAATGCAGAGAAACTTTGCTCTGTCAGAAAGTATGATTGTATATGTGGTTCTTATCACATGAAGCTGAATATTCCTGGAGAATTATACTAGTGCCTCAATAGATATAGTGCTTATACTTTTATTTCCATGACCTTGCCTTATTTTTACAGTTATCTTGTACAGTAGTAACAGCAGGCTTGACTATCCCCGTCTTACAGATAAGGAAACTGAAACTTAAAAAGGTGATGTGGTTGTTCATGGTTACAGAGCTGAGAAGTGGTGAAGAGAAGAATTTCCTCTTTGTTTGTCTTTAAAACATTACTTTGGTGTTATAATATTTATATAAATATTTTCATCATAAAAATGACATGAACAGAGTTTAAATAATTTGGAAAGAGGAGAAAAAAGTCACCATGATCTCTCTACCCAACGTAAGTCAATATGAATTGTGAGTTCTTACAGAGTAAAAACAAAATCTCCAATAAATAATTGAAAATAGTCTTGGGAGCTGAGATCTGGTTCCCTAGGACCACAGTTTCAGTGGAATCAGTACGTATTGTAATTCTTTGATTGCAGCTCTTGGGGCACAAGGTGTCCTGGGCCCCTGAATAAACTAGAAACTTTCCCTTGATATACTTAGTAAAGAATCCAGAATTTCTATTTTCTATCTGCTTCCTTGATCTGTAATAGTCCTCGTCTCTCCTCACCATGCACATATCCTCAGATTGTCTTAAATAATAAAATTCTGGCAATCTGACTATCTTATATATGACCTTTATGCCTTCGTTTCTCCTGCACATGTTGTGAAATGGGAACGCTTTTCAAAGATGAGGCAGTGGACTCAGGGAAGTTAAATGACTTTCTGAAGGTCCCATGACTAGAGAATGACAATGCTGACTTTTGATTTCCAGTCCAGGAATTTTCATTACATCATGTCAGGCTTGAAGAGGATGCCATGTTGATAAGCCTCTTGCAAGATACTTGGCTGTTTTTAAATAGCCATGTTCATCACTCTAATCTGGTTAGACACTTGTAGTGAGTGGGGTTAAGCAGAGGAGTTTAAGCTTCATGTGATAGATGTGGGCAGCCATTTTACATTCTTAACCTGGGGAAGCAGTATATGATTGAACATCTGTTTTAGGAGGAGTAGTGTGAGTGGTATCCAGGATGAATTAAAGCACAGAATTAGTATTGTTTGGAAGCTTGTTGTCCCCTGCACCCCTTAGGCCTAGAGTCAGGAACTCTGATGTTTGAGCCAGCCCCAGCAGTATATTTTAACAAGTCTTCTGTTTCAATCTAATGCAAGCCGAAGTCTGAGAACCACTGCATCAAAGCAGTAACACTCAGGAAAACATTATTGGAGCCTGTTTAGGAATTCAGACTTGAAGTGATAAGAGTCACACTTAATGTGATGACAGTGGAAATGGAGAGAACAACTGAATCCAAGAGATGTTTGAGAAGTTGTGGTCCAGATTCAACTTGTTCTCTTGGTCATTCCTTGCAGAACACATGGTAGGACTAGTATTCTGGAGGTGGCAGCAGGGGGCGGGGCGGTCTTAATTTCATGTGAGCATCTTACTAAACTGTTAGGAGGGTTGAGTTTACTATGTTTGGAGGTGATAAGCTCCCACTTTTATTTATCCGTGTAAGCTGGGGCATTTAAGTGCATCCTCCTAGGTGACAGAGTGTGGCCAGCTGAGATACAGATTTAGTTGTTTGTCCAAAGGACCAGTATCTATTCACAGCCCATTTCTTCATAATAAAAGATGAGCTGTAATGTGAGAGAGCCGGTGTGTGAAGATTAAGAGAACAGGTGACGGTAAAACTGGAAAAGGTAATAGTTGAAGGGAAGGGGTGATTAGAAAGGGAGTAGAGATTTCTGAGATAAAAATTTCCTTTGTTCTTAGAATAAAACCCATCTTCTCTGTCACTATGGTTCCTGGTTTCTGTCTGCTTTCTGTCCTTATTTTCTCCCACTGTCTGCCTTGCTCACCACATTCCCAGCTGAGAACCTCCCCGCTCCCCTCAACCTAAATATTGCCATGGCTGACTCCGTATTACAAGACTCAAAGGTCACCCTTTTGGAGAACTTTGCATGACCATCCTCATTAATGTTGGGTCTCACCCCACCCATCTTCCCAAACCAGTCTCTCCCAGATTATTCATCCCATTCTGAGATGATCTTAATCAACTACCAGTCTTCTTGTCTAAATCTGCACTCCCAGGAGAATGAAAGCTCCTTGAAAGCCCAGGATCTTATCATCTTGTTTATTGTTGTATTTCCAGCCCCTAGAAGAGTCCTGACATGTAGTTAGAGCTTAATAAATATTAGTTGAATGAATTCTAGGTAGAGATTTGATTAGAGTAGGGGATAGGGGTAGAAAATGGGTGTAAGACGTATCTGTGGACACCAGGCAGCAAATGTCGACTAGGTTAGACTGGGTAGTAGAGGTGAAACAGGATAAATTCAAGAGATGTTTAAGAAGTAACACTGACTGAATTTGGTGATGGACTGATGGGAGGTATCAAGCAACTATCTAGTGAAAAATCTTCCTGAGATAGGTTTGTGAACTTCTAGCATTATTTGACCTCTTCATTTACTGGAAACTTAAGGGCAAAGCAGTTCTGTATTGTCAGGGTTCTCCAGAAAAACAGGACCAATAGGATATATAGATGAGGAGATTTATCATGGACATTGGCTCATGTGATAATGGAGGCTGAGAAGTCCCACAGTCTGTTATCTACAATCTGCAGAGCTAGGAAAGCCAGTGGTGCATTTCAGTGTGAGTCTGAAGGCTCAAGCACCAGCAGCACAAGAGAGTGGAAGATGGATATCCCAGCTTAGGGAGAGCACACAAACTCTCCTTTCCTCTGCTTTTTCTTCTGTTCTGGCCTTGCATAGATTGGATGTATACCCACATTGGGGAGGTCCATCTGCTTTACTCATTTCACCAATTAAAAAGGTAATCTCTTTTAGAAACACTGTCATAGACACGCCTGGAAATAATGTGTTACCAGCTGTCTGTACATCCCTTAGCCCAGTCAAGTTGACACAAAATTAATCATTATAATTCTTAGCTCTTCAGCTACTCCTCCACCAAGAGCTTGTCTCATTTCTGCACTGCTCTAGAGTAGAGGTGCCTTTAAGCTCTAGGCATGAGGTTTCTACCCAGATCAGATCTACCTAACTGCCCACCCACCTATCCACCCATCTACCTGTTCAACAATATTGCATTTCTGTCTTAGGGAAGAAAGACAGACAAAGACAAACATGTCCACAAATACTGCATGGGATACTTTGGATGGTAATAAGTGGTATGGCGCAAACATATGAGTCAGGATGGGGTAGGGTCAGTGAAGCAGCTCTGAGCTGGTGCTTCTCGATCTGAGATCTGCATAACAGGAAGGAACCGGTCATGAGAAGTCTTGCTAGCAGAGGGTTGTTCCTTGTAGAACCTTCAGAACTCATTTCTGGTAGATGAGTAACTGGTGAGATTTTGTTTTTATGCTTCAAAGATTGAATTTGGAGAGGCTGGAGGTATGGAAATTAAACTTTAAGTACTTTTAAATAAATTGCTTATTTACTTACTGAAATATTTTTCTATTCAAAATTGTTACACAAAATATTTTAGAGATGGCTCCAGTTTTAAAGAGCAAAATTTTTACCAATCATAAGTAATTAACATCATTTTCCAAAAAGGGTAAAATCATGACTCTCATAGAGATGTAGAAATGAGCACATGGTAAAGACTTTACTTAACTCATTGATCAATGAGGAACCAGGCAGCTGTTATAACAGATTCAAAGGAGAAATGAAAACAGCACAAATTTTTATGGTGTAAAGCAATGTTGAAATAGATATGCAAATTCAGGCATAAGCAGCTTTTTCCACACTAGTGGGTAGTCAGCTGAACCTCTACTGGCCAGGGCAGAATTGACATGTCCATAGACAACAATTACTTTGCACTTTTATCAGTTACTTACAATTCACAGAGTTGTGAGGTGGCTCCCATAGAATCAAAAGCAAATAACCTGGAAGAGTCTCCTCTAAACAGTTCAGTTTTCCACTGATACACACTTCTCCCCCTATATAATCCAACTAAAACAAAATAATATCTGCTCCCCCATGAATAAAGGTAGTTCCTACACTTGTGGTCTTTGAAGTGATGGGGAGTTGGGGGATCATTTATTGAGTGCCCACTATAAGCATTATTTGTCATTTATTCCGTCCTTACAATAGCTCCTGAAGTAGGTGGTGGTGTTCCCATTTTACAGATAAGAAAATCAGCTCCCTAGCTCATTTCTAGGAGGTTCAAGACACTGCTACTAAGTGGCAGAGTTAGAATTCTAGCCTGTCTTTCTGTCTCCAAAGTATGTGTATGTACACACACACACACACACACACTCGTTCCCTTCCTGTGACAACTTGCTAATAGTAAAAGCTATAGAAATTCTGTATATTTTTTCTTAACCTTTAGGTCATCATCAGTCAAGATGGATCTCGAGAGTGGCCTGGAAGAATGTGCTGTAGCATTGAACTTATTTCTAAATAACAAATTTACAGATGCCTTAGAATTGCTTCAACCATGGTAATTAACTTTATTTCCTTTAGGTAAAATATATTTTTTTCAGATGTTTTTGAGGATTCTGTCTTTGATGTCATGCTTGTTAGTTAACTTATCTGTATTTCCACCTGAATATTTGGCTGAGACTCTTTACTGTTGGTTAGTTTTAATATTCAGTTAAGAAATTTGTCTTTTCAACTTTAATCAGTAGACAATTTCCGATTCTTTCTCATATTTTAATTTCTGTACTTGTTCAAATAGTGTCATTTATGTAGTTTTGTAGAGCTTCATTTTGCTTTCTTCAGTGAAATTTTTTTATGGATTTCCTGGTAAGCTTAAATATAATTGAGAAAAGTTTCCTTTGAAATGGGAATGAGAAGAACTACTAGAATATGCTAAGCTCAAATGCTAAAAAATTTAAGATAATACAAATATTATTGGAATTCCTTATATATGTGATAAACAAGTTAAACAGCTTAATTTTAATTAAGAGTACCTGCATATTTTTAAGATGTGGCAGCAAAAACTATGCTCAGTCTTCTTACTAGGCCTCACTTTGACCACAGTCTTCAACCCTACAGTGCGACTATAACTTGACAGGAATACTTACTCTTAGGTTTTGCCTTCATACACACTTACTTGGATGAAGCTTAGATCTCATATAATAATTTTCTAGTAGGTTAGCTGGGCACAAAAGAGGGAATCTCATTCCTTTGAGTGATCAGTAGGGTTACATGACTCCAGTCATTGACTTCAAATCTTAGAAATTAATTTACCTACTAAGAAGCTGCTCTGGTAATTCTATTAAGATTTAGAAGACCTTGTTCAATTAGCATTTCAGAGCTTAGGAACAGTTGTTAAAATGGATGATGAAGCCACAGCCTAAGGAAATTGTCCATTTTTGCTGTTTCCAGCTCTTGTCTCACAGCCTCTACCTTGCCTGTCTCCTGCCTTTTTCTCAATGACTTCTCCATCTTCTGTCTCTACCTCCTTTTGTTGGCCTGTCATTTTCCTTCCTTTGTCTATCCTTTCTCAGCCTGTATGGCTGTCTCTTTCCTTTTTTATTCAAATAAGTCTCCTTTTTTTTTTTTTTTCCTTTTCTGCCAGTAACACTCAGCTGGACATAGTATGGAATGAGAATAAACGATTTAGTATTATATTTAGTGGAGTCTTGTATTCTCTGATCTTTATGCATGTTTCACTCTTAAACATATGTTTTTCCTATTTGAATACTTTTTTACCTCTTGGAGGAACTTTCGATTTAAATATGAGGTTTAAAACCACAGTTACTGATTAACTTTGGGCTGTTCTTGTTCCTTGTGGTTCTTTTGAAAAGCCAGTCCCCTCACTGTTCAGGACAAACTGCAAATGACCAAAGGATGTTTAGACTCTTTATTTCCATGAGGGAAAAGAATAAATTGGCTTTCATTTGTTTCGCACAGCAGTGTTATGCACTATATTTGAATTAAGAACAAAACCGTGCATTGATATTTTAAATCTTGTAAATAACATAATTTAAGAAGTTTTGAGAAAAGTAATGGTGAGGTTTTCACAGTCTGAGAATCTGGGGTGTCTGCCACACATTAAGAATAACTGACCTTAAGAATCTAATTCTCACTCATAACTTGATAACTTGAATTATCAAGAATTTTAATCAGGAATCTCAGATAATGGGATTAGATTAAATTAGATATAGAGTCTAAAATGTTCTTTTGTCAGGGCCCCCTGTGGCCAACCTAGCTTATTGCAGAAATCCTGCTTTATCTTGGCCTCTGGCTGGAAGAAGGGAGGGAATTATTTTAAAGGAGACTTTGTCTTTCGAAAAACACATCAGAAATTGTCACAAGATATATTTCCAGTGGCTTTTACTTTAGCACTTATTCAGAGCTAAAGACAGTACACTTCCCCTTGTTGGACTGGGAAAAATTGGTTTGCTTTGAAACATTTCCTAAGAAATGAATCCACAGGCTGCCCCCTTGTGTTCAAATAGGGAAAAGCATCTTCTCTCACTGCTTCAACCTGGAACATTCTGTGCTGCCTGTGTGGGCTTAAATTGGAAAGTCCTTGGTACTTGAGTGTTTTAGGGCCTGTCTCTCAAAGTCCATTTTATTTCAGTGATTATGGTAAAGAAGTATCACTTTGAAAGTCAAGACATGCATTTATTAGGATTTCTCATGATTGCATCCAGACAAGACTTGAATGCTTCTCAGTTGTATTGAAATGTACTAATTCCCTATGTTGCCCCCAGGGCTAAGAACAGTATGTACCATGCCTTGGGCTACAGTACCATTGTGGTGTTGCAGGCCATCATGACCTTCGAGCAACAGGACATCCAAAATGGTATTTCTGCCATGAAGGACGCCTTACAAACCTGCCAAAAGTATGAACTGCATAATTAAATACTTGAGAAATGACTACAAACCTTTATGTCCGTGTGACAAAATGAATACAGTTTGCCTGACTGAGAGCACAGTTTGAAGCTGGTCACAGCTGTAGGAAAGGACTTGAACTTCAAAGCTTTTTGGAGGCCTCATTTAATTTTATGTAATAGAAACAAAAAAATTTCTATTAGAAATTATAGTGTGATTCTCATTTGACCAAATACTCGGCTTCTATATACCTTCTACTTTCTTTTTTTGGTACCTTTAGGTACAGAGAAAGGCTGAGGGAGATTTCAGTGGGTTACAGTGAGCACCTCTCCCTGTGGTAGATGAGTTGAGGTACTACACATCAAGCCAGGCCAAGCAAGGCACATTCTTCTTCTATGTGGGAGATGCTGCAAATTCAGAAGGGAATGCTATATTTGCTTAAAAAGGATGTACTTGGTAAAAATGAGATTGATTTTCAGTTTTATTTTAATCTTTGCTCTGGATAGATAGGAAGACCCTAGCAAAAGCTTTTAGTTAGCATTGGTGCATTTTAATATTGGTGAAATTATATCCTCATGTAACTGTGTTACAAGTTCCACAAATGAAGGGAGAGCTTCCAAATACTGTATTCAAGTCCATTCTTTACCTGTGGTGGCTCTTACCACAGAAGTACTGATTTCAACAATAGAAGTCAGGGAAGGTGCTTGGCAGGTTTAGTGTTCACTGTTTGTGTGGATTTGTCCACTCACATGTTCAGTTAGCAGTGTTGAGAAGGGTGGTCTCTGCTGTACAGACTTTAGGGTTTAGAGTTTTACCTTGATGCCTCTGGTGTGATAGTGGCTGAAATGAATGTCAAATGAAAATTTATTTAGCCTAATTTATCATTATTTTTTCCTTTCTATTTCCCATCTGCCCTTCTACTTATTCTATGCAGATATAGGAAAAAATGCACGGTTGTAGAATCTTTCTCAAGTTTTCTTTCTAGAGGATCATTGGAACAGATGACTGAAGGTAAGAAATATTTAAAAGGTTAATTTTTTCCCTTTCTTTGGTAAATTAAAACGTGATACTGCTCATAAAATTCAGTACTTAAATGTTTCACATAAAATAAATGAATATCTTTTTCCCTTCCCCATCATACCATCCAGAAGTAACCATTGTTAATAGTTGGTTATGAAGCCTTGCAGACTTTTCTGTGTTTATATATGCTGTCCTCAAACTCTTGTACATAGTTTTCATGCATTTTTGTAAGCGTTTCAGAGGATAGATTCCTAAAAGTGGAATTATGGGGACTTAAGATTTGAAAATGAATAATATTTATAGGTACTACCTATTTTTTCATCAAAGAGTTAGCTCAGTTTATATTCTTACCATTCATGTATGAGAGCTTCTATTTTTTTACAAGCTATTAAAATTTCTTCAAGGTGAAGTAATTTTGATACCTTGAAAAACAATGATAATGTTTCACAATATAGAAGGTGTTTGGTGTATGGACATTTAGGAGTAGTCAAGAATCCAGGAATGGCTCTAGCGTCTTGAGCAGATGGATGGGAGGAAAGGACTCCTTTGCTGTCAGCTGTCGCATGTCCCTACTAAGATTAGGGCAGATGTTCCATGATCAGCTCTGGTTTAGAAGTGATGCACTCTAGTCAGAATTGTTTACAAGAAAAGAGCATCCATATATCCTGTGGAGAAAATGATGTCCTTCAGATGTGGCTATTGTAGAATAAAGCTTCTCCCATCTAAAGAGAATTCGTGTCTGTGCTGTCATTGTCAAGCTTACTCTCTGGAAGAGGTAACATGAAACAGTGGCTGTAGCTGTGGCTGATTAAAGCAAGGGCAGTTCTGGATCCCACTGTCAGTCATTCCTAGTCTTCAGGTGTATGTCAGACACATTTTTGAATGTGCTTTATTATGAAGTTTTTTTTTTTTTTTTTTTTTTTTTAGAAGAGCATTATTATCAACTTGTGGACATTGGAGAACTCAGGAACATTTGCATGATGTGACGCTAGGGTACTGATTATTGGTGTGGGGGGTGGACTATGAGACTTGTTCTAAAAGGGTATAATGCTGGCCTTAAAACCATTATGGAACAGAATGGCACTTCATTTGTCACTCTAGACAGCCAAAGCCCAGCTTCTCTTTCTCTAGAAACTGACCTATAAGAATCCATAAGAATTTATTTCTTCCCTTGATTTTGGGTAGAATATGTCTTTCTATTTTTCATTTTGAGCCATTTATGTAAATTGGGCCTAGAAGTTCTAAAGTCCACTAAAGTAGGTAAATGGGAAATTAAATGGGCCCCAAAGAAATTGGACTCTTTCATTTTAGTCTCCTTTCTGTTTTCCTCTAAATGGTTCCTCTCCCGTGGCATATTGCCTCCTGCCTCCCTTTCTTTTTTCAATATGAAGGTTGACATTTGAGATTTTTTTACCTTAGTTTTGGGAAGAATAACATGGTATTTTTTGTGTAAATATAAATAATAATAATTTAAAAAGTAACAATAATGCCCTAATTTTAAAAAGCACTCTCTCATGTCAGACACCGTCCCTAGTGCCCTCCTTAACGTTATTCAGTCTAATCTGTGTAACTTCTTTTTTATAGACTAGGAGCTAATGTTCAGAGATATTAAACACATGACCCAAGATTATCCGCCCAGCAGAGCAGCATTCAAACTTGATCTCCTTTCCCTAAGCCATAGCTCTTTCCATTATACCCTAAACTTTCTCTTGTAGATAGTAGAGAAGGGCAAGAATGTGCCATATATGAACAAGGGAAAGGTTGATTTGTTTCTGTTAGACATCTTGAAAATAGATGGTTCTGTGTTCTTTTTGTTATGTCTTTAGACATAACACTTTAGAAAATCTAGAATAGGCACAGAATTTTTACTAAATATTAAAAAAATAAAACAACAGTGAGATACCACTACTCATTATTAGAATGTCCAAAATCCAGAACACCAGGTGCTGGCAAGCATGTGGAGCAGCAGGAACTCTCATTCATGGCTGGTGGGAATGCGAAATGGTGCAGCCACTTTGGAAAGGCAGTTTGGCAGCTTCTTACAAAACTAAACATAGCATTGCCATACATTCCAGCAATTGCTCTCCTTAATATTTACTCAAAGGAGCTGAAACTTATGTCCATACAAAAACCTGCAAACGAATGTTTGTAGCAGCTTTATTTATAATTGTCAAAACTTGTAAGCAACCCAGATGTCATTCAATAGGTGAATAGGTAAATAAACTGTGGTACATCCAGACCTATCAAGCCGTGAAAAGACATGGAGGGATCTTAAATGCATATTACTAAATGTAAGACATCAATCTGAAAAGGCTACGTGCTGTATGATTCCAAGTATATGACATTTTCAAAAAGACAAAACTGTGGAGACAGTAAAATTTTAGGCAGTGGTTGCCATGGTGTCGGGTGGAGAGGTGAATAGGTGGAACAAGAAGGATTTTTAGAGCAGTGAAAATAATACGTGTGATACCATAACGATGGATACGTGTCATTATACATTTGTTCAGACACAGAGAATGTGCAACACTAAGGGTGAAACCTAATGAAAACTATGGACTTCGGGTGATTATGATATGTCAATGGAGATTCATAATTGTAACAAATGTGTCAGTAGGTAGGGGGATGTTGATAGTGGAAGAAACTGTGCATGTGTGAGGGCAGGGAATATATGGGAAATCTCTGTACCATCCTCTCATTTTGCTGTGAACCTAAAACTGCTCTAAAAATAAAGTCTAAAAAATAATAAAAATAAATTAGCTCATGACTATAGCCTATTCTGAAATATAGGTTTATTTAGACTTTCATAAAGGTATGCTTAGCTAACATTTCAGTTCATAGTGAAGATATTTCCTTAAGTGAACTAAGGAATTTATAATTAAGAGATGTTCTGGTCGGTACATACTCATAAATGCCAAATGGCTAATTTTGAGAACCAAGAAACTATCCAATATAAATCAAACAGAGTGAAGAAATAAGACTTTTGTAAATTAAGTTGCATTTCATTCCTAATGAGTTTGGCTGCCACTGCCACCCAAACAGGCTTTGTGTTCAAGGGAGCATGTCAAAACATTGTAGCTTTAGTATGTGATTTGTTTTTCCTCTTGGTAATTTTCATTTATATCCTTGAGTGGCTCGTTGTCTGTAGGAGTGAGTATTTAATTAAACTTTTCATGGGTTTAACATAGAACGCACCCGTTCTTCTCTTGTTGCTGGCATATTGCCCTGAATAGTTTTCGAATTGCCTTTAAAAACAGATATTTATATGTAGTGCTTAGGATGCAATAGGGATTTAATAATGAAGAATATTTACATATGGTTTATCTGTGTCTTCTGGTTACATCCTTTACCTACTCTTAGGTCCATCTTTAACATATCCCTGATCGGATCATCCTTCTGCTCAGATCTCTGCAAGGACTCACCATTGCCCACTGAATCAAGGCTAGACTCTGACATTCAAGGTCATCCATAATTTAGCTGGTGACTTAACATTTTCAGGCTCATCAGCCGCTGCTCCCTTTACACCTTGTGTTTCAGCCAAAGGCCCACTCCTTAGGTGCTCTGTGTTTCCCTTGCTCTGTGCCTTTGCCTCTACTAGTTTCTCTCCAAGCAGCAGCTTCACCCCTGGGCACCTGCCCCAGCAATCTGTGTTACTGAGCAGGCTTTCAAAGTGAATAATTCCTCACAATTCCCACTTTGCTACAAATGCACGTAGGAAGAGGATATTCAGGTGATTCTGTAAAAATAGAAGTTACCAGTTTTTATCCCACTTAACACACTGAGAGAAATTCAAAGGCATACTTTGAGGTGAGGTGATTTGAAGAACTGAGACCCTGCTGATAGTGCCAGAACGTGCACAGGCCATAACTCCTTAAGTTTGGCCCCATCTATATGTGTGCTCTTGAGGGATCTTAGCTGCATAGTTGCTTCTTTGTAAATTCAGTCTGTGGAACGTGAACATACAGGAAGTTGAACCAATTTGTGAGAACCAGTGTGTGTGTCTGTGTGTGTGTGTGTGTGTGGGGGGGTCTGGTGTATAAATTAAAGAAATAAAGCACTAGTTCTTACCCAGCTTGATTCAACAAAATTCCCATGAATACAGAAATATCCTATTTTTCAGTTACTTCACATAAAAATGCTCTGTTTTCTGAGCTTTTACCAAAAAGCACAACATGGGCCAAGGGCAGCAATTTTAGTGCAAGTAGCTAACATATATCGAGTGCCTCTCTGAATAGTGAACTCTGCATGTAGTACTCATTAGGTTCTTTAGCTGTGAAGCGGAGATATTACTATCCAGTCTTTATAAATGAGGAAACCAGCAGAGAGAGGTAGGTTAGCTTTCTTGAGGTCCCACAGCTAAGTACTTGGCAGAGCGTTTCCTCCAACCCAGGCTGTTAAATCCCCGAAGCTCCTCTACTTAACATAAAATGCCAATTTGTATCTCATGGATAAAACAGGAATGTGCTGATTTTTTAAAATGCAAAAATGCAAAGGTTCCCCCTTCTCCCCAATCTCTGCAAGTATAATGGATTGTTTAGGAATGTAGGACCAGTTTTTGAGGTGCTCCCATGTCCTTGGGATATACATAGCTTTACAGAGCCCTTTTTTTAGTGCTTTGTTCCTGTGCTAGATATCTCAACGATCCAAATAGCCTGAACTGTGCTGTGCTGACTCTTTTTACATCGTCTTCTGTGTGTGAGGAGCTATGACTTGGGAGAATTGCTGTTTTCTCTTCAGGGTAATAATGTCTAATCATTGCCACGATTACCTTAACTTCATATTTTAAAAGCTAGAATTCATAAATTTAAGTTAGTTTTTTTTCAGTTTTTATAATTGCGTTACTGTTAAGTTAAAAAATAAATGTTTTTTTTTTTTTTTTAAGTGCTTTTAAATTTTGGTTTCCTCTCGCTTTGGGACTCTGACACCAACTACTCCGACTCCTTTCAGTTATATTTGAATGGGAGCCAAAGATGACTCCCCTGAACCATTTCACACATTCTGGGAAAATCTTGCTAAGGGTCAGAACCGAGGTCATCATTCTACTTTTAAGGAAGCACCAGAGCACTAGGTGTTTGCGTCTCTCTTGGGCTCATTTATCTACCATTCTTTTCTGAACATCTCAGAGCAATTACTGTGGACATGGGATTTTCCTTAATATGATTTTATTTGTTTTTAATAGAGGAAATGCATGCCGAAATCTGTTATGCCGAGTGTCTCCTGCAGAAAGCAGCACTCACGTTTGTGCAGGTAATGACCCTTTAGCTTAGAGTCAGTATTGCTGGAGTAGCAGGCCAGTACCCTATAGCAAAAATGTGGCTCATTCTATGTCAGCACTTCAGTTCTTTTGACTTAGAGCTGTAATAAAAGATATTTGTTATTCTGATAAACTTTGGCTGAAAAAAGGACTCCAGGGAGCTTTATTCCTATTCAAATGCACTTAGAGTCTGTTTTTGAACTTCAGTCTCCTGGGAACCACTGCC
This sequence comes from Pteropus alecto, assembly GCF_000325575.1. Lineage (NCBI taxonomy): Eukaryota > Metazoa > Chordata > Mammalia > Chiroptera > Pteropodidae > Pteropus > Pteropus alecto. The sequence goes on from NW_006441071.1 coordinate 4,677,667, forward strand.
TTTTAAAGAAAGTGTCTTGCAACAAGTACACCTAATTTCAGGATGCTTCTCTGTGTGAAAACTGAGCTTATCCCTTTCTGTGCTTGCTAATGGTAGAGGGCTGCATCCAGCAGGGGCCCCTGACAAAAGAGGCTTTCTTAATCCTTGGCCATTCCCTCCTCAGTTATGCATGCTTAGAAAGCTAAACTTTTCATGTATATTTCAGATTTTATTTTTTCCCCTCTTCTTATTCTTATTCTCCTTTCTTGCTTATAGTTCTTTCTTTGGAAGAACAGTTTTAACTAGTCACTAAAAAAAACCCCAATTATTTTCTTATGGGGCATTTTATATTTTTACTTCTAGAAACTGTTACAACCAGGACTTTGCCTGTCAAAAAAACATGGATTTTAACATCATGGCTGCACAAATGGCTGTGATGGATACAGTGGGGTAGCGGTGGGGTGGAAATTGTAAGGGGGCAGAAATTCAACTGTAAAATGGAAAATCTTCCTCAATTTCAATGTTTTACATTGTATTGAGAGTTGCTTTTCTCTTTTTATGGAGATTGACATCTTAGGTTGGATTCTGGTTTAATAAAACTGAATCAGTCTGGTCTATGACCCCACTTCCTAAAACCCAGCATATTATGAAGGCCGGTTGAAAACAACAGTCTTACTGCCTTAGTAAACATAATGCTAGTCGCTGAGGCCTTTATTTTTTTTCTGATGTGTTTCCCAGATGGGGATTTTACAATCAAATTTGAGATTTGAAGTCTTATTTTATACTTGGGGACTTGTAATTAAACATCTGGGAAAGATCCATGGCTTCCCTCTTCCTCATGCTGCCATACCCAGTCAGTTTCATGGTCATGCTTCTGTTACCATTTGAAGATTTAGCAGCTCCATCTCTTCCTCTTTATTCTGATGATAATCGTTCTAGTGGAGGTGCTCCTCAGCTCTTCCCTAGACTGCACAGTAACCTAGTGACCCTTTGTCTCTAATTTCTCTTAACTCCAGCTCATGCTCCCTTGTGGAACTGAGCATCCTCTCGAAGACAAGATTCACACTTTGTCATTTCTTTGCTTCAGCTTTTGTATCAGAATAGCAGAAATAAGGGAAGGTTTTTCAAACTAAACTGGTATCTCTCCCCAAATTCCCTACTCCCCCTCTTACCGATGTCCTCAGATGCTACTGGCAGGTATGTCGCATACTTGCATGGCACGAGTAGAGATGGCTTTCTTACTCCTTGGTTATTACTTTGCTGTAGATTTCTGCAGCAGTGCTGAGTTACATAACACAGATGGCGAAGCACACCGTGATCTGTAATGCTTCCTTGCCTTCCCACCTGTTTCCTTTGCTTGCAAAGTTCACATCTGCTTTGCCTTCCTTCACCAGGCCACTTCCCAGTCATTTTTTGTACTTTAAGCACTGATTCTTACAGGAGGTTTTCATGGATTTCTGCATGCCCCGACCCCACCCACTTTTGTGCCCTCATGACATCCTGTGCATGTCTCCATCCGTATGCATTCCTCTTCACTTAGCACGTAGTATTGCTTTCATCTAATTTTGCATTTGGGTGACTGGTATAAAATAGGCATTCATTAAATGTTTGGTGAATCAAGGAATTAAATATTCTTATTCGAGGCAGATTTTAATATCATTTAAGAAATTCTTTCCTGGCCGTTATTGCAACTTAAAATCATAAGATTCCCTCAAATATGAAGATAAATATTTAAATTGCATCATAAATTTTGTATTTATTGATTCTTATAATAATTTAAATGTTAAATATTTAAGTAATTAATGAAATTTGCAAACTAAAATCAGTTTTGCTTCAGAAGAATGTTCAAGTGCACAGGAAATAAATATCAGAATATCTTTTTGATATTAATAGACTAGGAAAACACTCTTGGATGTATGAAACAAGGGACCGTCTCCATTTGTACCATCTATTGTAGTAACTTCTTTCAAGCAGTTTTTTGATATACTTTATTAAGAGACTCTTAGAATCTTAGAATGCTGACCCCCAAATTGGCATTCTTTTAGGCCAACTGCTTCATAGGCAAAGAGAAGTGATTTTTTTCCCCCCAAACAAAATTTTATATTAATGATACAAATTTAAAATCTAGAATAGTTATTTTCAGTTTGGCAATGTATAGGAATGAAATTCACAATGTTAAATAGACTCTGCCTGCTTATGTACTCTGTGAAAGAAGAACCATAATCCCATTTACTAGAGTATGGCGCATCGGGAAGGCAAGTTAGGCCTTAGAGTATATCCTTTAGTCAACCATTTTGGATTCCGTTGAACCCAGAAGAAAATTGGTCAGTAGAAGATGATGTTTATTAAAGTAGATTTGGACAAGCCTCCTAACTGGTGAGGATTACTTATTTAATTCCTTAAAGGAATTCAAGGATTTTAAAAATGTTTCCTTGTTGTTGTCCTCTAACTTGAAAGAAAAATAACAAAAAAATATTTCAAATGTAAAGCAAGAGGAATGTTTTAAATAAAAAATTATGTTCTCAAAAGATAGTATTTTGTTCTAATTACACAATATATAGCTGTGGGGAAAGTTTAAGAATCTTTTGCTAAATGATCTAATTTTTTAATTGAATTGTTTTCAGGACGAAAATATGATCAACTTCATCAAAGGTGGAATGAAAATTAGAACAAGTTACCAAATATATAAGTAAGTTAAAAAATTAAGGGTTTTAAAAGATCTTATAACTGGAAATTTGTACCTTTTGAAAACCTTCATGTGGTTTTTTAAATGATTCATGTACTATGTACCACTTTGTACTTCAAAATTCTCATTAAGTATGACTAGGTTTTTTTTTTATTTGGTGTTGGTAAAATGCGCTTGATTTTGGCTTACTGAGTATACATTCAATGCTATTCGATGATAAATTCTGCTGCAACAGAATTTAAGTTTAAATGCAGTTTTAAGGGAAAAATAGCTGAGAAAAAAGGTATTGATATAATTTCTAATTAGTTAATCCAGTATTTCTCTTCTATAAACAACTTATAAATTTAAATGACAGGTATGTTTTTGGTTCAGACTCTAGAGCAGCATTGCCCAATAGAATTTTCTTTCTGCAGTGATTCAGATGTTCAAGTAAGGTGGACTATTGTTCACATTTTCTGTATCCTTTCTGATTTTTATATTATATATCATTTATTCACAATGTTAAAAATCTCCAACTTTGATTCTGGAGTCCTCCATTTCTCCCTTTCGTTCCATCAGTGTTTGCTTTGTATATTTAGAACCTCTGTTGTTAGGCTCATTTATATTTTAATTGTTTTATCTTTCTAATAAATTAACCTGTTTATCATTATGAAATGTCTCTACTTAACTCTTTATAATATTTCTTGTCTTGAAACAAGAAATATAATATTTTTCTTTATAATATTTCTTGTCTGTTTTGTCTGATTTTAATATAGCTATTCATGCTTTATATAATAGTGTTTGCATGCCTTATATTCTTTTACTTTAAACCTATCTTTGTTTTTATATTTAAATTATATTTCTTGTAGATGTACAACTGAGTCTTGCTTTGTCATTCAGTATGACAATATGTTTGCACTTGTGACTAACATTTTGTTTTTTCCGTTTGACTCATTTGTTTCCTCTTCTTTGTCTGCAGCCTTTTGCTTTAATAAAAAAATATATGTATGTTTATATATACATATATATTCCAATGTAATTGCTCTACTGTTTTCTTAGCTATAGCCATCTTTAGTTTTTTAAATGGTTGCTCTACGTGATTACAATACACTTCTTAACTTATCTTTGTCAACTTAGAGTTAATATTGTACCATTGCACATGAAATATAAGAACTTTGCAAAAATATAGTTTCATTTACCATCTGTTGCCTTTTATACTATTCTTATGATAGTACTTATGTATATTATAAATCCCACAATACAGTGTCAAACTTTTGCTTGAAACAGTCTTAATATATAGTATTCTCTATTTACCCACTTATCTACTATTTTTGGTGTTTTTCATTTATTCTTGTAGACTTTCTGACTGAAGAATCTCTTTTAGCATTTCTTGTGGTACATGTCTGTGGTCAACAAATCTCTTTGTTTCATTTATCTGAAAATGTCTTTATTTTTGCTTTCGGTTTTGAGGGCTATTTTTGCTTAATATAGTATTCTGAGTTACAAGGTTTTTTTTCTTTTTTCATTGCTTTAAAACTGTCAACCCATTGTATTATGGCTTCTTGTTTCTGATCAGAAGTCAGCTGTTATTTGTCTTATTGTTCCCTTCTCTGTAATGTGTCATTTCTTCTGGCTGCTTTGATACAAGACTTTTTTGTATCTTTGGTTCTCAGCAATTAGACTGTGATGTGCTTAGGTATGGCTTTGAGAAATTCATGGCCATTATTTTTTCAAATATTATTTTCTGCTCCGTTCTGACTCACTGTTCTCTTTCAGAGACAGTAATTACATGTTATTCAGCCTGATTTTGTTCAGTAGGTTACCTAGGTGCTGTTCATTAAAAAAAGTATTTTTTTCCAGAATTGGTTATTATTTTAACATCTGGGCCATCATGGGGTCAGTTTCTATTGCCTACCTTTTTTCTTGATTATATGTCATATTTTTCTGTTCTTATGTCAGTAATTTTTTAATTGTACATTAGATATTGATATGTTGTAGAGACTCTAGGTTTTATCGCCTTTCTCAGAATAGTGCTGGTTATTGTTCTAGGAAGCATTTAACTCGACTAGACTTGGACTCCAAACCCTTACTCTCTAGTAGTGGGCAGCATCTGAAATCTCGGTTGTATTATTTCTCTGTCTTGCATCTGCTTTTCCTTGGGGTCTCCTCAGTGTTCATGTAGTTCATGGGTCAGCCAACAAGTTGAGTGGAGTTTTAACACTGATTTTGGTGTTTCTCTCTTACATGATTCTCCTCTATTTCCCCATTACTTACAGCCACTTTGACAGTCTTGAACTCTACTCCGACTTTTTAAGCCAATAAGACTGTGGCTTTTTGTATAAGTTCTAGGCACTAGGGAGAACTTTCAGGTGACTGACTAGTCATATATGCACAAAGTCCACTCAAGAGTTTTTCCCATCTTTCAAAATTCAGTTCTTCTCCAGGTTCAGGCTACCTATTTTTTCACTTTCTAGTGCCTGTAAATGTATTTTAAATATATTTTTTTCATTTTTCCAGAGTTTATAATTGTTATCTATGGGAGAGTTAACCTAATAGAAGCCACCCTGCCATTATTAGAAGCAGATGTCCATTAGTGGTAACAGAGCCAAGATTTAGTATTTTAAGAGATACTTTTACCCCAAATGATTTAATAAAATTATAAATCATGGAGTGGAGATGACATAATTATTTTTAATTTCCCTTTCAAAATATGTTTTAGAAGATATAAAAAAATTAGAGTTGATTGCCTTTCCAGTCATCAGAACTTAAAGATTTAGTCTTGTAATGGCAACAGACATATATATCAGTGGAATAGAAAATAGGATTTTGAAACAGACAGTGTGAGTATATGTGCATCACACTTGCGTGTATACACACACACTCACAGACGAACATTTACCTAGGAATTCAAGATATACTAAATTCCTATATATACATAGGTCTCTTTCAAAACAGTGGGAAAAGATGGGTACTTTAATAAATGGTTTTGGGAAAATCGACTCTTCATTTTGAAAACAAAAGACTATACGAAAATAAGTGCTATGTAGATTTAATCTTAAAATATTTTTAACAGTGTGCCAACAAGACATAAGAAAGTATTTTTTATAGTCCTAAAGTACAAAGGCATTTAAACTTTTATTTTTTAATTTTTCACTGTGAAATAATTTCAGAATTTTTACAAAGAATTTTCACATATTCTTCACTCAGATTCCAAATGTTAACATTTTATAGAACCACAATTATTAAAATCAAGAAACTAACATTGATACAATATTATTAACTATTCTATTGACTTCACTCAGATTTCTCTAATTGTCTCACCAATGTCCTTTTCCTGGTCCAGGATTTAATCCAGGATCCTAGTAGTTGCACATAATTGTTATGTCTCATTAGTCTCTTTTAATCTGAAAGGCTCCCTCAGTCTTTCTTTGTCTTTCATGACCTTGGTATTTTTGAAGCGTACTGGGCAGTTATTGTGTAGAACCTTTCTCAATGTGGACTTATCTAATGTTCCTTCATGATTAAATTTAGATTTTCCTTCTATGGCGAGATTACCATCGAAGTGATAGTGTGTCCTTCTGAGTGCATCATCATATTAGTAGACGCATGATGCCAAATTCAGAAGACTTCTTAGGCATGGCATAAAATTAGAACTCTTTTATGACTGAACAAACATTTGCATTTACATCATGGCAAAATAAATACATCATAATAAAAAATACAAATGGAAAAATGATGTAAATGACTGAGGACAAATGGCAGTGTGAGATGCTCACAGCTTGGTGGGAGTTTTTCTGGAGGATATTCTGGCAGTTTATATAAAAATTAAGAATGTGCATTACCTGTGATCTCAGAAATCCTTTTTCTAAAAATTTATCCTAAGGATAGTTAGGATATAACTATAGTTACAGTACTTGATATAGGAAAAGTACTTGATGACTGTACAAGAACACTCTGAGCAGTTTATAATATGAAAAATTTGTAAACATATATTTAACAATAGGAATTTGGTTAGATAAATTATTCCATAGAATGGAATAATATGCACTTGTTGAAGAATAAGGTAGCTTTTATGCATCTTAATGGAAATTTGTCAGTATAACCTGTAGAACAGTGTATGATCTCATTTTTGTTTTTTATAGATTGCATTCTTAGTAAAGCATAAAAACACCTGGAGATTATGTACCAGGCTGTTAACAGTGACTTTCTCTCTGAGGGGTGGTTTTGTAGGGACACTAACACTTTCTCCATATTATTTGAAAATTTTCTAACAATTATCAGCACATGAAACATTTACATTTTGATTCAAAAGAAGAAAAGAACTCTGAACATCATATTCACCTTCTGCCATCCTGTTGATATTTTGACATTTGAGTTTTTTATGTATGTACATAAGCACATACATAAAACACATCCTTTTTTACTTCACATCAGAAAATTTTTAGGTCATTAAATATTTTTAATTTATCATGGCTTTTAATGGCTGCATAGTATTCCATTATGTGGAAGTACCACATGTGTTATGTCTAAATATGCGTTTATTCAATTATCTTCTTAACTAAATTCCTGTTGTTGCCTATTTAGTTTGTTTATAAATTTTCATTATAGATAAGTAACACAGTGTCTATCCTTACTGGTCAAGTTTTGTGTGTATCCATGCTGTTTCCTTAGAATAAAATTGGATTCGTTGGGTCAAAGGTATGCAAAATTACTCTGAAGAATAATTGGGTTGGCAAACTTTTTCTTAAAGGACCAGATAGTAAGTGTTTTAGACTCGGGGGACATAAGATCTGTCACAACTACTCAACTCTTTGACTGTGGTGTATAAGCAGCTATAGACAAGAAGTAAATGAATGGAGGTGACTGTGTTCCAATAGTGTGCCAACCTCTGTAATATAACTACTATTTTATCAGAAGTAGATGAATGTATCTATTTGTTCTTACCTTTGCCAGCCCTACTTTTTTATTTAAAAATTAAAATAATGCTTTATTATCACAATAGTGACATGCATATTTTAGAAAATAGAAAAATGTAGATGAGCAAATATTACACACCCCATGTACTCTTACCACTCAGTAATTACAGCTGTTAACACCTTACTATATGTTCTTTTAGAATATTTTCTGTACAAATCTAAAGATATGCGTTTTGTTTTGTTTTTTAACCAAAATGAGATCACACTGTACATACTCTTTGTACTTGCTTTTTTCAGTTAATAAACTTTACTTTTTCATGGCAATAAATTTCATTTCATGTAATGCCCAATCCATTTTTAAATTTTCTAGTTGGCTCCAAATTTCTTCTCCTGCTGGCGTGTCTGCACCAGAATCCAACCCAAGACTGTCTAGTGCATCTGATGTTCATGCCCATTAAATATATTTTATTTTAGAAGAGTCTCTGTAGCTAGGACAGTTGTTGAAAAGCCCAATTCAGTTGTCCTGCAGAATATCCACAGATTTGTTTGGTAGTTTCCTTGAGTTTTCGTTTAGTTTGTTCCTTCTCTTAGCTCAGGCTGCCATTACAAAATTCTATAGATGGGTGGCTTAAACGACAGCAATTTATTGTTGATAGTGCTGGAGGTTGGAAGTCCAGATTAGGGTGCCAGCACGATCAGGTTCTGGTGAGGACTCTCTTCTAGGCTTACAGACAGCCACCTTCTCACCATGTCCTCGCATGGCAGAGAGAGAGTTATCATTTTCTCTTCCTCTTCTTATAAGACCACTGATTTTACCAGATTAAGATCCCATCCTTATGACCTCATTTAATCTCAGTTACCTCTTAAAATCTCTATCTCCAAATATAGTCACTTGGGTGTTAGAGTTTCAACATGTAAATTTGGGGGGCACATAATGCAGTCCATAGCATTCCTCTAACATCTTATATTCCTGTTAACTGGAAGTTAGATCTACAGGATTACTAGATTCAGGTTAAATGCATTTGGCTAGAATACATCATAAATGAAGGTCCATGCTTTATAATTACATCGCACTAGGTGATACGTAATATCTGGTTATTTCTTAATACCTTTAAAAATATATTTGTTGATTTGATAAGCAATTTCTGGTTATTACCAATTTGTATACTTGTATCATTGTTTTAATTTGCATTTCTCTTTTGAAGATA
>NW_006441071.1:4686458-4733394 GCF_000325575.1 Pteropus alecto
GAAAAGAAGTTAAAGTGAGAAATCAGGGAGATTTGCTTGGATGGAACAGGAAAAAATAAGAGGAAAAATGGAGGAAAAATGGGCCATTGTGATGAAATTTGCTTTCCTCTTTCAGTTTTTCCTAATCACAAGCTCTGATTTATTTGGTCTATTTGAGACCATGGCGATCACACTTAAGTTCTTTTTGTCAGTAGCATCTCAGTTACTTGGTGGAAAGTAGGGTGGCCGAAGTGTGCACAGCAACTGAGGAGTGGAATATTCCTAGGAAGTCCCCTCTCACACATTGCTGGGAACCTGTAAGGTCACAGTCCTGTGGTTCTGTGGTTCCTGAGTCATGCTTGCTGGTGTTTGAACCTACTCTTGCTGTAAGCCCAGAAAGGGTGGTCTTGATAAACAATGTAAAAATAAGTGTGACGTTTTCTTAATGATTATTATCCAGTAGCCTTAAGAGTAAAACTCAGCACAGCACCATCCACTTAAATATTCTCTAGTATTTTGGCTAATGACATAATTATTTTATAGTATGTAGTGTGAAATTGACTTAATTTTCAGAGTCATACTAAACTTCTGCTATACTTTTTTTCTTCAATCCAGAGAATGTCTCTCTATTCTGCATGTAATTCAGAAGAACAGAGTTGAACAACAATTCTTCTATGAGTTTGAGGGGGGTGTCAAACTTGGAATAGGAGCCTTTAATTTGGTAGGTACATAATTATAAAGCAACCAGAATCTTTTGTAAAAGAACCATAGGTTTAAAGTGCCTTCTGTACTGCATTTGAACCTCACTCTGAACCTCTACCTGGGTTTGGTAGAGTGGGATCAATTTTCTTGTGTTGTGGCCCAATGGGGCTTTGGTCAGTATGTGTTGTAAAGTCAGGCACATGCTGTATTGAATTGTACAATAGGAAAGCATGTAGCACTCTGAATGGACTAGTAATGTTTTTCAGTAATAAGGAGCTTGGAATCCAGTTCCATTTCCACATCAGAAATATTGTTGCTATAGCACTGGTGGTTCTGGAATTGAAAATAGGTGAGGGGAATGATATAACTTGGGGAATGATATTGATGTCTTGGGCAGATGAAGAGTTTGAGTAAATATCTGTCAAATTGTGATCTACTAGAGATTTTGAAACTTTAGGTTTGACTGGAATTGGTGAGAAAATAAAATGATAAAAGGAATCCTATGCATGAGTGTATATGTCATCATGGCCACTTTGTTCATGAGCCCACTGGTCAATAACAGAGATAGCTGAGGAAAGAGACTGACTAAAGAATATGGGTCACCCTATCCACTTGATTATTAAAATCTTCCTCTGCCGAGGTCAGCCTTTGGAGCAAACATGGGACACAAATGTGTTCATGTTTTTGCCCATTCATAGAGGTCTATTCACATACCTCTTCTCCAGACCTCCTTGTCATCAATTTTCCCATCATGTTCTTTCTCAGTCCCTGACCACCCAACCAAACCATCGGCTGCAGCCTATGAATCGGTGTATAATCACACATATGGCCATTTCTCCTTCCAAGCCAAGTGAACAACCAAGTATACTGCTCGAAGTTCCACACTGAGAGGATTTCCCTTCACTCCTTCAGGGATGTCCCAGAAAAGAGCTGTAGTGCTACAGCTGTCCACTTCTGGGTGATGCCTGCATATCATGCAGAATACAACAGACTTTTGCTTTCTGAAAAAGAAAGCTAAAAGAAACCTTGTTTGGAAAGGTGGGCACTGAGGGAGTGCCTTCTCATCACTTCATGACATGAAAGGAGCTAGTATTCTTTAGCACATTCTGAAAAAGCCAGGGTTTTTTTTTTTTAGGTTCATTGTCTTAGTTAAATGAAATTAATTCACAAGTAATGTTTACAATATGTACAGTATGTGATGATTGAAACATGTCTAATGATTAAAACTTGGTTGTAATCTAGTTTTTTTAGCACATTCTGAAAAAGCCAGGGTTTTTTTTTTTAGGTTCATTGTCTTAGTTAAATGAAATTAATTCACAAGTAATGTTTACAATATGTACAGTATGTGATGATTGAAACATGTCTAATGATTAAAACTTGGTTGTAATTTTTCATATTACTGAATCATTAAAACATTAAATTGTTTGGTGTTTGACATTTATTTACAGTTAGATACACTAACACATAAGAACACTTGCATTTTTTTTCTTACAGATGCTGTCCCTTTTACCAGCACGGATTATCAGACTGCTAGAATTTATAGGATTTTCTGGAAATAGGGTACAGATTTAATTTTATCTTAATTTTGAGAGTGAAAATAAAACATTATTTATTGAATATGAGAGCAATGCAGTGTGTTCTCATAAATAGCATGACAATTATTGGCAATTTGTTTACAGGACAATAAAGAGCCATTGATCTTTGAGTATATTTTTCAGAGGTTAGAGATGAGTTTTCTAGTGAAAGTTAAAATTTTTTGTCTTTGTTACAGAAATTCTGGAATTAAAATTTTTACTTTATTCATATTGCTGCTTGCTAGACCTTTAATACTCTTGTGTGGTTCAAATTTTTTTCTTTAACATTTTTTGTGACTCCAGAGTCTTCTGTAAAACTAGGAAACTAGGCTAGATTTCCAAGTTTAACATTTTATGATTCGCATGGGTCAAGCATCGGTCCAGTATTTTGTGTTTTTGTAAGTTTCACTATAAAAGTAAGCAAGGAAAATTTGTTTTCATGAGTTTTGTTCATTATATTTCTATGTGGTTGTTTTTGTAGTGTATGACATTTATTAATCATAATGCTCAATATGCTATTATCAGAGTTGCCTTATTGCAAAAGCTTTTCCTGTTAGTCAAGAGAGCAGGTTTTGAGAAATATATGAGAATAAGTACAAGTTGTGAACTGCCTCCCCCAACATTTATTCCATTGCCCAGGTTCTTCATGAGCTGTTATGTATTTATGGTGATCCCTTCATGACATGTTCTATCTATTCCTGCTCTGTATTTAATGATTACCCTTTCCCATGACCATTCATCTTCCATATGATACTCACCACATTATAATAAAATCATGTGTTCACAGACTGTCTTCCCTATTTGATGGAAAGATCTTGGAAGACATAGAACCACATTTGTTCATACCCAGCATAGTGCCTTCCACTTAGATCCTCAGTGTGTTTTAGTAAATTAATATTTGTATCAGAGAAATACAGCATTTCTATGAAATGAGCTTAGCTTTTTTCCTCTCCCTAATTTTACGTGATATAAAAGAATTGGTGAAATTGTCTTGTGCCATTTTAAAATGTCACGTTTGCTTCTAGTTAGGAATTACTATTATTCTAAGCTCTTGAAAAATAAATCCAACCTGGTGGAGAGTGGAGATACATGAACTAGCATTTTAAAGTGTCTGAATATGATTTTTCAGTCATGCTCTTTCCATTCTAAAATGCATTTATTTCCCACAGGAACTGGGCCTCCTTCAATTACGGGAAGGTGCCTCAGGAAGAAGTATGAGGTCTCCACTATGCTGCTTAACTATGCTAGCTTTTCATACTTATATCTCCCTAATACTTGGTAAGGATTGGATTACATTTTATGTTATTGACAGTTGATTATCTTTCATCTGAGTAAGTAAAAATTTAGAAAAATCTGTAAGAGCTAGTAGTCTTTATCTGTTTATTTATTTCTGAGTAAAGGAAAATAGTGACATTTGTAATAGTAACATTTGGCAGGGGGGTGGAGGGTTTCTTTCACTGAATTTTTAAATCTGTTCTCAGCTAAAAGAATTCTGTGAGGCTTGCTTAAGGTGATCTATTTTAGCATCTGCATATTGAATTCTTTTTAAAATTAAATTTTGGACTAAAATAAGTAAATAATGATATTAAAACCAGAAATTCCAATTAGAATCTAAGACAGCCACCTTCATTCTTAAGAATTAGTCTGTCCTAGAGCTTTCTTAAACTCAAGTCATAGATGAGACTTGTCTTGTTTTATCTCCTAGCTGTAAAAATGACAAAATAATAGTTTTCGTCTTTTCTGTGAAGAGGTCTTTGCTATATTTTAATGACATTTGGAGAATTAATAAGTATCTATTATGTTTCCTGAAGACTGAGGCTTTTCCTATTAAATTTCTAGGTACAGGAGAGGTGAATCTTGTGGAAGCAGAGAGTCTCCTTGCACCTTTCCTCCAGCAGTTTCCAAATGTACGTCTAGAATTACAAGTGCATGTTTCAACCGTAATCAACCATGGTTGACCATTGAACAGTCTGTTTTCTTCCTTTCTCCACAGGGTGCAATCATGTTGTTTTATCATGCCAGAATAGAGCTGCTGAAAGGGAATGTGGAAAAGGTAACTTATCTGGGGGAGTCATTGGGGAGTTGTCTGTACGGTGGAGTTGCATCACACACTCATCCAACCTAAGTAAGTTAGGCTATATGCAGTAGACAGAAACAAAGAAAATAATATGTAATTAAAAAGCCAAAATTTAATTTTATGTGTGCATTCTATTAATGTAGATTACCGATTATAGTATACATTTACACATAAAGAGGCAATTCAGGATAGAATATATGAAATACAGGTGGGCAATTTAAGAGATTTTTCAAAAAGCTTAACAATCATCAAATGCATTACATATCGACTTTGGAATCTAGGCCCTGCGTAGGGTACAGATGTACTATACTACTTGTATGCTCTTCATCAAAGGAAAGTATTCACTGATTCTCTTAAGGAAAAAGAAGAGCCTTTCATATAAATATACTCACAAACCATTTTCTTCTATACAAATGGGGTCAATCATATGTATTTTTCTTTGTTTGTTTGTTTGTTTATTTGTTTGTTTTTTACTTACAATAAATCTTGGATTTATTTCCAGGTCAGTATATTTTAATTTCCCTCATTCTTGTTGATGGATGGGTTCCATTCGATGGAATGGATATACTATACTCATTAAAGCAGTGCACTATTGATAGACATTTGGCTATTATAAACAGTGCTGTTGTAAACATTGTTATGTATATATTTTCTGTGCATAGATGTATTTATATAAGACAAATACTGATCATTAGGATTTCTAGGTCAAAGACGTTAGCATCTTGATACATTCAGCCAAATTGCCCTCCTAAGTTAAGGCTATTCCATTTAAATGCTTGTAAATATATGAGAATACTTGTTTTTAGTGCTCCTTGCCAACTTTGTTCTCTTTTTGCCAATGTCATGGCTGAAAAATTATAACCTAATTTTAAAATTTATATTTTTCAGTTTATATTTTTCAATTTACATTTTTCAGTTTACAGATTTATTCATATGTATATTTGTTACTTATATATCTTTTTTTCTGATTTATCTATTCATATCCTTGATAATTTTCCCATCGAGTTGTTTGTCTTTTTCTTAAGGATTTTATAAAATGGTTTTACGGTAAGGATTAATTCTTTGCCAGTGAGACATGTGGTGATACCTTCTCCCAGTCTGTCCATTGCTTTTAACTTTGTTTAAGGTATACTTTTCCCTCTGGACATTCTGGATTTTATTTTCAGTATTTTCCTAAAGGACTTCTATGTTTTATGTCTTAGGAAGGAATTCTCCTGTTCCCACATTATAAAGTTTCACGTCCCCCTCACAAAGTTAAATAAAGAGACAGAACTTAACTATCTCCATGAATGTAAGGATAGGAACATATCGTCATATTGAGTGGTTTAATGAGTGATGATTTTGTTCGTTTCGTACAAAGTGTTTTATGTATTTTTCCATTAGGTTATTTTCTCCTTGTGTAATATCTGGATGATCAGCTTTATGCAATTGACTTATAGGCACAAGAGGTATTTCGAAAATGCATTACAGTTCAGGAAGAATGGAAACAGTTTCACCATCTCTGTTATTGGGAGCTGATGTGGATTTATGTATTCCAACAAAATTGGATGAAGGCTTATTACTATTCAGATCTGCTTTGCAAAGAGAGCAAATGGTCCAAGGTAAAGTACAGTGCTTTCATTAATGCATCTGTTTGCTAATAATTGTACAGGATGGTTTGCATTAAGGACTGTTTGTTCAATAGTATGATACTGACATGGTTTCCTCAACTTACAGATCCATCAAAGAGGAAATGTGCATTTAGTACCTATTGTTTATAACCACTGCCCTCAGCACTACATCCTTTAAAAACCATCCAGACTCCTTTTCAATAGAGGCTTTATCTCTGAAGATGAATTGCACTTAAATTTAAAAGTTATTAAATTTCAATAGTTTTGATAATTATTTGTAGACTTTACAATGCCCTTAAGGAGGAATGATATAAAGATCTTTCATTCATTTTGTCCATTTTCTCTTCCATGAAAGCTATAGTTGCATACTAGGAAAATGAGTCCCATTAAGTGAAAAGTGTTGATCTCATTTGGAACAGTCAATATTTTTTAAGAGTTCATTACCCTTTATTCCTTTGTTGCTTCTTAAATACCATATCTGGAAGATGCATAGGTCATTTCTGATTGCAAAGTAGAAATGTCATGTATCTAGGGATGTTCTATAACAAGATGCTTTTCTTCACTTCCTCAAGGCAACTTATGTGTTCTTAAAAGCTGCAATTTTGAGTATGCTTCCAGAAGAGGATGTCATGGAGACTCAAGAGAATGTAGTAACTTTATTCAGGTAAGCAAGACACTATTTCCGTAACTGAGATCCTGAACATACAGAGGAGCACATAAATATATCTGCTTTTATTTTCCCTTAGTGCTCTCCCATGCTTCATCTTCATATTTTGCTAATTTATCTACTCATTTGGTAAACGAACTTTTAAAAAATACATTTTGCCAAGAGCCAAAATGTCATCCTTTTAGCGGGATTGTGCAGATATGCTGGTGTGATTGGGAATCTTGAGAACACATTGTTTTTTTTTCGTTTGTTTTGTTTTGTTATTGGGGCTTTGTCACTGCATTTTGAACAGTTTCCTAAAATGGTATTGTTTATCAAAAGATGTTAACTATCGCTGTGAATCAAAGGTATTTTGTAATCAGATAAACATAAGAAACACAGTATAACATATCCTTCCTTAGTTTTCATTAGTATATCAAAGATTTTGAGAAGCTGTGCTGTGAAGTGACCTGTTTAACTTTGTTTACACCATTATCCATCCATCTGTCTGTCTGTTCTTCCATCTATAACCTTTTTGCTGAGCACCTCCTCTCTGAAGGGTACTGTGTTAGGTGCTGAATAACTAGGTAGGGCTCCTGTCCTTGTAGAGTTTATAATCTTCTAGTGGAACTAGACGTCAGTGAAATAATCAAACAAATTGTAAATACAAAATTACAATACATGACTGATTTTTTTCCTTCATACTTCCCTCATCATTTCTTCTTAGTATCTTTATAGACTCATCCTACTTTATCTAGCTATTAAATGTTGATGCTCTTAATTTCAAAGGTCAGTCTTAGAGCCTCCACCTTAGGAAATCTCATCCAAGCCAAATTTAAATCTCTAGTTCAGACCTCATGACTGAGCTCCAGACCCCTATATCCAGCTCCCATTTGCCATCTCCTCTTGGATATGCAACAGCATTTTAAACTTACCATTTTGTCTTCCCTAGCAAACCTGGTATTCTTCCCTCTCTCAGTGATGGGGACCACCCGTTAGCAAGTCAGAAACCAATGATTCTTGCATCACCAACACTACCCACTGTCCCCTCATTCCCCATTGAGAAGAGGTGTGCATAAGAGCACAGTGGGAGTGGTGGTTGAGATGAGTTCTGAAGGTAGAGGAGGAGCTGCTGAGTCAGTGAGGGGTTGTCAGGATGCTGTTTCAGACCAAGGAAACAGCATGTGAGGGGACTGGCCTGTTGCAGGAAGGAGCACTACACATTTAAAAAACTAAAACAAAGCTGATATTTGACAGGACATGATGCTGCATTTTTAACATATAGGTCAAAGGAAAAGAAATGTCAAGGATTACTCAAAATGTATCCCATAGAACACAGAATTCCATTTAAAAATAGGACAAAATGTGTACTTAGTGACACAGAGATCATTGGTAACCCTAGCAGGAGCTGATTAGGTGATAGAATAGAGGTGGAAACCAGACTGGAGTTGGCTAAAGAGTGAATAAGAGTTGAGTGTAAATACATCCCTGGGTAACTGTGATTATGAAGGGGAGGAGTTGGGGTTGGGGGTGGGGGTGCAGGTAGAGAGAGAGAGAGAGGGAGGGAGGGAGGGAGAGAGGTAGAGGGAGATGTAATATCAAAGAATGTTTTAATGAGAGTGATCTGAGTATTCTCAAAAATCACTGGGAAGTTGCACATATGAGCAAAAAATGGGATAATTAATATTTGTAAGTTTCCTGACAGGAGATAGACTCCAAAGCATTGATGGCAAGATTGGCTTTATCTAGAAGGACCAAGTCCTCTATCGTATCAGAAGGGAAAAGAGTACAGAATAGTTGTAGAGCTTACATGTGGTAGTATGAGATGGAGGACTTTCTACCTCATTGCTTCTGCTTTTCTTTATAAAGTAGGAAGCAGAGTCTTCTGTTGGGAGTGAAAGAGAAGGGATCAGGCTGGAGGTCTAAGGAGGATAGAGAATGTTTGAAATCATTGTTGCAGACAGTGGGGCAGTGAGGTGGTGGGAGTCATGGTAGGGGGAATGGCAGGCAGTGCAGGGGCCCATTTGAGGTTGGGCTGGTAAATTTATAGTGATATTAATCTGCTCTCAGTATAGGTGCAGGGAAGATGGACACTGAGCTTTATCTGGGCTTTGGTTTTTGCCAGATGAGTGCAGAGTCTAGGCAGTGGACAAGGGTGTTTAGGACATAGACCAGAATGTGTAGGAGAAAAGGATAGGACATTCTAAACAGGGATATGGAGGGATAGAGAGAATGAAGTAGAGTGCCAAATTGGGAGGAAATTGAAGGGCAGGTGGACTGACTGAAAGTCTCATTAGATAGCCAAGTTAGAATGAGAATGGTGTTCAAAGGGTGGGTAGTGTGCTTAAATTTGTGTTCTGAGGTAGAAAAGTTACAGGTGATTAAGGGGCAGGTGGCTGTGGTAGAAAGGAGGAGATGACCACTGAGATGAGGGAGTTAAGGAACGGAGAAACTCCACTGCATTCTTCAAACATAACTTATGACAAAACCATTTAAATGGAATATTAAATTGTATGGTCATATTATGAGAGAAAATATTTTAGCTCAACCCTCAGAGTTGTCAGAACAAATTTGAAAGTATGACCCAGGACCATTTTTTCATCTCTTTTTTAATAAAAGTTCTTTTTTAAAAAAACAGGACCATGTTTGCTAACTAGAATTAACTTCAGTAGAAGCCATGGTACAATAAATGCTACCTCTTACTGGTAAAATGCATTTTCTCATTTCATACAAACAACTAATGGAATGTAATGGAATACTAAGATACATTGAAATCTTTTAAATCTTCTATTTCCTCCACTTCAGAATAATTTTTTCCATACCAAAACAATTTATTTGAAACATGTAACCAATCTTATTTTTAAGAGAAAACTTGAGGTCTGCTATTTGATAGTGTCTCATTTGTTGGGATAATGACAAGAGAGTCCTCAAAATGAATGTTTTCCTCATACATATTCTGTGAACATTAAACCATGAGGTTTCGCGTCCAATGCATATTTCTGACTCCTCCCCTCAACATCCATCTCACATTTCCACTGCCTCTTCCTCTCATGTTAATGAACATCAAATCATGGGCATTCTGGTTTAAAACCCGTATCCCCAAATGGACCCAGAAATGACCTAACACAATCTTGTCCTCCTATTGGAATATTTTTTCTCTTGTTTCATCTTACTCTTTCTTTCAGTGATGTAATTGGATATTTTCCTGAATTCTTTCTCTGCAACTCGTTTGATGCATTTACAAATTTTTGTTTAAGAAACATATAGTCTCTTAGAACACGTAGTCTCATCCTACTCTCATTTTTATGTGCTTGTGAATTTTATAATTAGAATTCCTTAGAATTTTGAGAGGAAGTTTGTAAACATGGTGCCTGTCCTTAGCTGATTATTTTCAAAATCACCTATCCTTGGGAAATATTTTCTCAAATTATATATTAATTGACAGCTATCTTTTGAGCCACATTGTTTTATAGATCTGTGTCATACTTGGCAATAGGAATAGGAAATGTATGTACCAGTATACTCTCTTACCTCTCTCCATAATGTAAGTAAATACTTCGCACTTTTCCTGCTTACTTACGGAAATTGCCAATTTTATATCTAGATTTCCTGTTTGATAGATTAAGACATTGGCTAAGTTAACTAGAAGGAAATATGTGTCAATCAGTAGTTCTCAAACTTGAGTATGCATCAGAATCACCTGGTGGACTCATTAAAATCCAGATTGCTGGGTCCAATCCTGGAGGTGCTGATTCATTAGGTTTGGGGTGGAGCATGAAAATTTGCATTTGAACAGGTTTCCAGATGATGCTGATGCTGCTCATCTAGAGAATGAAGCGTGAACACCACAGGTGCAAAGTGTCTGTGCTCTAATGACCTTTCACCGGGGGCTCTGCTCTTCACAGACAGGTAGATAGCTTGAAGCAGAGGATTGCTGGGAAATCTATTCCTACTGAGAAGTTTGCTGTGAGGAAATCTCGACGTTACTCCCCCTCGTTGCCTGCTCCCGTGAAGCTTGTCTTGCCTGCCCTGGTATGTTCCTTTCTTTCTTTTTTTGTGTGTTTGCTTATATTTAATTCACCGTTTGAATTCTAGAAATAAATTGTCTATTCATAGCAGCAGGGAGCACACCTAACTTTTGTGGTGAAGTTTGCTCAATTAAAAATCATCGAAAAAAAATCATCTTGTGTCTGTAAGGTGAACATTCATAAATTATATAAATAATAAATAATAAAAATTATAGCTGATGCTTTTTGACTAGCTGGTATGTTCTAGGCAATATGATAAAGGCTATTTTAAAAAATATATTATTTATTTCCTACTGTAACTCTATGAAGATAGTTTTTCTTTGTAGTCCCATTTTACAGATAATGAAATTGAAGCAAAGAGAGGTGAGTTGATTTAGGTGAAGTTGAGTTGAATTATAATACAAGCCTCATATGTAATTTTACCTTTTCTGGCAGCCACATTAAAAATGAAAAGGTAAAAGATTAAAAAGGAAACATGAAAATAATTTTAAGAATATTTTTTGTTTAACCCAATATATGCAGAATATTGTTGTTTGAACATGTGGTCAGTAAAAACTTAATGAGATAATTCACGTTCTTTTATATTATACTAATTCTTTGAAATCTGATGTGTATTTTACTGTTAGAGCACATCTCAGTTTGGACTAGCCATATTTCCAGTGCTGGAGAGCCCTAAGTGGCTGGTGGCTGCTGTATCCAACAGTACAGTGCTGGAGTTCACATTATTAATCGTTAGGGCATTCAGACTAGACTTCATAAAAAGCGTAATTTCAACTTAAATTTTCTTAATGAACACTTCTTTAAAAAATACTGAGTGTATTAAATTACTGTGGCTCTTTGGGACTTTAGATTCGTGTAGGCAGTCAGATAGCACCGGAAAGCCATTTAGTGCCAGCTGATGTCTTCAGCCCACTTCTGGGGTTTCTTGATTTTGTTTTTTTTTTGATATTTTAGAGTTTATTCAATTGTTCTCCTTTGAAAGTTAGTCAGTTGTTTCTCATTTTTACTGTTATAACATGCTACAATGCATATTCTTTTATATTCCTCTTTTTGTAATTCTCTGGGAAAGCTTTCTAGAAATGTAATTCCTGCTTGTAGGGTATATGCATTTAATATTTTGACACTGCCAAGTTGCCCTCCAAAAAAGCTGTACCAATTTAAATTTCTACCAACAGTATTTTACTGTTTTAATTTGCATTTCCCTATTGATGCAGTTGAGCATCTTTTTATGTGCTTATTCATTTTTGTGTGTGTGTGAATTGTTTATATACTTTCCTGAATTTTTCATTTGGTTGTTTATTATCTGATCATTAAATTATAAGAGCTTTTTATATTTTATATATCCTGTGAGAAAGAAAACTGCAGCCCCTACCAGGTGACAGATAAGAACTGGCCTGCACCTTGTCCTTAGGTCCAGGTGTTCTCTCCAGATAAACAATCTCAGGGAACACCACCATCAGAACAGGTTATTCTGTGCCTGTGATACACAAAACGTGATCACTCGGTAATCATATCTGAGCACAGATGAAAACAAGAACACCGTGCAAATCACAAAAATGACCAAATATCCCTCTTTCCCAGCTAATGTGGGAGCCTGCTGCTGTTTTACCAATGGAGCTTTTAGCTCCATTCCTGATTCATTTTTATTAGTGATTTGTGCTTGGAAATTTTTTCTTGCTGTGTCACAGAACTTTTTTGAAAATCATCTAGAACATCACAGTGCTTTCTCTACTCTAGAACCTAGATGCTTGCTACATCCTGCTGTGGTTATTAAGGATCTTAAGGAAAGTTAACTCACTGCACTTATTTTTATAGATCTTAGGGTGTAGAATTGGCTTGAATTAGTAGCAACTAGGAATTTTTTTCATTAAATCTCTGATATGAGCTTGCCATCTTCTGATAAAATATTCCATCAATAAAAATATTTAAGAAAGATCATAAAATAAAAATTCTATTACTTATTGAATTGAGCTGTTAATACTATTACCAACAAGAAACTGTTGGATATAAAACAAAAGGTAGACCGGTGACCTTAGTTTTCAGTGCCATAAAGTCTCAGAGATACTGTTGCCACTCTCCTCGAATGCATTTTTCTCATTTCTGCTTTCCTGTAAGAGGCTGTTCAGACAATATCTTTATCATATTTTAAATTTCATTTCTAAGAAGATACTGATTACCCTGCTTATTTTGTACTGTTCAAAATATGAATTGTGCTCTGAGGAAAATTAGAAGAATATTTTCAAGCAAAAGCACATTTGCTTTTTGCCTCCCCACCCCCAATTCTCATCTGTTAACCTATTAAATATCATTTGCAATGAGAAATCATTAGTTTACATTTTCAGGGGCTGTCATTCAGCCATATGGCCTTTAAATGAGTGCATTTTCTGCATATTGGATTGCATTACTGGACTATCACATGTTTTAGTGGTATGAAAGAATCCGAGCCCAGACAGATAGTTTCTATGTTCATTTCCAGTTATGTCCTTGGAAACAACTTATGTAAACAATTGGCAGATATTTTTAAATGTTTTTCTTTACTTAAAAATAAAAATTTATATTTAATAGAATTGTTCATGGTATCAGTTTAAAATAGTATATTGTATATTTCTGTACTGTAATTTATTATCTTACAAAAGGATTGAATACCAGTAGGTCCTTAGTAAATATTTGTTAAATGAATGACTAAATTAATTTTTCAGTAAAAATACACTATAAATATTGAATTACTTCACAGTATAAAAGGCAAAAGGCGTATAATAAAATGAGAAAAGAGGAAATTGTATCACTAAACTCCTAATGAGGAAAACCAAGGAAAATGATCTCTAAATGTTGTCTTGAGATCCCTAGCAACCAAGAGAGAACACACATACATAGTTTTGTTGCCTTGTTATTGTAAAGAACATCGAATTACCTCACATAATTGCAAATGGTTTTTTATTCTTCCTCATTAGGAGATGATGTACATCTGGAATGGTTTTCCAGTAGTGTGCAAAAGAAAAGACCTTTCTGAAAATCTGTTGTTAACTATTGAAAAGGCTGAGGCAACTGTACAAAATGGAAGTAAGTATGAAAAGTAAAAAAGCCTACAAATCATTACCATTATCACTCTCCTCTCCTATCCCTGCACACATCTGCCCGTGTTAATTTGTGTGCATTATGAGGACTAAAGAGCTTGAGCTGCCGCTGTCTGGGTGATTGCAATCAAGATGAAGGGAGGAATGACACATGCTGTAAACATGGATGAACCTTGGAGACATTAAGCTAAGTGAAAGAAGCCAGTTGTATAATACGATATATAATGTGATTCCATTTATATGAAATATTGATACTAGGTAAATCTATAAAGACAGAGTAGATTAGTGGTTGCCTAGGGATGGGAGAGTTAGACAAGGCAGCAGGGAGTGATAGCTAAAGGGTATGGCATTTCTTTCTTGGGGTGGCGAAAATGTTATAAGATTGGTTATGTTAATGGTTGTACAAATTTGTAATATACTCAAAACCAACAAATTGTATATGTTACATGGGTGAATTGTATGGTTTGTGAATTACATCTTAATAAATCTGTTACCAAAAGAAGATGAAGGGAAGAAGGCAGTTGAATTAGAACAGCACAAGGCAAGGGTGTGCTTCTGATTTAGTTTGTGACTCTTTCCATGCCTCCTTTTGCTCTTTAGTGACTGTCATGTTTTTGCAGACACAGAGAATTGTTTTTAAGTTGAAATGTTATCACAATTTAATTTTTTTTACTCAGTACTTTTGGTTGTGCTAGAGGCCCCTTTCTAGTTTATTGGAAGCTACATTTCCTGGAAGCAACTGGCTCGTAAGTAGATGGCAAATCAGGCCACCTGGGCTTATAGTCCCAGCTCTGCAGCTGTGAGACTCAGCGAAACATACCCCATCACTCTGAGCTTCAGGTTTCTTTTAAAATGGGAATGGTGTTGGACCAGGTGACATCCAAATTTTTCTTGTTCTGACGTTTTCTAATTCTGTATCTGAAATAGAAGCTTTCTTTTTTTGATAAACCATGCCATAAATGATAGCTTTGTCCTATTTCTTATCAACCCTTAAATCAGTTAGGTAACATCCCAAAATACTGGTCTTATTCTCTGTAATGTTCTAACCACATAAGTTAAATGAAAACTTCTGTGGTGACAAACATGGTAAAGGGCGTAGAAATTCAGGGAGAGCCAGGGAAAATTATAACAGTTAACTCGTTTTTCTTAAACTGGAAAAAGATGGGCACTGAGGGAGTGCTGGCTCCATACTCAGTATACTCCCTGCCATGAGGGATTAATTTAGTGAATAGGCCTCCAGGGAGAAGACCTCACTTGGGTCATTTTTGTACTTGGAGCTACAGTATGAGGTGGGAATGTTTAATGGAATTTCTCTTTACAAAATTTAATTTTAAAAAATTAAAGTTGATAGGTGTAGGTAAAAAAAAAAAGTCACTCATATTTTTGCTCCAACACAATTAATTTACCATTTTTAGGTAATCCATCCTAGCCTTATGTTTATAGTTACAATCACAGTGTATCTGGACATATATTAACCTAGTTTTTCTTTGTTTAATACATCATACACTTTTTTTTAAATTGAGGTATAATTGACATACAAAACTATATTTGTTACAGTACTATATATTATCTTTAACATAATTGTTCAATATTTGTATACATTGCAAAACGATCACCACAGTAAATCTAGTTAACATCTGTCATCATCCTTAGTTACAAAAATGTTTTTCTTTTGATGAGACCTTTTAAGATTTACTCTTAGCAACTTTTAAATTTGCAATACAGTAGTATTAACTACTGTAGTATAGACATCATGCTATACATTACATCCCCATGACTTGTTTATTTTTTAACTGGAAGTTTGTACCTTTTGACGCCCTTCACCCACTTTGCGCCCCCACCCCAATCTGTTCTGTGTATCTACTGAACATGGATATTTTTTTTCTGCTTAAGATTCTACATATAAGCGAGATCGTACAGTATTTGTCTTTATCTGATTTCATTTAGCGTAATACTATCAAGGTCCATCTATGTTGTTATATGGCAAGATTTAATTCTTTTTCATGGCCGAATAATATTCGTGTGTGTGCACGCGCATGTGTGCGCGTGTGATATTTTCTTTATCCATTGATGGACACTTAGGTTATTTCCGTAACTTGGCTATTATAAATAATGCTCCAATGAACATGGGATACATATGTCTTTTTGATTGAGTGTTTTCCTTTTTGGGGATAGATACTCAGAGTGGAATTGCTGGATCATATGGTACTACTATTTTTACCATACACTTTTTAATTGTTGCTAAATAGCCCTTGCAATAATTTTAAAAGCTTCACAGCACTCCATTAGAGCTAATTTATTATAATTTAATCAACCTCTTCAGTATTGTTGGGCATTTAGGCTGCTTTCCATATTTAAAATAATTCTAGCTTTAGACTCGTATCAATCAAGAAAAGGAATATTAAAGAATGAAAGCTGAATCAGTGGACTTATCTGCTAATAAAGCCAAGGTTTCAGGCTGGATAGTTAAAGAATCAGTAGAACAAAGAACAATGCTGTATTGAAGCCACAGACCCTCCCCTTATTAGACATCTTGCAAATACAAACTGGTGGTCACAGGGAGACCAGGTGAATGGAATATTCTGCTCCATTATTGAAAAACAGCCTCACACAAAGCTCATCATTGATGGAGGGTGAGTGACATAATCCCCCCATATCTTTGATTTTGCTTTCTGCTGTTTCAGTTACCTGCGGGCAACTACGGTCTGAAAATATTAAGTGGAAAATTCCAGAAATAAAGAATACATAGGTTTTAAGTTGTATGCTGTTTTCCGAATAGCATGATGAAATCATACACTATTCTGCTCCATCCTTCCCAGGATGTGAATTCCTTTGTCTAGTATATCCACCTCACTTCATCTCATCATGTAGGCATTGTATCTCACATCATCGCAAGAAGAAAGGTGACTATGGTACAATAAAATATTTAGAGAGAGGCCACATTCACATAATTTTTATTACAGTATATTATTATAACACTTCTATTTTATTAGTTATTGTTAATCTGTTACTATACCTGATTTATAAATTAATCTTATCACAGGTATGTATATACAGGAAAAAACAGTGTATACAGGGTACAGTTTCAAGCATCCACTGAGGTCTTGGCATTTATCCCCTGCAGATAAGAGAGGACTACTATAATGTCACTTCCCCAAATTCAAGGCAACATTTTTATAAAAGAACCATTGTTCCTTTTTTCTTCTTTTTCCCTTCCCTTCCCTTCCCCAGAAAAGTTATAACACTTCAGTCTCTAACGAACTGGAGCTTAGGTAGAGAAGGCAAATATTGAGGTATTCATCTTCACAGACTGATGATTCCCTTTGATTTCTGGGCTCCAGGGGAACAAGCGGGTGAGAAGTCTCAAGAAACTGGGATCAAAAAAAAAGGCCAAAGTATTTACTATTATGCGGACAACCAAAGGAGTGTATGTATAAGTACAGACTACAGAGTCAATATATGGACATATCAGACTTTCTTTGTGTGTTATTCTAGAAGTTATATCACTTACATTGTCTATATAGTTTCTATTAGCATAGAGTTATGCTTATATTTTTTTCAATTACATCTTTTTAATTTTTAATTTTTTTGTAGTAAAATGCACATAACAAAATTTACCATTTTAACCATTTTTAATTGTACAGTTTAGTAATATTAAGTATATTAACATGGTTGTGCAACCAGTCTCCAGAGCTTTTTCATACCCATTATAGAGCAACTTCTCATTTCTCCCTACCTCCAGCCCCTGGCAACCACCATTCTACTTTTTGTTACTATGAATTCCACTGCTCCAGAAACTTCATGTAAGTGGAATCATATAATATTTGTCTTGAGACTGGTTTATTTCACTTCGCATCATGTGCTCAAGATATGTCTATGTTGTAGCATGTCAGAATTTCCTTCCTTTTTAAGGCTACATAATATTCCATTATATTATATACCACATTTTGTTTATCTATTCGTCCATTGATGCATACTTAGAATGCTTCCACCTTTTGGCTATTGCGAATAATGCTTCTAAGAATATGGGCATGCAAATATTTTTTGAGACCCTGCTGTCAGTTCTTTTACCTATATAGCCAAAAGTGGAATTACTGGGTCACTTCTCTTTTTCATTTTTTGAGGAATGACCTACTGTTTTCCATAACAACTACACCATTTTATGTTCCCACCAACAGAGCGCAAGGGTTCCAATTTTTCTACATCCTTGCCAACACTTGTTATTTTCTGTTTTTTGGAGTTTGTGTTTTTTTTTTTTTCTTCTAGTTTTGTTTTTATTTTGGTAGTAGTTGTCCTAATGGTTTTGAGGTAATCTTTATCTCATACCTTTAATGTGAAGTACTTTCAAAAAGGAAAAATATTTCATTTTGTTTTGAGTGGAAAATCAACAAAGAGTCAAATCATTTTGAATTTAAATGAAACTCTGTGCAAGTTCACCTTAGAAATGCAATTTCACAAAATGCACTTCTGTAAAATCCATTTGCGCTTTTGAACAAATTTATTAGTATTCATTTTTGTTCAACTGATTTGGCCACTTTTCATTAATTTGCTCATTTGAACACTCTTAGATTTCCCTGCTATACATAGAATTATGATAGGCAGGGAAATAGTGTTCCTACTATTAAGGGGATTATCTATGATTAAATCCCACATATTTGCAAACTAAATGGGAAAATGAAGGTTTTTTTAAATAAATGGATATGTGAAAACTTGGGAGGTAAAGGAAAACCTCTTTTTATTTTGTGAAAGCATTTGTAGGGTATTTTTTTCTCCCAGAAAAGTAGGCCAGCTTGCTGCTTCTGTTTTTCTACAAAGATAAGGGTTTGGGTTCAGTAGAATAAATTCCGATGTTTGAATGTCCGTCCTTTTAGTGTAGACTACTATACACTCCCAGAGAGCAGGGCCTTTGTGTAGTAAGAAGTCTTAAAGGACCATTGGGTTTTCTCTATTTGAGCAGGCTCTGCACTCCTAAGTTTATTTTGCCCCTCGTTGGTTAGGGGGAAAAATTAAAGAAGTAATATATGTATCAGACTATGCATGTAAAATGTAATAGAGGTTTAGGAAAC
This sequence comes from Pteropus alecto, assembly GCF_000325575.1. Lineage (NCBI taxonomy): Eukaryota > Metazoa > Chordata > Mammalia > Chiroptera > Pteropodidae > Pteropus > Pteropus alecto. Next base: position 4,705,215 of record NW_006441071.1, read on the forward strand.
CAAGACACTGGTCTGTCCCTTCCTTCCTTTTTTAATGACATACTGAGATGATATAGGCTTAAGAGATATTTAAGCAGGGCCAGGGAAGTTCAAACATACCATACTTCCTAAAATTGTCTTTGTCTTCCCCTGGGAAAAACAAAAAAAAAAACTGGTTTCTTTTCTGAAGATCGCCTTCGTCAGATATTACACGTGAAATTTATGATGATCTCGTCTAGGTCCATTGTTTTATGCAGGAATGTTTCTCGACATGTGCCTCCTACCCACCCCTCCCGCCATGGCTGTTATGACCTTTGAGTAATTAAGTTCCTGTCCTTCAGAGTAAGGGAAAAAAATCCAAAATTGAAAAATGGAGTGTAATTGTAAACCTGAGGTGACTTCATCTCCACCCTAACGTCCCACTCCACTAGTAGGAATGTGCTTTTGCTTCTACCTTGGCAAGTGTCCCTAAAATAAAAGATGGGAGAGAGTACAATTGGCATTCTACTCTGACAGTGCCATAGTTCTGACAGGCTGGTCATGGATACAAAGGGAGGAGGAATACTGTTAAAGAGAGAATACTTGGTGTAATACACCTAGAGTTGGTGTTTGCTATTAATTCTATTAGTGTTTCATTTGAAATTAACTAAATTTTAAACATGTAGCCAGAAATTAGCACAGTAGCTCTTATTTGACTATTCGTTGTGGTTAATTTGCTTGGTGAAAATGTATAGCAAATATAATCAGTTACATACAAGGGAAAGTGTTATTTACTTTATGGCTTTTTACTTTCTAAATATATTTTCAAATTTTTCCCTTGGTGCATTTTAACTAGACTTTTTCCTCAGCCTACTCTCTGTTTTATTATTAAGTGCAGATCTTTTGTGATGAAAATGTGCTTTGGCAGCATTATCATGTAATTGTCTTGGAATGTAAAATGGAAACTGTTGAAATGTTCATCCATGAACTCACCCATGAGTTGGAGAATCATGATAAACAGTATGTTTTAAAAGAATCATCTGAAAAATAGTGCTCTGTGGTTTGAGGAAATAATGGTTTTGACTTCTAAGGTTTTTGGAGGAATGTTGTGTTTCTAAACTCATTTTTATAGCCCCTTCTCATGGTATAAATAAAAACTAAGTGTGGCTTTACTGGTACTTCAGCTTTCCGTGGCGTTATGCCTGGTCTTCAGCAAAATCCTCACTGACTGAGCACCAGAATTTTGTGGTAACACAAACTATCAGAAAATGCTCAATAAAATGCATACTAAAAATCTGCATCTAGCATGGCCCGTAAGGGTTTGTTTCTAGGCCTGGAAAGATATTGCTTCTTGAATGTATATTTCAAAAAGCATCCATGATTAGGAGCATGAATACTTTTTTTTTTCCCTGTGGAAAAATAGCCCTTAAGTAATAGGAAAGGTAATGTGATATTGGTATCTGTTATTTTCTTGGTGAATGATCTATAAGAGCTTGGAAAGGAGAGGTGAATATCAGCTGTTTTTAGCACCTAGAAGTAAAGTGACCCCCTTCTGTTTGGTTAAGCAGCATCGTTAACCTCCCACAGACGAGCAGTTTACTAACTAAAAAGCAGCATGTGTTAATGGTGATTTCTGAGGTTTGTTCTGAAAACAGGAGGATTTTAACATGAGGGGCTCCCAGGGCCTCATTAGTTTGGTTTACTGCACCCCCACCCCATGTTGTCACAGCCTGAAATGTATGAATTATCATTCTGTCTTGGAATGACTTCTTAGTTGCACCTAACTTGCAAAATCCCCCAAATTCGAAAGTGGTAGATGTGAAACAGCTACCTTTGTTAGATAGATGTCACACATAATATGGTTCCTTCTGTTTAATATTCTGCAGCCTTGGGCTGTAGGAGGCAGAGTCATTTTCTAAAGGGAAAAAAATGGTGAAAGAAAAACCTTTGCATTAGCTTCAAGCAGTTAGAAGTGTGTGAAGATTTTAGGTAACTTGCATGTACTTCAGAACCATGGCATCTAATTTTATGACCTGATTTCCCCCCAGAAGAACATAGCCTGGGAGAACTGGTAAGTTATAAACATAATGATCTGAAGAGGGTATTCTGCTTCCTGAATTTTTAATGGGTAGAAGGCCATCTGCTTCTCCATATGGAAGTGTTATCCTCACCCACATGAGCCAACACAATTAGAAGCCAGAACCACAGGAGGAGTCAGCTTTCTTGCTCCTCATGGCTTTACTTTTTATAGAATTAATAAAGCTCTTATTTTATTTAGAGTTCAAATTTTCAACTGTTCTAAGGTCACATAACTCAGAATATGAGCACCTGAAAAAAATTTTTAAGTGGACAGAGTGAACCCCTTCATAAAATAGTGTACTAAACTAATGTAGTAAATTCAGTATTCCTTTAATTTAAAATAATTTCATTGTGTTTTATTTAGTGAGGGCAAATACTAAAAAAACATTTTCCTTATTTTTAAATGATCCCTCTGAAACCTTGTAGCTATTATTAGTTCTTCCTCTTAATTAGGATTTTTGACAGCATTTTTCTTTTTGTGTGTGATTTTTGTTTTGCTTTAAGACTTCAGCGACTACTCAGTAGATGACGAGTGCTTAGTGAAGCTGCTGAAAGGATGCTGCCTGAAGAACTTACAGCGGCCCTTGCAAGCAGAATTGTGTTTCAATCATGTTATCCAAAGGTAAAAACAAACAAGGAAACTAACCTGACTGCAAATTGCGGCTTCTGGGGAAAATGATGCTTTTATCTCTTGCTGCTGACTTTTTACTTGGTGTCACCAGAAAGAGAATCCAGTAGTGTTTTCCATGTTCTTTGAGAGCAAAATTATAATCTAAGTGGAACATGGCTTTGTGCTTTTCCACTTGGTGTTTAAAGGTGACACATAAAAACTAAATTTATGGCCAAACTAGCAGGCGTCCATTTAAACTCTAGCGGCGATGTACTGAACCTCTGATGCTTTTTTGATTCCTGTATTTACTTTTTCATATATTTATTCCACAGATATTTGAGCACCCACTATGTGCTAGACACTTGCTGGATCCTAGGGATTCAGAGTTGAGTAAAGGGACTTGCTGTCATTGAGATAATCATTTGACAGGGAGGAAAGACATGTGATGGATGCTATAAATGCTTCTCCTTTGGCAAAGGGCGTTTCTTCTGTATATGCTTGAGTTTGTTGGTTTTGTTTTTTTCCTAATAGCATTGATGATGATGTCCTGCTCCTTTATGAAACAAGAGAGTTGAATCAAGGTTCTAATGTCTGGCTTTTTTTCTCTTTTTGTCTGGAGTCATAAATGCAGATATCTACAGGGGCCAGACAAGTAACCTTACTGAGTGATGGCAGAACTAGGGATTGACAGGCACTGTAGATACAGGAGATTATGTGTTCTCTTTAAAAAATGCAGCCACTCCTTAGCTCTAATTGGTTATTGCTCTATACGTATAGGCCTAGTAGCAACAATCCCTACAATTTTTCATGAAAAGCCTGGGATCTGGATTTTATTTAAAGCCTCCTGAATTTTAAATATTGGCTTAAATTTTTTGAAAATACTGTAAGCCTAATAGATCATAGCCCCAGACTGCCAGTTGATGTCCTCTGTTCTGTATCATGTACCTTTCCACCCATGGCCACTTATCCTCTTTTTGATAACATTTTATGAGAATTTAGGACTGATGTCCTTACAAGAAGAGAAAAGAGACTGTGTCTATTTTCCAAATAAGTTATATACTTTTTTAAGTAAACATGTTAAAGAAATATCCACTGAGTTCTATTTTATTGCTGTTTTTATAAGAATCGAAGGGATGATTAAAAGGATTGTCCATGCTATTTGTTGTGTTTTAACAATAGTGAATTGTTTGCTCATGTGTTTTATAATTTTCGATTATGAGTTTTTCTTCACTGGCATTTTATCTTGAGACTCCTATGAGGCTAGGATTGAGAAAGTCTTTCTAAAGTCATTTTACTTTTCTTTCTGTCAGGTGCCCCAAAGACTTTTCCAGCCTAGGCCCACATTCATGTTAATTTCATTGCTTAGAGGTTCTTGGATCCTTTGGGCAATGTAAATTTGAATTGCAAATTAATGTGAGGGCAGGCCTTTGAGTTATTAATTTCCCAAGGAATGCGCTTTTACTTCCCACCTAGGCACAGGCCAAGGAGCCAACTGCCTGTGTTTTCCTCCTATGGCAATGATTGGGTTTTTTCTAATCTGCCCTTTCTCTGATGGAGTAGCCTTTCAAGGGCCCCCGATTATGTAGAGGTCTCAGTCCTGGCTCCCTGTCCTGTGTGGGCCCAAGGCCTTACCTCCTGCATGGACATTGAGACACAAAGCCCTGGTTGATTCAGACTGAAGCAGACCCCAGGACTGCTTTGGCATCATCCACACACTCAGAGTTCTGGTTTGGTTTTGTTTTCAGTTTGAGAATTTTTCTTATGTTCTGTGAGCTGAGCTATGCATTTGAAAATGTGTTGTTCATATCTTTTTCAGAGCTTCTAGATGTTTTGTCAGAGATTTTTCATAATATTGCTGAAAACAAGCATTGACTACTTCTTTACTGACATGTTTTAGTATTATAAGACTTAACAATAGAAAGCGAAGCAAACCTTAGTAAAAAATAATACAGCATTCTTATTTCTAAATGGAGTCCTTTCCCGTTCAGGGGGAAGATCTTGTCCTTTCTAGGGTTATTCTTTGAAGTTCTGCATGTCTATCTAGAGGGCAGTAAGCAATCCTCAGTGCTGGATCTAGATTAAGGAATAAAATAGAGATTAATACATTAAAAGCATCCTATTTACTGCTGTAGTCTATTAGATTTTTTTGACTATGTACAGACAGCTTAGTGCTGCACCTGTTTTCTGAGGGATGGGGAAAATACGCATATTGTAAAAGAATGAAAGTTTCTTGTTAAGACTTAATTGCTTTCATTCACTCTTTTAGTGAAAAGCTGCTGAAGTTTGACCACTACCTAGTGCCATTTACTCTGTTTGAGTTGGCATTTTTGTACAAAAGCCAAGGGGAAATTGACAAGGCCATAAAGGCCCTAGAAACTGCAAGGTAAGTGATGATGGCAGCGTTTCCTTGATTGCTGTGGAGTCTGGAACGTCAATACCATTATAAAAATGGCAGTGATATTATATGTATGCTTAAAAGTAAAACATTAATGAAAGTTAGTAATAATATTTCCTTTCCTAGTTTATGCTTAGTTGATACTCATGGCTTTTGCTGTAATCATGCTGTTTCCAACCTTCTGAATGCCTGACTCTGTGACTATTTACAGATGTTTTGATTGTGGGCTTCCATATGACAGATATCTAACCTAATCTCTTCTCTTTCGAGAGTTGGCAAACTTTCTGTAAAGGGCCAGATAGTAAGTATTTTTGGCTTTACAGTATAAGGTCTTCATTGCAACTACTCAAAATTAGCCATAATTTTGATCATAATTTGCTGAATCTTGGTATATTCAACCATATTTCTCATTTCCTTGGAGACCCACTGATTTGAAGAAGCCCTTTAAATCTTCCCCTGACTCTCTTTTTTCTGTCTGCTGTGTAATTTCAAAGCAATTTATCATTTCTGCTGGACAATGGCTCTTGTTTCTGCTCTCTTAGTTGGAGGGAGGTGTTAAACAAACAAACAAGTAAGAAATATAGCAGTGGAATGTGCTTTGCTGAGATTTATAATACAATGCAGAGTACCTGAGTGTTACTTTAGATTGAGTTGATTCTGGAAGGTTTCCTTGAGGTGTTAGTGTAGTTGAGATTTGTGTAATTAAAACCAGTCCCGAGATCATTCAGCAGAAACTGTGTGGGAAACATTACTGGCTGAAGCCAGGTAACCTCTAGACTAGAGTGTTGAGCCACTATATCGATAATGATGCTTTTTTACTGAGATGGGAAATACTTAGAAGAGCAGGTTTAGGGAGAGAAAAAAACACTTCTATTTAGACCATGATATTTTGAGATATCTATTAGGTATCCACATGGATATAGCGAGTTGACAGTCACATATAGAAGCATGGCGTTTAGTGAAAAAGTAAAGGTCTAATGTAGATATTTCAAAGTCACCAGCACAGAGACAGTGATATTTAAAGCCGGGATACTTGATGAGGTCATTTTGGGGAACTTATATAGATAGCGAAAGAGGCCTAGCACAGAGCCTTGAGGTATACTTAAATCTCTATTTTAGAGATTAAGCAATAAGATTAAGAAGAAGTGGCCAGCAAAGTTGGGAAGACATCCAGGAAAGCAAGCCAAGTAAACAATGTTTTTCAAAAAGAAGAGAGTGGTCAGTTGTAAAGATAGTTGCTGAGAGGTCAAGCAAGGTGAGAATAGAGAGGTAAACCTGGCAGCATGAAGATTATTGGCAACTTTGACAAGTGAGGTGGAAAAGTAGAGTGAGCTACTTCAGGCAACTCTTTCAGGATGTTTTGCTATGAATAAAACATAGTAATGGGGCAGAAGCTTCAGGGGCATGGTGGAGCCAAGAAAGCCACTTCTTCCTCCTCTTCCTCCTCCTCTTTCTTCTTCTTCCTCCTCCTCTTTCTTCTTCTTCTCTCTTCCTTTTATTTTTTTAAATGAGAGCAAGTTACTTTTAAGGATAATGACATATTTCAACTGACGCGTATATATCATCAAGTGTAGCTCATAGAAAATTAGGGACTATAAATACTGTTGTTCCAAGTATTCATTATTTGGACATATTTAGTGGTACCTAAGCAATACACACTAAGACAAATTTATAATGATGAAAATAAAAGACTAGTAATTCACTACTAAAAGACAAGACCAGCAGTGATCAGAAGGTCACCACTAACTCAAGCCAGTACCAATGATGCCAACATAAACAGACTTCCTAATAATTTCAAGACTGTCAGCGGTCTGCAGTTTCCCTTATGTAGTAGGAGCTTTGCACAGTTGCCAAAATCAGCGCCAGACATTTAAGAAAATACTCAATTACATCCTTTGGTAAATTCTAGTAAGATGTTGATTTAGCTTATGAATAATCACCCTTTTCAAGATTACCAGTAAATAGTACTTAGACCCGTATAAAATGCTGGGCTATAGAAAGAAATGAATGCCTCTGCGAAGAAGGAAGTTACAGCTCACCCGAGGCAATGTGTGAAGAAATCAGGAGTCCAGCCAAAGTCGAAGCCATTTCATTTTGCTGATTCTTGATTCTAACAAAGAGAAGTCAACATTAATGATCTAAGTAAAGTTTTTAAATAATCTGGATTTTTATCACCTCTTCTGACATTGTCACACAATAATTGTTGGCCAGACTGTTGATCTTTGCCTGTGAAAATTGGAGTAAGTAATTTTGGTGTTACTGAGTCATTTTGCTGCCTATGTTGTGGTTATTATTTCATGGAAGTTTCAAAATTATTTTTTTCTTTTGGAGAAGAGTGATTGATCATGTTCACCTTGTTTATATGAGGCTGCCTTAAAATTTCCAGTTTAGAAAAGGAGGTCAACTATTTAAGAACAGTTCACAAAATTTGATAAGCCCTCCTTGTAATCTTCTTGCTATGTTTTTGAATGGCTTGGTAATTAAATAGAACTTTGCTACTCAGGAGGCAGCTTCTAGAAATAAAGAATATTGCTGCCATCTTCTCCTCACAGGACCAGAATCTACATTTTAACAAGATCCACTGTTATGCATGTTGAAGTTTGAAAGCAAATGAGGAATGAAGATGAGAGGAAAGGGAGGATGGCGGTGGTGCTCTAGTATACCAAAGGATGTTGACATTATAATTTTATCATTATTGTCTTTAGAAACAACTACAAAGATTACTCCATGGAGTCTAGACTGCACTTCAGAATTCAGGCAGCTCTTCACCTCTGGAAAAGACCTCCCTCAGACTGATCGGAATGTGAAGGATGGAATTCAGGCTCCACGACATTGGCATCTGCTGTAGATTAGACCTCGTATTAAAGAGGAAAAGTGGTCTTGTGAATGAGAGGCAAACTATTAATTTTATTGTCAATATTTTCTATCATCTGTGTGGTTTATTATTGTTCTACATAACTGTTTCTCCGCTATTAAATAAAGTTAAATACTATCTAGAAAATTCTTATATTTTGCCTCTCCAAAAAGAATTTCATCTTAGATTTGAATTGGAGAGTGAAGACTTTTAGAGGACTCACAGGTACCATAAAGCCTAATTAAATCATTTATTTTTTTAATGTGGAAATTAATATTGTTTATGTAGCAAATGGCTTAGAAATTGAGCCACTTTTAGGTTTGTTGGTCAGTTAAACTTCAGAGATATTTTGTTGCCTACTATTTACATTTTGGAGGGGAAAATAAAATCACCTACATCCAAGATAGCTTATGAACCTTCTAAAGATTCCTGAAAAAGAGAGGCAGTGGGTGCAAACAGGGATGGGATAATGTACTTAATAGTTTGTAAAGACCTGTATCTAGCAAAGATGGTAAAATATTGTTATTATTTTTTTATTTTTTATGTAAGTTAAAGGTTGTGACCTTTTGGAGAGACTATCCTGTTTTTGAATATACTTAAGTCTGTTATAATAATAAGAAAACTATCTGTGTGTCTAAAGGGAATAAAAAAGTTATATTTTAGAAATTATCTTCAACCTTAGCAATGAGAGCTTAAAAATATATATATATTGATTATTTTTCTTATAGGAATCAAAGTTCCTGCTGCTTTAAACGACATGTAAAATATCAATTTCTACACTCATGATGTTGGTGAATAAGATGTAATTTTCTAATCTCTCTAGCACTGTGATGGTTCCTTGTAAATATCTGAACTGTGTTTAGTCCTTTAATTTGGAAGTACAATCCGGGCATTGAGTGGAAGAGAGCCCACTTCTGTGGCCCCAGCCCTGCTACTGGTTAGCAGTTACCGGAGTGTTCTTGTGGGAGTCGTGCTCTCTGCATCTCCGTGTTTCCTTTTCTGTGAAATGGAAAAAGAACAGATGATTGTCAAGGTCTCTTTCAGTTTTGTAACTGTCAATCTGTGTTTTGCGTATTTGTTTTCAGCAAACAACTGTTAAAATGTTTGATCTGAACTTCTTCCACTTAGAGTGTGTTTTTATTTTGCAGTCACCACTATCTACACCCCCTACTCCCCCAAATATGTATGTTTTGAGGCTAAAGACCAGTTTGCATCTAGAATGAGGAAAAACAATTAGTGAACCGATGAATCGGTTTTGTCTTATTTCTATTGCTATTTTGAAGAGTAACTCGTCATGGAAGCCTCTGCAGTTTAACAGAAACAGCCTCATATTGGGAGTCAGGAACCAGCCCATCTCCGTTAGTTATGAGTTCCTTGACAGAGAGCAAGTCATTCACCCTTTCTGGGGCTCAGTTTCCCCATGAGGATAGCACCACAGAGCTTGGTGCTCATGAGAGCTCAATTATATAATGCATAGGCATTTGCATAGCTTTTTGTAAACCGTGAAAGGCTAAGCAGTTATGGTTTTTATACACTGATTACAGTATATAAGGCAAAAAGTATTGGCTGAGTCTGTGGTCTCTGATGGAAAATGAGAAAAGCTTGGAAATTCAGACACTTTTAAATTTATGTATTTGGCACTGACTACAAGCCCAGATTACAAATTTGCTCCTTGCTATTTATTCCTTTCTACATGAGCCTGTACCTAGCAGTTATTTGGTCTTATTTCCTTTAAGGTTTTAATTCTTGACCAGTACCGAGGATGTTTTCAATAAAAGATGATTAATACAATTTGAGTCAGAATACCACCTCTTCAGATAGTGTGGTGGAAGGTCTCAATATGTGCTATTAATGTGAATGATATAACTTTAGTTCTAGACAAAAGAGGAAATAAAATGAACTGCCATTACAATTAGTAGTGGAAAATATGTTTAGTGATTTTTTATATATCTTGGAAAAAAACTTTATCAACTCCTTAGAGAAGCTTTCGTAGCATTATTTTTTAAAAGTATAAACACCCACAATTTTTAATGGAAGCTGCAAGTCAGTAAAAAATTCTCTTTCTGGTATAAAATGAAAGCAATTTAAGCTAGTAGTGGTTATTTTTTATTTCATTTTAACTCTATGTTACAAATATATAAAAATCATATCTATTTAAAATTTTACTATATTTTTATTTTGTTTTTATTATTCGTGTTCTTTTTATAGTTTCTTGGTAATGTGGATAATCTATCCAATGGATTTTTAAGTACTGTAATATCACTGATGCTACAAATATTAATGTTTCCTGCCATGTTCAAGATACTGTAATGGCACCAGTTTCTTGTGACATCAGCTCTTATTGCATTTTTGGAGTTATTTTGTGATTCAGAGTGTTCTGTGAAGAATAAGTACTGAAGTGACAATGTTTTATCTAATGTTTTGAGGGGCATATGTGGTAGGGTTGGGCTGCCAATGTGTCTGACAGTTTGTGCAATTTGTGTAGTTCTTGGTATAATTGCCTTTTTTTTTTTTAAACGAAGAACCACAGTTCTGATTGCTGCTGTATAAATTTAAGACTCAAGTAGAAGTTATGCTTTATAGGACAAGTGACAAGGAAGGCATAACTTCTGCTTGACAATTAATGGAAGATTATCTACATCAGCTCTTATATGGACATACTTTAATGTATCTCTGTTTCTCTTGGATACTAGAAGTTCCCAAGTCACATAGGAAAAGGGGAGTCCATTGATCCTCTGTCTCTTTTGCAAGCAGGTCCAAGCTGTAGGGAGGTGAAGTTCAGATAATCAGTGTCAAAGATGATTATAAATCATTGAAACAATCCAACAGTGTAACCATCTCTTTTGCAAAGTTGTAGTTTAGCAGAGCTGTGTTATTGTCATTCCTATCTGGCCTGGAAGCTAATGGTTTAAATTTGAGGGTAAAACTCTCTCTGCGTCTTCGAACAGGGCTTCAGATCAGTGGGATGTGTGTAAAGATGATGAGTTCTGCCTTTCAAAGGAAAGTGTTTTTTCTTTTGAAGTTACTTTTAGAGATAGTCACTCTGTGGTAGGCTCTAATAGCCCCTGCTATTAATACTCATTATGATTCCAGTTCTCTTTCATTCCTTTAAAGTGAGCCTGTTGATGTTTTTGAATAGATGTATTTCTTCCTTTGGACAATAAAAATAATTTTTAAAAGGTCTTTGTGACCAACCGGAAAAATTTCTGGAATTACTCATTACTTCTTCATTGGCTTTTTTCATATTTTTGTTTGTTCCTAGTTAGTCTCTTCATATTTGTGTCATAAAATTGAACACATTTAGTTAAAATGAATAATTTTGATGCCCTAAAATTTTGTGATTCTCAGGGCCTTGAATGGATCTTGGGGAAATTATCTCATCCTTCCTAATCTCTAAACAGTGTTGTTTCTCCTTCAGTTCTTCTCTGTCCAGTATGGTAGCCACTGGCCCCATGTGGCTATCGAGCACTTGAAACATGGCTAATGGCACATGTTGGAATGATGCTGAGTGTCAGGGAGCACTCATTTATACATGCTGCTTCTATTTAAAAAGGCCTCCTAATACTGTTCTGTCTGAAGTTCTGGCTTTTACTTGCTGACTACTATGATCACCTAGTCACCACAGTTGCATTGTCAGTTGTGGTTCAAATATATGTCTGTGCGGTTTGTCTTTTTCTGTTTAAGTGTCCATAAACTTTCATTTCATCGTGTTTGTTGTGCAGACGATCAAGGTCATGGGCACATTTGAACACTATTCCTTCCCTAGCCCCCAGAGCTTCTTATGTACTAAGATAATTTATTTTTTAAGATTTTAGAGACATTCCTTTTTCAGATGCAATAGCACAAACCGTTAGAGTTGTAGAGGAAGTGACTCTCACCTTTGAGAAGTTAGTGATTTTATGATTAAAATAAGACTTTCTAAGATTAACATTATTCTGAAAAAATCAGTCCCTTGACCTTTCAGTTTTTTTATATTATTAATGTTTCAATATTTACTGAGCTAGGCCAATATTAATACTTGCAGATTTTTAGGCACTAGTTATCCACTTACAGAATAGTTTGGCAGATAGTTTATTTGCAGTTATCTATTTTATGCCTTTGCTGCCTATTATATTTTTAATGTGAATGATACCTAAGTGAAATGCATACATATAATTGACATATTTTTAATCTCTTTAGATAATTCTTGATCAGCTACATAGATAGATAAATAGGTAAGAAACACCTTATAGATATTAAATAGTGCTTTATATTGTTTCAGAGGAGTGCAGGATTTTTTCCAGATTGTTTCTCCTCCCCCAGACCAATATTTACATATTTTTTTTTATGTATCAGATTACTTATTGTGAAACTCTGTTCCTGCTTATTATTGTGGTAGTTGGTCTTTTATAGATCTTCTATTAGATTTAGTTTCTTCAAAATGTTGAACTTGAAATGTTGAACTTGAAAAGAACACATCAGTTACTATCTGATCTTGGTGATACTGAAGTCCATTCTTGTCTGTTTATAAATTCATAACTACAGAAAGAAATGATGCAAGGACTGTTTAGCAGATCGAGAAGACTGAGCAGGTTCTGAGCTTGATCCATCCAAATGGACATATGGATCTAGCTTCAGAGAAAGTTCAACTCTCATTCTGTCCAGTTTACAAATGCATCAGCACAGTAATACTGTAACACAACTTTGCATGGAGAAATCAAAGCAGCCACCTCACTGTAGTTAACTAATAAAGAATTCCTACAGCTGCCTATAGATTGGATATTTAATAGGAAAAATCCAGATACTTTAATACCAAGCTTAATTAAGTAAAACTTGCATATTCATGTACAATATACCTTGTGTGTTAATCCAGTAGTTCTTTCAGCCACATAATTTAAATGATGATTATAAAGGATGCTGGCATCCCCCATGGGAGATTTTGTTTTATTGCTACTTAATATTTTCTAGCAAATTGGTTTTAATTATTGGTAGTCTGTTTGGCCCCACTTAGGGAAAAAAAAAGTTTGTCTCAATGTAACAGAACTGATAGCCAGAGAAATTGGATTTAATGAACGTGTTAAAAAATATTGCATATCATTTCAGTTTTAAGGAATTACATTATTTAAAAATGCTGGATGGTCTTCCGTAATTAGAAAGGACGACTCTCCCTGCTTTGGAAATCATGCAGACATTTTAATTCAACCTTATCTTTGTTGGAGCCAAGTGTTCAGATGGCAATTTGGGGTATAGTAAATGAGTTTAAACACTTTTCATTAATTACTCCATTTTTTCCTGAAATGATTTTATTCTTCATAGTAGGCAATTGCTTTCTGTACAGTGATTTGTTTTTTAAGATAATAATTTCCAAGAAAAGAGAGATTAAACATTATAAATCTTAGGCTATTGATTTAATGGCTTAAGAAAAACAGTACTATTGGATTCTGTTTAAAATGTGCAGAAGGAGAACACATGTATTTTACTGATATGTGCTATCCAAAAAAATTAATTCTCAACAACATTTGCATTCTCATGAAATGTTAGAGGAAATTTTTCTAACTATTTTTCCCTTTGCTAACTATTGACATCCAGACACCTGAATGAATACCGACTCAATTATATACTAGTGTTTTAAAATATTTATTTGAAAATGTTCATAGAACTCTTGAATTTTTTGATGCAAGTTGCTCAATCATATGTAAAGGCAAAATATATATTGAATAAGTGAGAAGTATTATTTTATTACTGTAATTTATTTCCAAAGCAAATTTATTTTCTAGGTACTTTCCTTGGGAAATTTTGCTTTGCCTTAAAACACACAAACAAAATAAACTGTCTTGTGATCTAGTCACCTAAAAACCCTATGTGACCCTGACATGTAGGGGGATTTTGAAATTCTTTAATAATGTGTATTTTTCACTTTAATTTGAATTAAACAAAAATAGAGGCCATAGTGTTTTATAAATTAATGTACGGTTTCCTGTTGAATCATCAAAGCTGCCTATATCTACTTTATAATTCAATGTTTTATTAGAAAAAACTGTCAGCATTGTATCTCACTCTCATTACATTTAGACTTAGTCTCCTATCTTTTCCATTCCCAGTGGTCACAGTTTTACAGAGCAAAACATTTTTAGAAGTTGAAGATGTGTGAGTTCTATGTAAGATGAATGTGTTAGTAGCATCCATCTGCTGATCAAGTAGGCATTGGCTCTGGTACCAGAAACTGAAATTGATTGTAGCTATAAAAGCATTTTATCAATATAAGTCAAGAAGAAAGAAGAAAACTGTGAACTCATATTTTTAACATAAAAACTGTGTTCCCAACTGTATTTGCTTGCTGATTTTGTGTTAATATCATCTATGATTTGTAAGCTAATGCTGATATGAGATCTAAATTTTCATCCTGAAGATGACAGTTCCGTAGCCTATTTTTAAGATTAAGACATTTTGAAAACAGATGTCGTCTTAGGAATTGTATTTTTAAGTGTGAATAAATCATCCCAACTTGGGAGTCAATGCTTTATTTTTCATTTCTTAATATTACAGAATACTCTGCATTATTAGATGCATGTTTAAGTTGCCAGATATCTTCAGAATTCTATATTTTCATATTGCTGCAACTGGTTTACCAATGATGTGCAATTGAATTGTTATTTAAATAAATTACACTTGATGGAATTACGGTCTTATTCTGTTTGGTCTACATGTGAAACATGTACACAACATCTATTTTGCTGATCTTTAATTGTGTAATGTATACCTGAATTTTTGTTTCTTGGTAAGACTTTTTGTTATGGTGACATTGGTTAACGAAATCCGATAAGTTTCAGCTGTATATTTTAACAGTAAGACATATATAGATTTACACTGTATGTTCATCTCCCATAGTTAAATTTCTGTCACTACATATTTGATCTCTTTTACCTCATCTACTCCCCCTTTCCCTCTGGTAAACACTAGTCTATCGTCCATGTTTTTTTTTTGTTTTTGTTTTTGTTTTTGTTTTTACAAACCTTTTCGGTTACATATGAAGGCCCTATTTTGTCTCATGTTCTTGGCTGAGCACAGGGCATGAGATAAATGAGATGGCACAGTTTCCTTGAGGGAGTGGTGCCTTCTTATTATTATAATCTAATAGTTCTTGAGATTGAGATTAGCTGTTAATAGGTTTAGTTTAAAGAGGAATCTTTAGCATTCAGTGTAACATAGTGGGGAAAAAAATGGTCTCTGAAAATCAGGAGGTCTGTATTTGAGACTGAACTTGGCTAGGTAGTGGCACGTAATCCCCCTCTTCAGCAACTTCTCTGAACTTTGCCTAACCACTCGGTAAAATGGGGACGATTCCACAACCTTTTTCAGCTCTAAGGAGGACCAAAGGAGGAGCTATGCTAAAACCACAATGCGCTCATCCAGCATAAAATCCTTTTCCCCACTCCTCCCCTGTATGAGTTAGGGAACACTAATATCTATCACAAACCAGGCGTTCCTGCCTGTGGGTGGCTTTTCATGTTGTTTTTCAGTAACTCGGGTTCTTCTAGTCTTGTGGTTCTGCCATCTTCAATGCATAGCTGCTAAGGTCACTCAGCTCTTCTGCATCAAGTTGCTGAAAGGGGAAAAGTCTAGAGGGTTGTGTGAGGGAAGTGGTGCATATCGGCTGTTCACATTCCACTGGCTAGAGCTCAGTCAACTTGTTTGGCCTAATGGCAAAAGAAGCAGAGAAATGTAGCCTAGTTGTAGGTGCAAATGGGTGTGGCCAACAGTTAGATTGTTTCTGCCACATCCCACTTTGGGCTGGATCCACCATGGTTTTCCCAATGTGTCCCATGCTTTTATGTTTGTCTCTTGTGTTTTGGCATGAGCAGCTTGGATTTGGGAACACATTAGTTACAGCTCTTTGGATTGGGAGTAAAGAAATCAACTTGAGCTAGTGTAAAAACAAAAACCCGAGGAGGACTATATTAAACAGATAAAGGATAAAGTGTGTTTTGTGGAACCCATGGGTGGGAATGTGGGATATAGATGAATAATATTAAGCAAACTTAAAAATGAGCTCTTCCAATAAAACAATTAGGGCCTTCATCTGGCTTTTTGCAGACTCTCATATATCTTAAAGAGGCAAAGTGTGATTTGAGCTTTATAGGGAATAAAAAGCCAAACATAAAATCTAAGTTTTAATTAAGAAAATTTGACAACATTAAACAAGAAGCAGCTGTGACGGGGAAGATTTGTGTGCCATTTTTAGCCTCACTTTGAAAGGCTCAGATTGTCTCTGGAGCAGAATGCAGCAAATTGTCACAAATCTTGTTTTCTGAGAATCCAGTTATATCAATATTACGGCATGCCACTGCTACAGCCAGAATGCCAAAAATAACATGAAAAGAACTGACTGCAAATCTATTTAGAGTTAAGCCGGTAATTATTGTGTTTGTGATCATTTCCAAGAATTGTTCCTACCCAAATATTAAATGGAAAATAAGAAGAGCTCATTCTAGCCCTTAAAGTTCCCATTTTCTTTTTCTTTTTTCTTCACAATGGTTTACGTTACTAAACTATTACTACTTTTAAACAGAACACATCTATGTGCAAATTAAAAGCAATCATTTAAATAACATTTTGGGGACTTTATATTTTTCTTTATTAAAAGAGAAAATGTTTTATTTTTACTTTTTTTCTGTGTCTGAAGTGTATAAAACACTAACGCTTCTTAAAACCCAGATTAAAAACATGTGATCTTTTAAAGTCCTGAGACCAACTATTTTCTGACTTCCCTTCCATTATCAGATAAATAAATCTTAATTTGGCAAAATACCTATTTGATAAACTGGGTGAACACAGATAAAAATGATGATAATGCAACTAATGTAGGGACAGAGCTAAACACTCTTCCTTTTGTCCACAAAATGGCTTCTCTGAAGAGACGTGGAATCGCTTGTTCAAGGAATGATGACAACATAATCATTTAGGAAATCTCCCATTACTTAGTATTTGACCATTTTCTCTCACTTTTCCCACTACAAGTTCGATCCATCAGCAGACCATGTAAATATTTAGGGTGCTTGTTAATCTGGTAGGAACAAGGTACCTTCTGACATTTCAGTGCCTTGGGGGATTCTTTTTTCTCTAATACCTGTCACAGATCTATACATAACTTTTATGTAGTAAGAACAGGACACATTCCTCCACCTTTTCTCAACCAAGTGATCTTCCTAAGGCCAAATCAGGCAAACTTTGACCCCCAAACGTGATTTCCTAGTTGGCAGAAAGATAAATGCTTCTTTTAAAAATTGCATGAAGTTCTGTCAAAACTGTGGCTTTTGGAAAGGAGCCTTGCATTTGGAAGCTTCTGGGTACCTCATCTATAGAATAAGACAGTTACTGATGTGATACTCTTTTAAACATCTAGTTTTATTCCTTTTCAGGACCAGAATCGGTACCTCAGACTTTAGCAATCTGTATATAGAGTGCTGGCTACAGTGTGGTTTAGTGTACCGGGTCTCAGCTTTCCACATCTTAAATTCTACAAATCTTTTTTTTTTTTTTTGGTGGGGGAGAGTGCAGTGTGGAGGAGGCACCAAGGCTATCTTTAAATATTGTTGTAGAAACTGAGATGACGGGGGCCATGAGGTGGGCTGGTGTACCCCTCTGTGCCTCCTGGATGCCCTCCTCATCTTTCTAGGGGAATTCTGTGTCCCAAACACATCAAAAAATAGTAAGCGTCCACGTTTTTATTAACAAAATCTGTGGCTGGATAGTCATTATTGAGTGATATTGTGTAGGATGTGGGGAATAAGTGAGCACAAATAATTGATGTTAGAACTCCATGTCAGCCATTGGTTATCAAGCAATGAGTGAATGCCACGTCGATATAATCTCCTAGACTTACAATCCATTTTTATGGCTTTTATTTATTCAACGTACAAGCCACAGGGAAGCATAAACTCAACAGCTGTTCCATCCTTCCTTCCAGATGAACTTCCTTTTTCCATGTCCCCTATAATGATTTTTCCATTAACATTTGATGCTCAATTTTCATCCTCCTAAAAGTGATCATTGGAAGTCTTCCAAAATTTTAGGGAATGTGATAGATTTGATTTTATCATTTCCTTTCTCACTTGTTTCATTATGAAATTGGTTTCTTGATGTATTGGTGCAATCTTCTGCCCTCTGACGGAAAGGTCTGTAAAGCTTATTTCAAAGAAAAAAGTCTCCTGTTTCAAGACCAGCTGTTGCTTTTTCCAGATGGCCTCTAGCAGTCAGCCAGCTACCAACTATCCTCTCATGACTGCCTTTTGCTGGTTCTCCCATGATTATGGTGAGCAATCCCTGACTCTCCAGCTGCTTTTATCTCTTCTGGTAATGGCTTCTCCGTGGGGAGGACCTGGAGATGAAGCTAAGGCTACTTCTCTCCCTATCTCTGTTGGACTTGTAGCTACAGAATGATTCACAGAACTGGTTATTGCACTCAGGCGAGGCTTCCAAGCTGTCTCCTGGAACAGTGATTGAGGTTGTGCTTCCTTGTTCTGGGTTGTAGTTCAGACATTTATTGAATAAGAGCCCTGCACACAGGATTTCACAGAACTAACTGTGTTAGACCTTGCCTGGGCACCACATTTACAAAGGTAAGTTGTGCTTCTGATCTTTACAGGCTGGCAAATGAGGAATAGAAGGAAAGCTGGGAACTTTCTAGGTCCTTCTATCCCATCATTAAGTCCCTGGGTTTGGGACTTCAACTTGTGTCTAATGTAGATGATTGATGATTGCAGTGGCTATTATTTTTGTTGTTGTTAAGCAAGTGTACACTTTTCTCTATGCTGTATTTTGTATACCAAATCATGCAAATAATACTGAGTATGAAAGATCAGACACCAAATGAGAAAGAAGGGTTTTAAATTGTAGGCAATTATGCAAAATCAATAGAATGAAAATGGCTATTTATAGAAGAAAACACAAATATCAAAAATGAAATACAGAGAAAAGAGTAGATAGCTTACAACTAGGACATTCCCTTTGATTCAGGGAAAGGATCTCATGTAACATTTCCTGTCAGTTGTCAATGGATATAAGTTTTTGTTTCCTAGTCCCAAGATTTCTTTTGTGAGCAGGTCTTACTCAGAAAACCCAGCTTATCAGATATAAGTTAAATAAAACAAATGTTATCACCATCTACCTCCACCTTTTGACCCAATGGAGAAGGGCAGAAAGTAAGGAATATAGGTAATAGCACTGAGCCCTCGAAGTCAAGCCCTGCATTGTAGAGACATGTTGGGGGAGGGGACTCTCATAGACAAAACTCAGAAATGTGAATTATTAGCACCATCTTCTCAGGCCGATGGTTCTGCTAGTGGAACATTGGGCAGGTCACACAGCAGCACAGCCCAGAGTGTGTCTATTATTTCAGGATACCCCAGGAGAGGGATGGAGGGCCCCTGTAGTGGGACTGACCAGGGGTCAACATGGCACTTATCTAGAGTGGCTAGGTTTTCCTGGGCCAGACTACAGGGTCACAAATACCCAACCAGTTCTCTCAAAAACCCAGGTTCACACCTAATTCGACAAAATTCAATTCACTGTACTTCATCAAAAGAGGCATCTCTGATATCTTTGTATACTAATACTATAGACTTAAATTCTGAAGATAGCCTGTTGGCCAAAGGGGAAAATGCACATTGCCAGATAGCATTTACCTGGAGTTCCAAAGCTCCCCAGAGATTTTTTTCTTCTAAGATCATTATCAATACAAAGTATATATACATGCATGTGTTCTGTGTTCTTGTGTGCACAAGAGTACACACACACACACACGCACACACACACACGCACATACACATACATGCGCCCACAAAGAGTCTCTTTGCTTTGTGAAGAAACTTTCTGATCACTCCAAGATTGAATGGGGTGCCTTATGGCTTTCCTGCTTTCCCACTTGCCTTACAGCTGCATGGAGTTCATCTCCAGGAGGAGGTCGTCCTACTGAAAGTCTCTCTTCGATTTGAGAGCTGCAGGGGCAGCAGGTTCAGGCCCACAGCTAAGTCCACTTTGTCAAGCCTTCTGCTGTATTCCCACTGGAGCAAAACAAAAAAGTCTTCTCTTCCTCTTTCAAAGTCAACAGAGATTTGACCAGCAGGGACAGTTTGATGGCTACCTCTTGGTCCCCTGCATGATTAGCTTTACACTGAAAATTGTCTGAAGCAGGAACTTTCAGAACTTTTGTAGTCTCTTGCAAGCAGCCTTGGCAAAGCAAGGGCATTCAATGTATGTTGACTCATTACTGTTATCAGGAGCCTTTTCTAGACTCACTTCTCTGCTTGGTAGACTTCAGGCTGGTTGCCTTCTGGGAGGATTACATGGAATAGCTGGAGAAGAGAAGCCTAGAAGTCTCCTCCACATTGACAGATAACTAAGCCTGAATGTAGAGAGGGAAGGTGGCAAGTAGAGGCTGTTTCTTCTATAGCACAGTGGCCTGACAAAATGGTTTCACTAGGCAAGGTAAATAGGCTCTTATGGGAATTGCTGAGCAGATAAACCTATGCTGGTTCTCTCGTGGTAGATCAATTTTTGTTGTTGTTGCTATTTGAATATCAGTTGAGATTCAACAGAAATCATTCTAACTACTTTAAGAAGAAAAGGACTTAATAGAGGAAACTAGATGCTTACAAAATCATTAGAAGGATTGGACAAGTCGGTTCTAGGCTCGGCCTCCAGGAATGACTCTCAAACATGGAAGAGGTGACATACCAGGGGACATACTCAGGAAGGTGGAGGCTACCATATTTAACTTAGTTAAAAAAAATAAAAAACAAAAACAAACAAAACAAACACAAGCTGTGTCACTGTAATCCTGGTTCAGATTATTATTTTCCCTCTAGATACGGTACACAGACTGTGCTGCAGAAATATCCCATGTTACTCACAACTTTGCTTGCTAGTAGGAAAGGCCCAAAATTTTAGGATGATGGGGTCTGCCTCACTTCTCCCTTCAAATCTCCTGTTAGGATGTCTACCTGAATTTGTACCCAGATCTACCCTAGCAGCAAGGGTATCTGGGAAATGCAGTTTTTTAGCTTTCAAGCTTCAGTCAGGAAGGCTCACTAGAAGGAGGTTAAGAAGGATCTGAGTAAAAATTGTCTCTAATCCAAAACCTATCTAACTGTGGGCCTACTCCCTCAGCCTGGCAGCAGCTTCAGCTTCCCTAGCCAGGCGAGAGGGTGTCAGCTCACTGGGCTATTCCTGGTCGCATGTACCTGAAGTGTTTTACCAGGGCAAATTCCTTTAGGCAAGTTGATGCCTGGGACAACAGTGATGTTGAAAGTCGAAGAAATAACCGCTGTCAAGATGGCAGCTTGCAGCTGGAAGAGTAAGAAGCTGCAACAAAGCCCTTAAGGGTTGTGAGTGGCTTCAGTGACTTCTGGCAGCTTTCTAGGTATTGGAAGTCCCCATTTTGCAATGCTCTGTCTGGGAGCGGCTTGAGGGAGAAGCATGGAGGAGCAGTTGGGAGGGGGATACTGCTGACTAGATTTTCTCCGGAAGTGTTGGTGAGTACAGTCGTCGTGTGGGCTTTTTAATAGGTGTTTGAATAAGCAGATGGGGACTGGGTACCTCTGCACCTACAGTTCCCGCTGGTGGTGCTGATGGCTTCAGGACCAGCCTCCAGCACAGTACATGTGTGAGTGGTGGTGGGTGACCTGTGGGGGACAGTGGCAGTTAGTGGTCCTGATGAACCCACTCAAGGAAGGTGTTTATAGACTGGCTTCTAGCGCCCTGATGTTTCCCTCTGGCTCTTGAGTCTTGCCCCTGGCCATGGGGCAGAAAGCTATGTGACCACGCTGAGAGAGTCACTTCCTGGTTGGACCAGGGACATGCAAGATCATGTCAACGCCTGCCTTAAAATCTCCTGTGGTTTCCTACTTGCCTGAGGCAAAAGTCCAAGCTCCTTATGTGACCACCAAGGTCCTACGTGCTCTGGGCCTTGCCTAAGTCTGAGTTTAACTCTTCCTGTTCTTCCCTTGCTCACTGTGTGCCAGCTGCACTCGCTCACCTTTTCTCTGTTGCTGTGATATGCTGACTTGTGTTCCCCTCAGAGCCTTTGCTCTCATCATTTGCTGTGCCAGGAGTAGTCTTCCCTCATGTCCTTGCTTGGTTAATGTCCTCTCATTAACTGAGTCCTACTGTCACTTCCTCAGGAGTTAGAGAATCTAGTTACTCCCTTAAGAAATGGGTGAGTCCTATGTGAGGAAAGTTACGGCAGTTTTGTGGGAGATACAGTAGAAGTTTTAAATAAGAGATACACCATGTTTGTGGGTAGAAAGATGAATTATTACAAAATCAATTTTCCAAATTAATTTCTCATTCCCAATCAAAATACCAGAGGCATGACAAAATGATTCTAAAGTTGACAGGGAAAAATAAGGAGACAATAATAGTTGAGAAATTAAGAAAGGAAAAAATTAAAGATGACTTGCCCTATGAGCTAATAAAACATAAGGCTACTAAAATTGAAAATGTATTTGCAAAAGAAGTGACAAGGTAGTGGAAAAGATTAGAGAACCCTGAGACCAATCCTCACATAAATAGGAATTTAAATATATGATAAAAAAAAAAATCACAAATCAGTGGGAAAGAGATTATGAAAAAAATACTGGGGTTTCACTCCTAGGTATATGCTCAAGAGAATGAAAAACACATGTCCACACAGAAACTTTGTGCACGAATGCTTATAACATCATTATTAATAACAGTTAAAAAGTAGAAATAACCCAAATGTCCGCCAACTGATAAAATATGGTTTACTGATACAATGGAACATCACTCAGCCAAAAAAGGGATGAATTACTGATACATACTACACCATGGATGAATCTTGAAAATATTATTCAAAGTGAAAGAAGCCAGACACAAAAGCCACATCTCGTATGATTCTATTACTTGTGAAATGTCCAGAACAGATAGAAAGTAGCTTAGTGGTTAATGGAAGTTGGAGGAAGGATAGAACAGGGAGTGACTCCTAATACAGGGTTTCTATTAGGGGTGATGAAAAGTTTTGGAATTAGGTAGTGGTGATGGCTGCACGACAATGTGAATATACTAAAAATCACTGAATTATACACTTTCAAATAGTGAATTTTATGTTACATAAATTATATCTCAACAAACAAGTATTGAGGTAATTGATTATGCACATAATATTAAGTTAGATCCATACATCAAAATAAATCCTAGATGAACTAAATCTACATTAAATATACATGAATACTGAACTGCTTTAAGGATTTTGAAGTTTCTATGTGTAAAACGTGAAAACAAAGAAAAATACCGGCAGATTTTACTACATGAAAATGCAAACCTTTTTACGCCAAAACATATCATAAAATCAAAAAGTAATAATTTGGAATATTTTTTCATAAATATGGCAGGAATAAGATTAACAGTGTTAATATTTTAATATATCAATAACAATCATAAGAAAAATTCTGACTCTAGCAAAGACAAATGGACACAGGCAATTCATAAAGGAAAAAATAAAAGGAACCAATAGCATGTGAAAAGTGAAAGGCTAAATTTAAACTACGAGGTACTCATTTCATCTGCCACGTTAACAGCACTTCCGTTTCACAGATGATTTTTCTCATCTCCATCATTAGAAGCAAAATATGAATCGAATTTACAAATAAGTTGTGAAATATGAGATACGTGTATGTGGATGCTGCGTGGATATTTTTAAATTAAATAAAAATTTAAATTTATTTTGTTTTAATTCCAATGTGCATGTTTCCTCCCTCTGAGATTTAACTATTAAAATATGACTTGGTGGAAGCTTGAGTTTTACTTTTTTAAGTCTTAATGTATTTTTCATAAAATTTAATATGTATTAACCAGGGTTTAACATAATTTAATTGATTATAATACATATATTTTCATAAAAACAGCAGAAAATATCACCTATAAGAAATGCTGAGATTTGACAGCGCTCTCAATATTATTAGGGTTCCTTTTTTTTCTTTCTCGTTTATGTTGGCAGTAGACTAACCATGCTAGATATATTTTTAACAGAGACAACAAAGATGCATTTCAACAAAAGTCTCACTTCCCCAGCCATCTTCAGGCTCAGTGAAATGGAGGAGTGATGCCGGAATGAGTAACGGAGAATTAGAAACTAATAAAGATGAACTGCACTGCTCCCTCCCCATTCTCCTCTCTCTGTTAGATTCACCACCATTCATGTTCACTGTGACTCAGACAAGTTCACCACGGACAGGAAAATTTGGGGATAGTTCTACACTGTCTTAAAAGTGACTCAGGAAAATAGAATTCCTTTCATTACACAGGAGACATTAAATTACGCATAAACATTTTATTACTTGGTTTGAACCTGTCTCATCGTGAATGGCCTATGTGTTTCATTGTAAAAGCAGCTATTCTCTGCTAGAAACAAAATTCCAGAATGCGGCCTGACCTACCTAATTCTGAGAAAGTGGTTCAAAGATGTGAACGTGGCAGGTGTGGACACCAACACAAAGTTTGGGAAAAGCAAGAAGTGGCATTTTGTCTATTCCTAGTCCTCGTTGTTTAGCTAAGCCTGTGTCAAGATAATAAGGCTGTTCTATCAGAAAACTAGAGTAATTAGTTGCAATTTCTCAGCGTCTCTGGATTGCTTCTGAAAACTAATTACTAGGAACCAGAGAGGGTAAGAGAATACACGCCCTGCGGATATGTAGTTAACACACATACCTCTCACAGGCGCTGGTGGGACAGGCTACTTAATTTCCCCAAAGAGGATGCACTGGGTTTTCCCCTCCCCATCTTTTAAGTTTTTCTTTTGTAACGGCTTTGTTAATTTAGGTTAAATGGTTTGGTTGTCATGGAAACCAATATTCCTCTCAGGCTGATTGTGTCAAAGGCATCATTAATCTGTTTTCTCGCCTGCCTCTTTCTCATCCATCTAATTGTAGTCTCCCTTACCCCGCTTTGGATGACATCATTTTGGACATTTTTAGGACACCATATGTGAGATTTAGCACAATTTATTTTCTATTCAAATTCCATATCACTGTGTTAATTGTCATATTCCCACCCCAAAGGAGGAAGATGATAGCTCCCCTATATGGGGGCATAATATCTCCAGAGGTCAGGTGGAAAGTCACTTAACTTAATACACCTCAGGTGACATTTCGCATCCCAAATAAAGGAAGCTTTCAATGCCTGCCTCACTCACTTTCTCATCTCCTTGGTTCTCCTATTAGGATATTAAATAACTGTTTTTGATGTGGTTCTGGGAACCATGATCTTTGAAAGAGTAATGAAGAACCTGACTGATGGGTTAGGGAGGAGGGGGGATGATTCGGGTAACAGTATGGCCACCATCCTACCAAGCTGGCCCTGAACCTGGTGAGAGAATATGAATCCCAGTATATTGTCTGTTCCTTTCAGAAAACATGCTTGTACAAAATGCTGCGTACTTTGTGTCCTTTTGCCTCGAAGCCCATTGTGACACAAACCTGGCCAAGGTAAATACAACATGCCCGTGGTTATTTGTCCTTTTCATCTTTAATATATGGAAAAATTCTCAACTGATTTGTTCTCTTCTACAGTGGCCAGTGGGCACTTTTTCCTGCATGCCTCCATCTCTACACAAGGATTCCGGGTTTCCTGCCATTATTATGACGGGTGTATGAGCATGGAGGCTTGGGGTGTGGCACAGGTCAGTGGGGTATGGCACAGGTCATTAGGGTACAGCGCATGACCTATCTATTCTGCTTTCTGGTCCTCTCAATGGAAGAATTTCAAGCACTATTGGCTTTACCACCTTCCTCTTGAAAAAGCCAAATCTCATCTCTTCCCTATTTTGCCACCATTTTTTATAGGATAATGCTGAAAAGCTGGGAAATATTTATTTATGTTTTATGTGCAGTCACATTATTTACAGAAAAATCATATGTTAGGATCAGTTTTTCCTTCTTATTTCATAATAGCAGACAAAAATTATATTCCTAACTTTTTTTTTTTTATGATAACTTTGATTCCAAAGTTCACATCCTTTTTGCATCTTTATTTCTTAGGTAGCATTCATTGTTTTTTCCTCTATTACCTCTCATTTTTCATTAAGACATTTATTATAGCGTGCATATCACTTAATTGTAATTAATTTGAAAGTATGTCTCTTCAAAACATGAGTTATTTGAATCATATTTCTTATCTTTATGCCCAGCAGAGTGCCTGACACATGTTATTTAGTCAAATTATTTGTTGGTTAAATAAATGTTGACTTAAGACCAAAACAATTTTGATTTATTGCTATATCAGTTTACAATAGAAAAAAATGCTCATTGATGTTGATTGTCAACAATAGTGGTAGAGCTGACTAGATTTAATGTGTTAAATCTAAGAAGCATTTCTATTTTAGGCCAAAGGCATGAAGCAATGTGTAAGAAAACTATACAAAGTTTGGTTCTTAGTTCTTTTGGACTGCTGTAACAGAATGTCATAGACTGAGCAGCTTATAAACAACAGATATTTGTTTCTCTTAGTTATGGAGGCTGGGAAGCCAAAGATCAAGGTGCTGGCAAATTTTATGTATAATGCGGGCCCACTTACTTGTTCAAGACCTTTCTTTTTTTTTTGCTGTGTCCTCACATGATGGAAGAGGCAAGGGAGCTCTCGGGGGTCTCTTTTATAAGAGCACTAATCTCATGACCTAAGCACCTTCCAAATGTCCCACCTCCAAATGCCATCACATTGGGGGTTAGGTTTTAACATATAAATTTTGGAGGGAAACAAACATTTTGCCTATAGTAGTGGCTGTAATATTTTTGCTTCCTCAATTCCGAGTGAAACAGATTTAGTGACAGCAGATCTGATATGGAACATGAAAGAGGACCTAGAGTGACTCCTAAGTATCTAGCTTAGGTTCCTGGGAGGAAGTTGGCAGTATAGGGGAGAGCAGGTTTGGCAGGGTGGAACAGGGAAGATGGATGCGTGGGGTTGAATGTGTTCAGTTAGACTCTAAACAAGCGCCAGCACAGAAAGAATTGGGCCTTTTCGAGTAATTTTTTGTTATTTCTGTGACTTTTTTTAAATTAAAGTACAATTAGGCCCATCGAGGGGCAGGAACCAAGGACGGTCACCTCTGTCCTCTTCCCTCTACATGGATTTCCTTTCTTTTCTTCATGCTTTGTGGCCTCTCTTTGGACATTGATTCATCCTTCTTTCTCTTGGCCAGCTTTGTCTGTGTTTTCACAAACCCTGATTCCTCAGAACTTTATTGTGTCCAGGGCCCATTCTGATTACTCCTCTACCTCATGGGTACTTCCATCTTCAACTCTCCACATAAATGACATTCTCCCAGTTCTAGGTTTCTCGGGAGAGAATGCTTATTGTCCATTTCATTTTCAAAGTCCATGATGTGGGGGATATGAGCAGGGCTGCCTGGCTGCCACCCATCAGATGTGTGAGTGAGGAGAACTGAGGGCAGACCATGGAAAACAAATCTTACCTAAAACATCACTTGGAGACATGCTACACCCTTTTTAATCAAAATAATTGATATTTCCCTAGCTACTTTCCCTGTAGAAACAAAAATTTATATCACGATAGTTCTTTTCTCGTAATGTTTAATGTGGTGCGAAATATAAGCTTTGAGTGGAGGTGGTTAAAACATAATATTTCTGGGGTTCTTTTCCAGAACTCACGTTATTCGTTTACGTTGTCACCAAATATTTATCGTTTACAAAACCCGGCCTTATTTTCGGCCTTACAGCGGTGCAGTAGGTCTTAGCAGCCACTAGGTGTCACTATTGCAGATAGCATCCCCAGTTTCTTAGCTTGCATCTGATACTGTCAGTGCAAATATTTTAGTTAACAGTTCATAGGCTCCCCAAAAGTTATCTAGACTGTCCTCCTGACAGGAAGCCACAGTAAACAGGTGAGATGGGGGTTTACCCTTAATGATTTTCAAATAAAGAGCAATGTTTATAAAACACCCATCTCTGGGGACCATTTGCAGGACAGTCACCAAAACAAGCTTTCCTCCAAGCGCCTTAAACTCTGAACATCAATGAATGTGAGGTTCTAAAACCAAATAGACATGGTCTCTGCCCAGCACTCAACCTCTGTGTGCTTTTGTTTTCGTCAAGATCAAATCATTTTAGTAAATAGTATATCGTTCATTCAAAACAGCGGACTCCCTCACAGTAAGAAACATTAAGAATACATCATCACACTGATGGCAAAGATTTGCTTTGTATTCAGATGACTTCCCTTGACTCAGGCGGCCAAGGCTAAGAGGCTGAGGGCCTAGGGGAAGGGCTACTCT